>NC_134373.1:2166048-2475483 GCF_035582795.1 Mycteria americana | reverse complement strand
AGGTATAGTAGCTCCATGTCTTGCATACCGCTACTGACTTGTCAACAACTATTCTTCCTCACCTACAAACAATAGAAAACCCTGTCTTATCCATTCATCTACTAATGAAATGCAATAATTGGTCTGTACCCCTTTCAAGTTTGCTGAAAAATGCGGTTAATTTACGAAGGCTGCTGGCACTGACTCAGGGTTTCCTCAAAATAATAAGAAATGCTTAGAGCATACTGGATGAAGAACTACTTAGCCTGTCCCTCCACCCCTCACCCCTTCTTTTTCTTGTTCATTGACAGCATTCACATCAAGAAGTGCTTTTTCAAGTCAGACTAGGCTTTCTGATCTTGGATAATCGGCTCCATTTATTCTGCAGAGGATCTGAACACAAAGAGAAGTTATTAACCAATGCTGTGTGCGTGCTGCTTGCATTTGAGCAAACAGGGCTCAAAAGTCCCTCGACTGGGACCAAACAGGCAGTCCCTCAAAAGGCTGTATTGCAGAATTCACTTGCATTTAAAAAATAAAATTAAAAAAAAAAAAAATATATATATATATATAAATGAGGTCCAAGTTACGCAACCACGCAGATGTTTGGTTCCCTTGTTAAAGAGGGGCCCGATTCCTTTAGCACAAGATGAGAAAGAGCCACTCCAGTTTAACAGCAGCTTCAGAGAAGATGCGATACTAAGCCAAAGCCAGCAAGGTAACAGACTGGCTGCACGCAGCCAGCCTCACAAAGCACTCGAGTGCTCGACAGCTGACGTGCCAGCGATGCCAAGTCACAAGCCGCTGCGGGGAATTGTACTGAATCACGTCAGGTGTGGTTGTGTACACTGTTTATTCCATGCCTATCATCATACAATGAAGTTGGAACAAAAATGGAGCGTGTGTGCGTGAGCGTGTAAAACTAGAGTACGTTTGATCGTACTAGCTTTTATTTTCTCTTGAATACAGTTTCACCAGAGATGTAACCTGTTCTTTGCCCAAAAAGTAAAAAAATGCAAATTTATTGTCCTGAGTCAGAAGCTGTCACAGTATTAATGGTCACTAAAGCAATGGTGATATAGCCAGCACCTACAGCGCTGCCTGGTGCCAAGTGACAGCCCTCCCCAACACACCACCTATCCCCCAAAAGTCAGCCTGCTGATGTACCTCACAACGATATTTCACGTCCTTTTCCTAGAGGAAAGATAATTTACAAGTTTTCTTCAAACTTCTGCACTTCTACCCCTTGCCTTTCAAAGGTCTGCACATAGACTACATGAACCCTCTGAAGAAGCCACTAAAAAACGTCGTTAAGCCCACACTGAACCCGAACATCCTAGAGGTGCACAAACCAAGCTGTCTAATCAAGTGCTCCCTAACTTGCACCGTTCATGCACACCCCCTCATTTAATGGGTTTAAGAAGTTGCTTTGTTTCCTGCTGAAACAAACAGCAAAAATTATCAGCAATTGGATTTGGTCCCAGTCTGGCAACTGTAACACATTTATACAGAAGCATTCCTAATCCTATTAGTTGGCAAATATTAAATAGCTGGTTAACTGCCATGTAGGTAAAACAAAACCTTGACATTTCTTAAACACATGATGTTCGTCAAGTCTTTCTACTTAGTACTGAAATTTAGCAGAGACACAAATAAGCTTCCTGGAGGCTTACAAGTTGATCACACTAGCCTTCTGCCAAGAGACTTCTCTCTCAGAAGGTCCCTGAGGGAAAGGAAGAAGAAAAAGTAGACTGTACAAAGATCCACAAACACCACGACTTGGAATATATAATTAAAAATCTAACTATAGCTAGCACTCAAAAATAAATGTACTAACAAAAACCCCTAATGGTTCTTTGAAACTCATATTCAAAATAGAAAATCTAGGCACTGAAAACAGTAATCTCTGCAACTAGTTCCAACAAAAACAGTGAGCAAAGCACAAAGATACAGCTTTAAATGCTCTTCTCTGAAATCCTGCCAACAGGATAGGTAAAAACACCCTTATTTGGATTTAAACCTAGTGCAGTGCATGTCAGTATTTTCCATTTAAAAATTAGAATGTTTTGCTTACTTTTTTTAATTTTAGCTGCCTTTGTACACATCTCTGATAGGTACTGATGTGACACCGTCTCACATAACCACAGACGGCGCAGGTCTTTGCAATGAAAAGCTGGCCACAGAAAAAACCCCAGAACTGAGGAGCTCTGAGAAGTTTTCCAACATAATTACAAAGGTTTTTACACGCAGAAGGATTGCTGCGATGAAGAGCTGACAAGTTCAGCCACTAGACAACCATGGTTAGAAGAGAAGACAGCAAAGCCCCAAGACACCTGGCTGAATTTCCACTAGAGGGTGCACAAAGCCCATCTCATACAGCGAAGGCCAAGTTCAGCATCGCTTCTCCAGCCACAGAAGTTCTTCCAAGGAGTAACTGTTCCAAAATAGTTACAGATGGTCAGAAAGAACTTTTGTGGTTTGTTTTTTTTTTTTTTTTTTTTTTTTGAGATGGTACACAATGATCCCAAGTACCTCCTACAAGGCAAACTAGAACGCTGCTGTTAATGACGTTTTAAATAACTGTTAAGCAGCCAACTTTACTCCTAAACCCCTATACAGGAGTATCAACTTCTAACACTCCGTGAACACCATGAGTTACTTCTCATGATTACCCTACTCCTATCAATTTTTTTCTATTTATTCTCACTTTCTCAAATGTGCAAGACAGTTTTCAACTACTTTGCACAAAGAGCCTCTCAACGTCTCCATGAGCACTGAATCGAAAGAAAAGAAAACTTTGCTAAAATAAAGCAAGCACCAAAGAAAACTGAAAAATAAATGAAGACTAAATAAAGTAGCTTAAGATGCTTAAGACTAAAGGTGCTGGTAGAGAATACAACAGTGTACACATGCTGTGTTCAGCATAAAGAGCCTTCTACTGCACTTAGGATAATATAACAAAACAAATTCCTAAAAACGAGCGTTTTCTTTAACTAAACATTAACGAATACTTGCAAAACAGGCAAGTACCTGAGCTATCAGACATCAGTGGTTATTTAAAAACCCAGCTACAGTACTGTGTGATATGCTGGACGAAAAAAGTAATCTTTACCATCTTGGAAGACTCGCTCCACATTGAGTCCGTAAGTAGCACAGGTTTCGTAGTAAGTGCATCTCTTGAGATCATTCGATAACTTCCTTGCTCTGGCATCGTCTATGACACGGGGATTACTGGAACTTATAGCATCTACAGCAACAGCAGGGAAAAAAAAAATACATATTTATATATAATTCGAAAACCTCATCTTACAATAATCACCCAAGCAGTGAATTTAAGTATAAACCATGAGACACTTGGAATTTTTAGAAAACAACAAGGGTGCACATCACTCTGATTTTATATTTCGTTACTAAAGTCACCAGCACACTGATCGATTCCAAAAACCAGGAAAAACCTAAAATGCTTTTTGCTTACCTTAAATGTATATTTAGGTCGCTAGTTGCAAAAAATACACAATCACATGAAAGAACATGAGCTCTGATGTAAAATATACTTCAAGAAACAAGTGGGTGATTATTATAAACATATCAAATGATTTTTAGGCCTCCTATAAATTTCAGCACTGGCTTACAAGTAACCTTCACCTGCAGAGTGTGAAGCAGAAAACAGGACACGTCCGTAAGGACAGGAACATTTTCAGTAGAGAAACAATGGGATGGGGGGAGAAATGGTACCAGGTATGACTGCAACACTCGGGGAAAGCGTTAGATTTGCACTAAAGAGATGCTTTTCTTTAAAAAAACCTAGCCAACACTAAGACAACTGGGGAAAAAATCATCACGGCAGATAAGAAACAACAAAGCTGTACAGGACTGCCATTACCGTGTTGCTAAAAATCTAGGGTCCAGTTCTTCCCTCAGTTCCTCATGTAAATCTGCCCCGTGTGCTTATTTTCGGTCCTTCCCATTTTTGAGGCTAGTTCTCTCGGTGTTTTGCCCTGGCACAGAGCACCAGCCAACGGTGTGCTAGCGAGGCCGGGCTGGAGGCAAAGCACTCTGGCTGCTAAACCCCAGCCCTGAACCGGCGGCACACGCTACGCCTCGGTCCAGGCAGACACTCGCCAGTTTAACACGAAACTGAGATTTTTCATGTAGTCACAGGTTGCATTGTTGAGCTTGCTTCCAAGCCACAGCCAGCACTGGACCCAGGAAACTCTTCGTGAATGACTTTGAGTCTCAAACCTTGATGTAAAGGCACCCATGAGACATTGTACGAACATACTGCAAAGCCAATAAATATGATATTTTTCTAAACAAATAATAATACTTTGTACGCCTCTGTAAGAGCTACTTTTCATGCATGCTTTCTAACTCCAATTTCTAGAGCTTACCCATAGGAGCTGAAAAAACCCCTTACACCAGAAAAAAAATAACCAGCCTGCTAACAGATGAAGGAGAAATTTCTTCATTGCTACTCTATCACAGCGAAGAACTCTGCAAAGGTTATACTGCTCGACTGTTTATAAAGTGATAAGGCTATGAACAAATCTTAAAAAGCAACTTTTTTTCCCAGAAGTATCGTGGTAACTCTTAGCTCTGGCAAAAAAAAGTCTTAAGACGAGACAGCAGTACTACCTATTCTACAAACTCCGCAGCTACCACCTGGCCACCGCGACAGGCACCGATTTCAGAAAGTTCTCCTACAAATCCGCTCCTTTCCGTGGTAGCAACACTGTCTTCGCTCTTAGGGAAAAAAGCATCACTTTAAGAGGAGCATGAGGTCAGCGCCTATTGCAACGCTGTGATTGAGGCTCAGCTCTGGGCGCGACGCGGCCGCATCTCAACTGACGTTATCGCTACCTGCTCGTGAGATGCGATTAATAAAACCGGAGCAGTTAGTTGGAAAGCTAACGGCAGATGTTTTTCCCATCAGCAGAGGGCGCTGAAAACATTTATTCAGAAAGGAACGGATTCGCAACACCTCGGCTTCAAACCCTTTGGCTTCTGAAGCCAGTTCAGCGCTCCAGCCTGGCCCGCCGCAGAACAACGAGGGCGAGAAGGATGCCTGGAAGCATCAGGCCAGTGCTAACGTTTTGGGGGAAATGTCGTTTCATGGCTCATTTCAAGAATACTGGTCAAAACCAACAAACTAGATGTCAAACGGGTATATTTCAAATATATTTTTAACAGATATATTTACATATTTCATATATTTTATCTCACTGCAATGTTTGACAGTCGATGTAGTTAAAAAGCTGTATTTTTTCCCTGATGCTTACTCCCAGAATTAGCAGTATTTCCATCTTAAGCCACATTTTAAAAAATCCCCTTTCTACCAGTGCTGCTACAGCGAACTGTGAAAAACCAAATTCCTTTCTGGTAATAGCGGGAATGAGGTGGAAAACCATACCCCAAAGCGTCCGAAGTGCAGAAAGGGAAGCACCTCCGGAAAACCCCCTCTCCCTTTTCCACTCCGGTTTTAAGCTGACGGCGTGGCCCTTCAAAGCAGTTCATTTCTGCTTTTTGGCTGTAGTTTCTGCTATCCTAGGACTTTTTGTGTACCTACTTCCCTTTTCATTTTTTGTCATCTGGTTCCGCCTAAAGCCCAGCTGCGATTCCTCCTTCCGTGCTGCCCACGCTTCCCCTGCCCTCACGTGGCAGCGCTGGTGGCACAGCTCTGCAGGCAGGCAGGGGAAAGCAAATCGCTCTCTGACCAGAAGGCTGACAAAAGAATAAGCTGAGAAAGCACTGAAAAGCTTCACCATCACCAAAACCAGTGGCGCACACTAAAAGGGAATATGCCCGAAGTCAAATCTACAAGAGCAACTTGCAACACTCGTCTTCACCCTCTATCACAGCGCAGTAACCTGACAATATATTGAGAGCAATGCTTCACCATGAAGGAACTCACAAAAATGTCGTACTGTGCTTCCAAAACAGCAGCTCTATAAAGTAAGTCTGAAGTCTGGCACCTACACAGGAACTCCTCATTTTTGGTAAGAATTATCACAGGAGGGACATCTACATGGCTAGGTACAGAACAGCCTCAACTCTCACGTGTCTGCTCCCTGCAGCAAACCGACCACAGGATGAGAAACTGCTGAAACATTACTGAGATGCACTGACAAAACAAGGCAGGGAATATCCAACAGACAGCTCAGATGCAAAAGAAACTGAAATATTGCTGGTACCTTTCCCTTGCCACATTGCCCCATAAGATAGCTGTGGCTAGCTGCTGCTCCAGAAGGAGTTTTGGAAAAACAGAATTGGGGGGAGTTGTTTCAGGAGGCTAAAAGCTACGCTCCCATTTGGTTTGAAGAATGGTATACCTGAGGGATTGCACAAGGGCACAGTTCCGTTCTGTTTCTTAACACAGTGTTGCAGGTTTTCGATCCCTGATCCATCTGCCTCCTAGGAATGCCAAGGTATTGATCACTTCTAGACAGCCAAGCTAAAGGAAACCAGTCTCACTTCAGAACTTCATTACACAACCGACTCACCTGCCCAAATTGAACATTAGCATCTCCCTGCTGATCAAGAAACCCACCGTGACTGGCAAGCACTGAAAGCATTTTTTTAAATGTTCTTCTAAGTCATCGTTGCTAAAGCCCTACGCTCCCTCTCCCAAGGGCGCCGCATGGACGTTCGTCTGCCATCTCAAAGCAGTCCTCGCAATGCCACGGCCCTGTAGCAAGCCAGCCGAGGAAGCCCAGATGGCAGACCACCACCCTGCTGATTAACCGGCACTGTATCCACGAGCTCTCGTCATCAGATGAGTGGCGGTGCTGCCGCAAGAGAGGGGAAGAGACAGGACATGGCTTTGCCAGCTTGGAACAGTCTATATGGTCACAGAAATACACTCGTAAATCAAGACTGCACTTACCCTGGGTTCCCACTAGTACCATTGGAATTTCACTAGTGTTACGATAGTTAGCCATACGGCTGTAGTAGTGGTAAACAGTCTGGAAGCTAATTTCATCTTCCAAGCTGAAGACAAATATAACGGCATCCACCCACATGGCAAACTGCAGAATAAAAATGGAAAAGGCATACTGTGAGAAAAGCAGTGAAGAGGAAAAAACAGAGAGAGAAACATTCTTACCTTACTTGGAGGGAAATACACATCATCAGAGAAACTTTGTCAGTGACAATAACCAAGGCCTTAAAAGTGGCATATCGTTACTAAAATGATGAATCAACATTCATCACTCTGCAAGTGACAGGGATCTGGGACACACAAAGGTTCTTCCCCACGCTCACAACTGCATCTCTTCTTCACTGGTATATGGTATTACAAGCCCAACTACTATCAGTGCACATTGGTTTTGATTCAGGGAAAAAGAAAACATCGCAGCCTCAGATTTCTGAATTTGTGAATTATGAACGAAAACCACTTATCTCTAGGGACTTGGGTGCCCTCTTTAGTGTGTTATTTCCCCACCCTGTGCTTTACATGCATGCATGCTGATGTTTCTGTTAATGCCAGGACAAGTATTATGGTTGTGGTTTTACAGACATTGCTAATAATTCTCACATCTTGATCAATGTCCAAAAACATTAATTTCAAAATTTCCAATTTTCCACTACACAGACACTCTAACTGAGCAAACGGTACCGAATCTCTCATTCGGCTGTCAGCGTGAAAGCAAACTATTCTCTCTTGGCATCAGTCATCTGCTAAAAGACAGGCATATACACAGGCCAAGGCAAGGTGCTGCTTAAGGGACCATGCAAGTGAGAAAGTTTTAGCTCACAAGTGGAATAAGACTGTTTAAACACATTTAACATAACAGTAAACGTATACAGGACATCAAAAAAAGACTGAAGTTCAGCTTACCTCACTGCCTTTATTTTTCCCTAAGTGATTCCATTCCTACCCAAATTTAGACCAATGGAAACAAGTTTCAGCCATCGCTATTCATACTTTTTATTTTATTACTACTACAATACGCCAGGTAGACTGGGGAAACACTGAACATACAGAGAGCTGCAAAAAGGCTCATTTGGGAAGCGTTTATATACATTTTGCTGAGTTTTATGAGACCAGCGTAGGTCTGTAAGCTCTTACTTCAGCCCTACCAACTCTTGCAGTTTTGTTTCTGCTCTTGCAGTATTTAAACTGCTTCGCTCACTCGTTTGTAGATTCACACAATCTCAGCTTTTAGTAAGGCATCCCAAGCTGGCACATGCAAAGGGAAGACAAAAGAGCGAGCAGCATGAAGTTACATACTGAAGTTGCTGAGCTCATTACATTTTCGTCTTTCAGAAGCAGGGGCTAGTAGTACTTCTTGCCTATTCTTCATACAGCACATTAGCTAATAATTGAAGTTAATGTGCATATTTATGACTGTATTGTACTTGAAACCAAACACGTCTCTTATGGTTACAGCATAAAAATAGCCAAAAATGTTTTGAGGTTTTCAAGACAGTCAGGAGGACAATCATCTAGATGTTAAGGACAGGCTATCTACACACAGCATAGCTACTGCCAGAATAAGGTCAGCTACCACACTATTAAATTTGAACTATTCAAACCAGAAGACCTAACCAAAGGAACCAGAGACAGCGTCATTACTGTGGACTTGGGTTTGGGTCTTATTATAAAATGGTTCTCGCTGACTGGACTCAGCAGCATCATGCCAAGAACTCTTCCTTACAGCTACAACATCCTTAAAGCATCAGTTTGGAAGCTAACAGTCTCTCTAAATTTTTTTAATCTTTCATCAGTGTGTAGCAGCAGCCTTCTAATGAAGATTATTAAAAAATCCAGAGGGTGGTTATTCAGTGCAGTGCCCTCCAGACACAAAATACTTCCAGTAATTTCTTACCTCTCTTTTTATATTAAAATAAGTTTAAGCTTTGTGGATGCCAGACCTGTGATATTAAAAACCAAAGGAATTTTGGAAAACACGCACAAGGTCTGGAAAGGCAGGATGTCTCATCCACACCACTGTGCAGAGAACAGCTTGAAATAAGGAGGATAGCTCAGCTGCTGATATACAAATCCATCTTCAGACTTACTACTGTGACTGAGCAGATCTGTTTGTTCAAGGTAAGTCCAAACAAAACCAAACCATAAACGAAAGTTCTAAATTTAAAAAAAAAATGGCACGTGACAGCTCATTTTAGTTCAGTTACGTTAATCAGGTTTTACAATAGGAGACCACTACATTTGTAACAGATCACAGCAAGAACAAAATCAAACCTGAAGAACAAAAGAAATGGTCAATATTCATAAACTTGGACGGTGGCAAGACTGAAGCAGCATCAGCTAGTGCACCTCACCACCTTCCTGTTCTATGAAATGAGCTATTTTTTAATTATTTTCATCTTCGGACAATCTTATGTTAGACAAGAGAGCCCAGAGATCCAGAAAGTGAGTCTTCAGGTGAGTTCATTTTCCCTCCCTTCCTGCCAAAAAAAGAGGACGGTGAACCAAGACCTGAGCTGCAGCCTTCTTTGCACTGAAGCAAAGAAGCCGTCACCTGGAGAACTCTCCCCGAGCCCCGTGCTGCTGAGTGCCAGGAAGACCGCAGTTAGCTCCTTACTTATTGAAGTTGTAATTCTATCCCAGCTATCCACAAAAATATACTGGGCTGCTGCAAAAAGCAAAACCTTAGTCCTTTCTGTATCATAAGCGAATAGTGGGAGGTAACAATTTTTTCTTCTGATAGTATTCCATTTTCATTATAGAGTTATATATATTCATGAACCCAAGAGTAAACTTTTTATTCCAGGGATTAATAAACAGATTAAAGACCTTTAATATACATGCACCTTGAAATGATACCCAAAAAAATCCAAAGAGAATTTACATGTGAAACACGTCTTCTGGAAGATGAAATAGCACTAGCACCTTAAACCTTTCCATACTTGTTATTTGCTGAAGGACAAATCTCAGCCACAACAGTAATTAAAACCCCCAAATTTACCTAGCATAGATCACAAGCAAAACACTGTGTCTGTTCATGAGTTTGCAGTTAGTTCAAATGAACTCTGCAAAACCAATTCTTCAGATACAAAAATATTTAGATTGCTGTGTGTACCTTTACAACTCCAGTATTTATGTTTTCATAGGAGTGAATGTTCTCTAAGCATTGGGGCCTGGACATTGGTGTGTACTTCAGCCAAATTATTCACAGCCTCAAACAGAGCACTTCTTTTAGGCTCATGCCTCACACGGCTGCAGATGTGTCAGCGACACTAATTTTTTGTTTTTATTTTAACTTCCTTCCAGGATGTCTCTCTTGGTCTCCATTTCCTCCACCTCCTTTCTCTTCTCCTTTGTCCGGGCACCTTCCCCCATGCTCTAATCCTCCTGCAGCTAATGAGCAATAGTGGAGCATTGAAACACAAGCTGCTGCTGCTGGCACAGCTCCCGTTCAGCTGTTTGGCGATAGCACAGTTCCTGCAGCTAGAATTTTTTTTTTTTTTTTTTTTTTTTTTTTGAAGCTGATCCACCACTGAACAGCCGAGCAAAGCAAGACCAGCGGCAGCCAACACACTTGAGAAACCCCGTGAGTGCTCAGGTAAGAAGAGGTGGAAGGGAGACGAGGAGGAGGATGCCTGGAGACAAGGACACCGCCTGCAGACAGGCTGGCAGAGCCTGCAGGGTTTTAAGCACCACATAAGCAAACGCTTCACTTCCCATCGCTCAAAATAAAGTAAGAGAGTTAAGCACACAAAACCCCAAGTGTCTTCTCAAAGGCAAATCCCAATGCGTCACCTTCGCAGAGACAAGGAGGTAACACGCCGTATACAGAAACCAAGTCAGAAATCCAGGAACTCAGTGGTGCTGAACTGGAACTCGCAAAGCTGAGTCTTAAACAGCACAGGGAGCAAAACGTGGAATCAAAAGGGAACGCAAAGATTTGTACACAAGTACGCCTGTCGCTGTGCATACATCTACTTTGCATTTTAACAATTTAGAGATTCTAACTCGGAAGAAATCTTAATAACATGCAATTTTGTGGTCACTGGAAGCATATCGATTAGGCATTCAACATAAGCTAGCCATGTATCTTTATTACACAGTCTCACAATGTAATTGAAATCCCAAATAATTTCTAAGCAGAGTATTTTTCACCTGAGGGAGACATGTACTTCTTCCCAGCAGAAAGACGAGCAGGACCCAGGAAAGAACAAAACAAAGCCAGCTCTCAAAGGAAGGTTTTGTAAAAGAAAGGGAACCGCGGGGTTAGGCTGGCAAAGCTCTGTATATGCAATGCTCACCTGTGCCTCTGGAGGGCCCCCTTCATCTCTAATCAGCAGCAGATAGCTTTGTCCATCAACTACTATCTCCTTCTTGAATCTCCCACCTGTCACACAAAGTAACTCATTACAGAACAGAAAAAGCAAAATGTACAAAATAGAAAAAGGCTTCGCTTGCGGAAAAAAAGGTGATCTTTCGCAAATTAATGAACTACTATGACTATAAGTTAAGTTCATATGCATAGAAATTGCTTCAGAAAGTTAAGTCACGTACTTTAAAAAGAAGGCTAATGTGGAAAAAAGCCAACAACTGCATTACAAACACTGACTCCCATGTTGGGTGTACTTGGTTTTGACACATATAGTTAAAAGACAGTCGCCTTTGTTTTATATAATGGTGAGAAAAGTCTCGCTAAGAAAGGCAAACATGGGACAGTTGCGTCCAAACAGCATCAGGTATTAGAACTAAAATAAATTTCTTGTGTGAATTGGCATTTCCTCAAGAGAAGCCCAGTTCTTACGGCACACATGTAATGTTATGAAAATGATACTTCTATATTCACAAACCATGGTTAGGGGAAAATACTAGACACATGTTAGACAAAAAAAACTACAATGGTGGTATCTCTGTAGAGATGTACTAAACTAACAGAGAATGTTGTGCCACTTACTAGCAGGATGGATTACAGACCTATTTTGGAGACCTAGATAAAAAGAGCGGAGTCACAGCCTTCAGCCAAATTCTATTCCTGATCCTATTATTTCAGGGAGATGTAGAATATTGAGTGCTTGTGAAGACCAAAGAGCTGGCACCGAACCTAAGAAACCGAACCGGGGCGCGCAGCTGCGCCGTTCCCTCCTCTCTCCGCTGGCCTGACGGGGACTTCAAGCACGAGCCAAGGGCAGAATTGGGACTGCTTTCCTTTGGGGTCAAGCGTATTTCGGGCATCCTGCTGTGTCTCATGACAGACTTCAGATAATGACAAATCACATTTAGGGTTTCTGGTGTGACCGAGCCTAAGCCAGGATTAGCAAACTTGGCCTGCCTAAGTAGTTGGGTTGCGTTTAGGCTCCTCTCCTGGAAGCAAAAGCACTCTTATCTCCCCACCTAAGCCACAAAGGCCCCAAGGCCCCCATGCTTAGCATCGTCCAACCGCCTCACATCTGAACTTACCAGACTAAGATAAAACCCATCTACTGACACACGCTAAACTTCTTTCTTCACCCCCTTTTTTTTAACTGGAATTATTTCCAATTTGAACTCTACTTCCCAACTACGCTTACTTCAAAACTTGTCGTACTATCAAAACCAATGCATTTAAACACAGGATACGTGAGTGAACAACTCTGACTTGTTCTCCAAACAAGCTCTCTAAGCAAATAAGTCAGCACGTACGGGCTAACACTGATCCTCAAAACATTTGCACAAAAATTGCTAGCCTTAGGGAAACAAACTGGGTTAGACCCACCATTCCCCCAGCCCAACCATTACAGCAGGTTTCAAATCAAGATCACTCAACAGCTATGTGCAATATTTAAGCATGTTTAAACACATTTCTGTTTAATAAAAGACATAAGAACAGGGGGGGTTGTTTGTGGTTTTGTTGCTGTTGTTTTTGTGTCGGTTTTTTGCTTGTTATTTTTTTAAATTTCTTTACAAACCTACCCTATTACGAACAGCTTCGCAGTACCAAACACGCAACAATTAAGACTGTCACATTTCTGGTTGTTTAATTGCACAGAAGTAGAAGAGCTATGTATAGACTTTCAATATCTTGCTTACAAACTGGATTTCAGTTTTGCCTTCAAAGATCAAGTAGCAGATAAATAAGTATCATTAGTGAACTTGAATAATCAAAACCAAGTGTAAAACTTTGAAAGGAAACTAGCCTTAGCTCTCAGGAACTGAATTTCTATTATGCAGATCGTTATTTCTATATGTCGTCAATTAACGGTATACACTTCATAATGAAGCGTTAAATAAGATGAATTACTTAATATACAGCCCTCCAGAGAGGCTCTTGAGAGCTGTAAGTACCAATGGAAATGCAGCATATACGTGATTGAAGAGTGAAAGTTCTGCGTAATTCCCATTTCCTATTTCCTTTTTTTAAACACTGAAAGTTCACACAACTAATTATAAAATACCATGAACTGAACACATTTCAGAGCCAACTCATCATTCCCTCTTGTCAATAGGACACCTTTCAAGTCTCACTGTATCTTCAAACAGTCCTCAGAGGTATAAAGAAGGTACAGACAAGGTGAAATAAAAAGCTTAAGTAGAGAATTGGGAAAAAGAAAAGAAAAAAAAAAATCCATGGATGTAGTATTAAAATGCATATACACAGACCACAAGCGTGAGCACTATGAGGTTTATTCTTGAGAGCCACTTCAGGATCACTAAAGATTTTGTCTGCAGGAGCAGGTTTGAGAAGCGTACCATATTTAACAAATACAGTATAGAGGTATCCAACAGCTCTCTTCCTACGCAAATCCACATTAAGCGACCAGCTTGTATACCAGTTCCTCGCCCTCCCCAAAAACACTGTGCTTGGAGCTCAGTAGAATGATACTTGTAAATAATACTGTAAATAAAAATGTATTTTTATTTCCAGAATTAAACTCAAATCTTGACGTGCTGTACCACTTCACCACTGTCTGTCACACTGGAAGAGCAGTGTCAACAAACATACAGTCAATTTAAATCTATTCAAGTGGCTTCTTTACCCTTAAAAGCTGAGTATACTCGTTGTCTGGAATATGCACTAGTTCCTTGCACACCCTCACGCATTCCTTTACTTTTGTTTGGCTTTAGGTATTTCACAACAAATAGTTTAAATGTAATAACCCCCAGAACCAAAACGTTTAAAAGAATGCCCTGCATTTCCAACCTGTAATAAGCATTTCAAATCAAATCTGAAGACCCAGAAACATAACAGCAGACTCACGCTCATTCCGCCGTAAGAATTATTTTATGCAAATTTGAGATCAAAGCAGGACGCATCCCTATTAACTTACGTTTCTACACCATTAAAGAGCCCTTATCATGCGCACATCGTCACATTAGGTACTACACAGGACAGAGACTCAGAAAACCTACCTCAGTATCAAGAATTTACACAAACAGAAGTATAAACACTGAAGAATATACAGACTTCTGCCAGCGTATGAAGCCAAGGCCGTGTGGTTGTCCTGCAGGTATCTGTGGTCACAAGATTAAGGCAAAAAATAGACTGATTCTGCCTTTGACTTGATGAGCCCTGACACGACCCATCTCCAGGTCGGGCAAGTCAAAGCAGAGCAAGGGCAGCGATTTGGGGATGGTTCGGCTTGGACAGCACTGCGCTAGTTATTTTTTTAAAAATACATCTTTGGAGTTTGTAAAGCATCACAGGGCCATCGGGAAAGAGGAATTAGAGAGATCAGCCAGTTTGAATATTGAACTACCGCAACCTGTCAAAGAAGCCAAGTCTCCCATGGCTACAAAATACCACTGTATTTTTCTAAATATACACAGATATATGATGGAACCACAACGTACCATCTAAACTGACGACACTGAAAACAAAGAAATGACCACCTTAATTTAAAGAATGAGCTCAAAAACCCACAGCACTACTCCCAAGGGAGGCAGCTAGCTTTGTTCTAGTCCCATGAGCATTGTGACACATGCAGGTTTTTAATGAGGGAATTTCTCAACTCCCAGATGTACCTGCCAAAGGAGGCACTGAAAGAGAAAGACTGGCAGCCTGGACCGCAGCTCTGAAGGACGGAGCGATCGCTCCTGCTATGTCCTAACAGGCACGTCAAAGCACAGAGATGCTAGAGCGCAAGACATGCAATCAACAGCTGAAGTACACTTACTTGCAGCCCCAACCCCATCTCTAAAGCCGTAGAGAAGACATGCCAGTGAATACCTAATAACTCTCTGCAGCCAGACAGATGGAGCTGGAAACTGTTTTCATGAAATGTCACAGAAATTTTATAAAAACAAATCATTGAAACTGCATGGAAGCTTTAATTTGGGAGGATTTTAGTATGTGGTTTATTTATTTCCTCTAAAACTCTGTATTTATAAATCGCTGCATTATTCCCATTTTTCCAGGGCAAGATCAATGTCAATTCACAGACTCATTTTCAGACGTACAAAATTTTGCATAAGGTGGCAAATATTACTCCTGCATACGAGCCACGCACAATACCCACCAGAAGATACAGAGCGGTGCTTCCGAAGCAACCCATAACACCACCCACTCTCTTCTGTGCGTTACGCCAGATTCCTGCTATAAAAAGCTCCAGATAAAAATACAGCTTTGATCAATATAAAGCTAAATAAATTCTGCATGTCAGTGATTTACAGCCACGGCTAAAGACCCAGCACAAAGACAGAATACCAGGCTGAGGGAATCAACAAAAGCTTCCTAATCTCATTTCTATGCACATCATTCTACAAAGGTTAGTGCTTTGAATCAGCAGTAGGGCAAAACTGTCCTTCAGTAAATAGCGATACTAATTCTAAATACCGCACACACGTGTAATCAAAGGTGGTCTATATGGCAAGAGCTTTATATACATAGGGGATTCCACGGATGCAGGTTTTCACCCGGCTATGAAAGCCTGGCTGCCCCTTCCTCTAGCTGATGGCCGTTTCACTGCGTAATTGCTCACCCAAGCAGCCGCTGATTTTCATACTGTATCCCCAGGCTCGACTGCATTCGCCAGGCTCTTTAATTCAAGCAAATTGCCACGGGGATGAAGTTATTTGCCCATATGAGAAAGATAAATTCGGGGGGCTGGCCACATGACAATGCAGCGGCTGAATGTCTACCACAAGCATGGAGGCAGGGCAGGCAGGGGCAGGCAGGAAAGCAGAGACAAAGATAAGACTGAAGCAGCCGTAAAAGCCTCTATTTTCTATTTCCAATGACATGCGAATTTTGACAACAGCGGTCAGTTGTCTTACACGCACAGATTCTCTCTCCTTTTTTTTTTTCTTAAGATGGAAAATACAGTGCCAAGAATCTGGCTCCTCTTCAGGGAAACACGTTAAAAAGTCATTTATTCCCTCCGTTCGTACATACATCATTTCAGGACCAAATAGACAAAAATTGTTGGTTAAGCTCAGAAAAAAAGAAACGCTCGCAAAAAAGAAATGCTCGCAAAACCTTCTGCGACTAAGCAGAAGCACTAAAGAACGACGACTGCAACAGCCCAGCAAACCAACGCCAGTGTTGCAGTTCATCGTTACCCCAAATTTTTATTTAAATAAACTACTTTGAAAATGTTTTTCCTCAGCATTTCCACAGAAAGCATATTATTACACAAGAAGCATTAAAACTAAATTTTCACCAAATCAAGCTGTGCTCAGTGCTCGATGTCAATTCATATTGGTATCAGCAGCAGAGAAGCTATCACAAACTATCTTTCAGCCACATGTAAAGTTAGCTTTTAATGCAAATATTGTGCTAGACAATCCTTCAGAAACCATACGTGGTTGAGCTGGGTTGAACGTATAACCGCAGAAGTGCAAAGACCAGGGAACCATCGCTCTCGCGCGAGACTGCAGCCGCAAGCAGATAACTGCACCGGCTTCCCAGCAAAGCACCTGGGTAAAAAAACCCCAAAAACCAGCAAAGCAACCTAGACCCTTCACTGGTACCCGATTTCCCTTTTCTGCAGAAGCCATACAGGCAGGGCCTCTCTCAAAGACAGCTTAAAAAAAAACATGTTTAGGTAATACTGAAGTGTATGACACAGCAGAAAGTACCATACAGACTTAACGTTTAGCATGATAGAAAAACCATTCACATTTAAAGCAGCAGACTGATTTTTAGCAAGTACACCAGAATCACGCCTCTCATTTTATACCTGCCTGGAAAGAATCTATGTCTGTCTTTCCTCCTAAGAAAGGCACAACACCAAACTATATATGATTTTTAAATACAATAAATAGGCTTGAGATTTTAATACTGCTCAAGGTTCTAGCGTGAATTTGCAAAACTCTGAAACATTTTCTGCAAAGTGATAAAGCACCCGTGCCCTGCACGTAAGCTCTCACATCTCCGAAATTATTCCACAAACAAGGTATCAGACACCCATCAATTCAACATGATGAACTAACACATTTTCATCTGACATCTACTGCGCGTAAACGTAGAAAAATTTTGGCACGGAGCAAATGAAAGCTGAATACATTACATGTTGTGAGTATGCCCTTTTTCATAGTTCATTCACGTGAAAAAATATTTCTGACACTTCAAAGGGGAGGAAAATAACCAGCAGGAACCTGCGAGGAACCTCCTCCTCCTCCTCCGACAGCGACCCAGATCTCCTGTACTCCCCCCAAGGCCCCGCGTGCAGGAGCCTCGTGCGGCCACGCTTACCACCGCATCACCTGCAGGGCTTTCTCTGTACCCCGAACCCTGCCATTACACCTGAACCTGTTTTAAAATCCCTGCACTGCTGCTTGTGCTCCTTGTCTTCAGCATTCTCTCCAGCACCATCACCTCTTCACTTAGCACAGCTTTATTTAAATTTCATCAGGGCACAACTATGAATCTCAGATGTCGGAGCTTAATCAGACAGTAAAACTCTTCAGGTGAACATGCCCAAGTATTTTAAAAGCTATGCCTTATTAAGTATTAAAATGGAAGAGAAAAAAAGGCATTTGTACATTTACAGGGGTGTGACCAGTACCCCCTGCCCCTGGCCAGCATAATTACCACCATTTTATAAGGCCAACGGCCATCTGTAGTGCTGTCATCATCCTGCCAAGGACCCTAAAAGAACCTGCCTGACCCCACTGTGCCGGGTGACAAGGGCCTACAATTAAATTAATGACTCAATTCCTACTAGTAAGATAGGAAATCAGGCATATACGATAGCTTTTTTTAATTATTGCTTGGGTTATTTTACTTTTTTTTTATGGACAGCAGGTGCAGACAGTTGCTTACACAAGTCACACCCACTAATTGTATATACAAGTCTAATTTTAAAAGCTTATTTTTATCAAGCCAGCTGGAGACAAACAAAAACCAAACAGCAGCAATCAACTTCTTTGGGCAGGATGTGATACTACTTTAGGACACTCCTACCTGTTTCCATCACCAGTCTTTTCAAGTTTAAAAAGCTTACAACCCAAAACACTACCTTCCAAACAAAGTTCCTTACCAAGTTAGCCCCATGACTTAAAATACCATAGCTCTTTTTTACTGCAGGTCCTTAAAAGTTGCTTTATCACACATTTCGTCTTCCAGACACTAACATTCACACAGCTTCTACCTTTCAATGTATCATAAAAATCACCTCCTGCCCACATCTGCTCAAAATTTCTGTATGCAAGTTCAACTTTACAAGCTTCCAACATAATTTCAAAGATCTTAACATACCTGCTAACAAACCCTAAACTGCATAACCAAGATAAGCCAAAAACTTAACTCCTATAAGCACAGAAGCATAGATTTCAGGGGTTTTTTTTCTCTCTGTCTTTTTTTTTTAAATATCCTTTCGCTTTTTATACTTAGTTTATAGCTGGCTTCTATAATATCTGTCCTTTCATTACAGTATTACATTACAAATAGTAACCCTGAAGTTAAAATTGGACTTAGCTAGCTGTGATTATACTATATTGTGTCTGAACACACGCACAAAAAAAATCATACTGAGATCTGCTAAGGAAACCCAGACAAAGCAACTATCATAATATTTTTTTTTTTAATTACCTCCCAAAATATTCCAGTTCAAATATGAGAACAGAAGGGTCATTACATAGTAGCATACTGTATCTTAAGGGGTAGGAAAATCTATTTTCCACCTGTACTCTGTGTTTCACTGAACACCTTTTATATTAGCACCGCTCAGAACCAAGGGGGAGTGGGAGGGAGGAAAGAGAATGAGAATACTCAAGTGAATTACAAGTTTTTTCAGATGGATGTTACCTACTGCCGAATGGCAGCCCGACACACATACACAGGAAGTTTTAAAATTAGCAGCATTGAGGAGAACAGGTTGCCTGTTTAAAAGTCTCACTGGGAAGGAAGGAAAAGCCCGACCACGAGAGCCGGGAGCTAAGCTGACCCCCTCTGCCCCGGCACGGGACGCTGGCGGGGCAGGGGCAGCTCCGCACCTCCTGCGGGACAGGCTGCCTTTCCCGGAGCGCGGTCCCTCGCTCAGCCAAGGTCTCATCTTGCCATCCTGCACGGTGGAAGGCCCTTGCCATTCCTAAAACATGTAGGAAACCTAGTGACGGCCTGCTATAGCAGCAAATTAAAAGAGCTGTTGAGAGTTAAACACATTGTGAATAAAATCAGCTAACTACTATGCCCTACTTTCTGATACAACCCTCCAAAACAACGTAAGATTAAACGGAAGGAAAACCACCACCAATAAGAAAGCAAATACAAGCTGAAAAAGAAACATGTTTAAAGAACACGTTTAAATTCTGCTTTAAGATCGAGAGCTAGAGACTGGGCTATGATTCAGAAATACAACCAGAAGTACTACTTGAAAAAGAAAGTGGAAGGCAGGCCCTTCTTCCAGCAGCGGAAACTCCAAACTGGCTTCTGACTCAGCAGCAGCAGAAAGCAAAGAGCACTGGAGACCTAAGAGTCACTTTTATTACTATTAAGAGCCTAAAGTTCTAATAGCAGCTATAAATCCGAATTACAGTTTTCACCTGGGACACAACCTTCAGAGGAGCCAGCTACGAGAAGGGCACAAACCCTGCAGACATTAGTCACCAAAACCTTTGAGCATCCAAGGTGCAACACGTTAAAGACATCTTAAAGATCAGCCGACCCTCAAGGCACACAACCTAAAAGGGAAGTCCCTTCTAGGAAACTGCTTCTTCAGCACCTTCTCCCCAGGAAAAGAGCAAATACTTAACTTCTGCCTTTAATCAACGTAGTTCCTTATTTGTGCGACACTTTAAACAGCAGCCAACTTGACAGCTAGAACAGAGAGGTCTTCAAAGAAGTCGCTAACCCACAAGCCAGTCCCAGGGGGCTGAGGAGAGGAGATTGCAGAATACATAAACACGCTCTTTTATGCTAAGCCTGAAAGGCTGCAAAAGCCCAAGAGAGCCAACTGCAGCAATACTTTAAAATGATCAAAAAAAAGACAAGTGTTATCTTATATCTGGATGTCAGCATGAAATGCCAAATAAAAATAATCAGCTGATAGTATTATAACAAAATAGAAGACAAAGAACTGAAAGGAGATAATTCTGAAATACACACCTGAAGTCATCATTGCTTCCTGCACAGAACACAGCGTTTGTTTGCATTTTTACAGACCAAAAAAAAAAAAAAAAAAAGAAGAAGAAAAAAGTACTCCAATAGCTTCTGCTGCCCCACAAAGTGCTGTGTAAAGCTTGTGAACCATTGCACCGAGGATTTGGTGCAAATTCAATATGGAAAATTTCAGCTTCCCTATGTTTTGTGGCCTGAGCGCTGTAATGGATGTCATATCCGACTCCTTGAAAGGAACCCGACTTTAAGGTTCATGTGGCTTTTTTGAACTCATATGCACTTGGAATTCTTCTAAAATCTCCCCGTATAAGCTACGTGTAGATTTTTACATGTATGATGATTGATTTTATGGAAAACCATGAGTGAAGAAGCATGAAAGCTTCTCTTTAAAGAAAAGCATGTCAGCACATATTCAGAGGACAAATTTCTCTGCTATTCATTTACATTTCAGCTGGCTTGCTCACCAAGAACAGAACACACAGATTAGTCTGGGATAGAGCCTCTCCTCTTACTCATGAAAGATAAAATTTGGTTGTTTAGTAAATACGGCCTCCAGATTCCTACATATTTGAAAACAAATAACTAGATAAAAATAGCTAACAGCTTCTGTGAAGAAATTTGCAACCTTAGGAACCTAATTGTTTACAGAAGAAGAATTACATTTTTAGCCTGCACATGAATCATGGGAAGAAGGGGACAAGAATCCCTGTCTTAGAGAAGGAAAAGGTGGTCCAGTTCTGCTGCAGCTCCCATGTTCCGGTCAACCTGAAACACCAAACTATGATCCCCACCTCCCAGTCAAATCTCCCAGCGCATCCAGATATAAAGGACGTCAAAACATGGTATTCCTTTCCTGCCTTGCTTGTCCGAACACTTAATTTAACATAACGCAAGCAAAGAAGAATCATATTTTTCTTTTATTTCAGGAGAACAAGCTCCATTCTTGGTTTCATCTCGGAGCCCAGCAACTGAAGCATTAGACCTTTTCCATGAATGAAGCCAACCGGAAGGTTATCTAGGTTAATAGATTATGCTTGAACTTTTTGTACACGTATTTTGTAAGAGTCTATGGCCAGATAAAAAGCTCATGAGGGAATGCTGAACAAAAGCAGCTGAAGTAGTCTTTCTCAATCCTCCTTGCATAATTACACTCTGCTGAAATAGCTTGATATGGAAATAGTTACTAGACAGAAACGGGAAAAACATGGACATGCATCCCCCAATATGAAATTCCTACATGTTTTGGTAACAGGCTAGCAACTTACTTTCATAGTAGCCTCATTACATTCCTTCTTCTTTAAAGGGAAGGCTGAAGGTGACACTTTGTTAGTATTTAAATAATAAACATTAAGTTTTAGGACCATGCCTGTTACTCAAGTGATACACTGTTCATTGTAGGTACTGAAAAAGTTAATCAGTGACGGCTGCTATAGTATAAAATTATTTTTAGGTCAAGTTTGGAAAGAAAGCAAATGATGGCTGCTTTCTGGAAAGCACATTAAGGCTTTACTCTATAGTGCTTACTGGGGGAACGCATCTATTGTAGCCCTTAACACATAAAAGACCTCTAACTGCAATTGTAGTTAGAGGTCTATGTAGAGGTAAATGTAGACCTCCAACTGCAATCAAGTGGCACTTGAAACCTGATGGATCTTACCCTTCAGGGACGGGCTCCGGCGCAGTGGCACTCCGCCGGGCTCGCAGCTCAGCGGGGACGCGGCGGCGGCAGGGCTGCGGAGCCCAAGCGTGACACACGCCGCTGCGCCTCGCTCCCACTGCGGCGCGGTGACCGTCGCCGTGCACCCTGTGCCACCGCTTTCAACCCATTCTACCAATGACAGAAAGAACTAAAACGGGCCACAATTACAAAAAAGAAATGGGAAAGAAGAAATCAAAGGCAGCTGAATAATCTTGTATCATATAAGGAATAAAAAACCCCCATAGATATAAAAATCAGAGCAGTAAAAAAAGATACCCGGTAGTGGCTAAAATAACCCTCTGTAAGAGCTTCCAATGCCTTTCTTTTGTACTGTGTACTAAAAGGGAAGCCTGAGGATTATCAACCTAGAAGGTGGGAAATAGTATTGCAGAGATTCACATCCTACATTTTCATTTATATTACATTCATAAGTTCCTCCACACACAGATACATGAAATCTCCACCAACTACAACAGCTATTTGCTCCCCAAGTCAGGGTTATGCTTTTGAGAGCAAAAAAGTGTTTTACTCTACCTGGGGGGGAAAAAACAAAACCCAACAATCTTAAATATACCCAAATGTTTAGTTATTAACCTACTTAAAACATTTGTCCCTCACTTGAATGCCAAAGTAGAGCAGATTGCCACGAGATAATCATCAATTCTCCAAAAATTAGCAGCAAGAGAGGTAATTACCAGTTTCAGGCAAGAGGTTACGCCCTAAGTTACTTTAAAGCCAGTCTCCTAAGCATTCATTACACTGGAGACCTGCGCCCTTACAACTTTTTCACAAGTTACCAAAGGACAGCCAAACCAGTCGCTGCACCTCTTGCGCTGGCCTTCTCCCTTCAGTTGGGCCACAGAGCCACAGGTGCCACCACCTTAATTCTGTTTCCTCAGCAGGGAACCTGCTTCCTTCTTAACTCTCGCCTCAACTATTCTGCGTCTTCACGTTTAAGGGGATTTTGTTGATGTGACCTCAGGTCCCCTTTCTTGGTTTTCTTCAACAGAAGATACACTGGACACACAGATTTAGCCGTTCATGTTCACATTCAGTTGGCTATTCTAGCATCTCACTTCACTTTAGCAGTGGAGTGGGAGAGAAAAAAAAAAACCCTCCTTTTTCCTCATCCCAGCTGAGACACCTTGGACCACAAGCTATCCGCCTTTTTTTATTTTTATTTTTTTTCTTTTTAAAATAGGCTCACTGGAAAAAAATACTGAAAAAATCATGACATGAATTAGGGTATTCAAAGACATACCAGAGATGTGCAAAAGCCTTTAAGTCATGTTTCACGCCTCTGTGGCTTTTTGGAAAAAGACCCAAACAGTAACAGAATACTCCTGACACTCACTATTCCTGTAAACTTCAATTCACCTTGGTCTGCAAAGTACTTGGTCTCAAATTCCATGCACACGTTTCCTTTTGTTCCTACGGGTAGAATTAAATTTTAGGTGAAAAAAGATACCAGGTTGCATGCATCTTACTTGTCGTTTCAGCTATGTAAAAACACCCGGCACGCTGTTTACTAGTAGGTTTTTTCCCAGTCACTTGGAAGGTTCTTAGAAGATCACAAATCACTAAAACACCCTATTTCCCATCACTTCCTTGTTGTATCATTACAGGAAAAAAATTGCAACTCCCAGACTACTAAAATTCCCACTTGCTACAGGGTAATACATCCCTTCTTTTCTTACATCAAAATACATCTGATTTAAAAACGTGTCACATGGGACTATAGCTATGTGCATGTTAAATATGCAATGGGAGAGTCTAAAAGTCAATTTTCTTCCCAAGACAAACTTGTTCTTTGAGAAAACAAAGGTTTTCATGTTACAATCACACTAGAGACTAGAATTAATTCGAACAGAAATAAAAGTTGGGCCAGACGGAGAGAAAACTGCTTTACACTTCACTGTGATATGATTCTTGCTCTTGGTGGGGAGGTGGTGTCAGGCAGCAAGAGAAATACCTCATGTTAAAGAAAAGAGCCGAAGGAAACATGAAACCATCTTTACGTACTTCAGACTCATTTACTGGAATGCCAAAGCTACCTTAAAGGCCTACAGGAGATCTGGCACTTGTCTAATTCAGGGCAGGTTTCACGGTAATTGTAGCAATTTAGAAGGCAAAGGATAGCAGAAATAGCGGTCCCTGGTCGTAATCACCATTTTCACATGAAGCATGCATCCATCATTTTACCAATTAGATACTAATTATACGATGCCTGATAAATGTTGCTGTTAGTAAGCCATTTGAAGTCAGTAAACTTTGGTTTTTGTTAAATAGTCAAGCATCTCACACCTTAACGTCTGATATACATACTATTCTTTATCCGATTTAACAATCTAGCACATTTACAATACCTCAGAAAAGGAAAAGAGGAAGATCTGCACTGGTCTCCAACATGAAGGCTTACACTTAGCCTCGATTTATCAAAAGCTACGTTCCCGTGCAGAATGTAAAAATCGCAAGTCCCACACCGCAATGCTACAGAACCAGCTGCGCTGCTGCTGTATTTTCTATAGAACGGCAGCGTATGGACTTAGTTTGGACGAGAAAGAAATAAAACACTAACAAATCACTCCTGCAGATGTTTACTAAGGATAGTTTATATGGGTTGCATTTCCTTTAATACCAACTTGATTAGAAATCTTGACCCTATTCCTTACAAGGTGAATTAGAGCTCTTAATTATTCCAGTTTTTCTCCTGTTAATGAAATGGAATGGTGTCATTAGCGAGGCTTGCCAGCTACGCTTATGTGCAAAGAAATGACTTGACACTGCTTTTGTAAGCTAATCCTTTCAGGAAAAACAGTCGGAATGTCACTCAAGCACTGTAAATAAAAATCCTTGAAGACAAAGAGGACAGATGGCACCACTCTCAAGGAACACCATCTAAAATATTCATAGCTTAGGAGGAGAGGACTGTTAACCCTGTGAATAATCAATACATTTGAATCTCGCAAGAAAAAAAAACCCAAAATATTTTCTGTTAATGAAAGGAGGAAAGAGATCTGTCGCGACACTCATTTCTGCTGAAGACTTGTTATATTCAGCGCATCTACATACTACATAACCATTTCTGGCTACCAGCATCCAGAAGCAGCAGGCATAGACGTGATCGACACGCAGCTCCGTTGCAAGGCTCAATTATCACCCCATCAGTCCTAGCTACAAAGCAGCAAAAACATTTAAGGCAAGCTTATGAACTGGAAGACCTCATTTTTGCTGCAATGACACAAGAAAAAGCCTTGTCCATCCCTCCCTTCCCCTCTCCTCCCATTTTAACTACAATTCAAGACTGTTAAAACGTCAAGTACTATGCTTAATAGCTTCCTTTGGTAAGAGTTAATTTGAAACAAATGTTATCATAGATGCGAGAAGCTACAAACTATTGCTGAAAAGACAACTACAGCAAGAGACAAAAACAGTGAGATGTACTAAAGACTTGAAATCAAAAGGAAACAAATCAGAATGATACACAAAACAAGGGGAAAACACTATAGTACAGAAACTGCCGTCTGTCTCTTCAAAACGAGAGCTGCCATGAAGACAATGTATAGTTACCTGCATCCATATCTGCAAAGAATGGAACAGCCAGTAAGGAAAAGAAGGAACCAGAAATTCAGTGTCTCAGAGTTGGATTTAAAAGTTCATAAGGAGAATAGATAAAAAAAATCAAAAAGGTATTTAGTGTAAGACACACCTCTATAAGGTACTACAATATTTTTGATTTCAAGCTATAAACTTGGATTAATGTTAAACACTACAACGTTTTCACACATAAATTAATTTTCTATGGCATAAGAACATTTAAAAAAAAAAACAAAACAAAACTTCAAGACCAAAGATTCACTATATTAAACAAGGAACAAGTTACATCTTTAGTTTAGGCTTGTGAAGTTTTTTTATTCTCCCAACATCACAAACCAAAGGGCCCGATTCTGTAGAAATCCAGTACTAGGTACAGTAATGGTGGCTTTCAACAGCCAAATTCAAAGCAGCAGCACTACCGAGAGCAGTTAACTCTTCTCAGTACAGGACTAGAAGTTTCCCATATGGGCGCATAGTGGATGCCAAAGTATTTAAGGACGCTAAGTAGTTATGAAAAAGCTACAGTTATACTCATCATACATAATTATCTCAGTCTGGAGAAAGTTAAAGGAAAAATCTCCATGAACACTGAAATAGCAAATCGGATTCTTTACCGATTCATTTCTGCATGATTAAAAATGAATAAAGATGTAGTTTGTGGGGAAAAAAATAAATAAAATCAGTGAGATTTGCATATCCACATACCTTCAGGTGATTCCTCTTGGACATACGTGCCCGTCAGATACCGGTGTACAAGTGCAGACTTGCCACTCGCTAGGTTACCCACAATCCCCTGGAAAAAAAAGGGAAAAAGCCCAACTGCAATTAATCCCTGTACAAAGCAGTATAGTCAAGCAAACTCTTAATGCAGAAATAACTTCTCTGCACTTGAGAAGAAAGCCCACACAATAGAAACGCTCCAAAATATGCCGACAGATAAAGTAACTGCCAAAAAGCTAAGGCTACAGTAGAGCATATACACGACAAAATGTACAAACCAAGACCAGTTTATGTCAGCAGCACTCCTTTATTCAGCTCGCCACTAATGCTAAGTGGGAACAGCAGGCAATACTTAAGACTTCAGGGAAGAAGCACGAAGCTCAGCGCAAGCTTGTCACCTCTTTACTGAAAAATATAAATGCATCACTGAATTCTCATACTGCAAAATATCTCTGTAGGCTATCCACCACGTGATTCACACTGACTCACTACTGAAGCACGGCTATAGACAGATAGATCTTGGCATGTCCACTACGACTTGTTGAAGTCCCTTACTTTACCAAGAAGTTTACAACTAAACCTCCGTGCCCAAACATCTGACAACCAAACAGAAGTACGCGATCTTAAAGCATGCGTGATTTTTCTGTTAAGCTGGTTAGCTAGCATTTGTTTTCAAAATCCAGGCAAAAGAACTAGAATGTAGCCCAGCATCAAAGCAGTTTTCTTCCCAGAGGTGCTCAACTGCCAAAGACTTGAAGATTTGCTTTTTGTTGTTGCTTTAACAGGGCTGCGAGGAGTTAGGAAGCCTGCCTGCATTACTCCCACAACACCGAAGCAGCCATCCCTTTCAAGCCGCAGCCTCGCGCTGCTGGCCAGTGCAAGTCCTGCCGATTTGTCCTTGGGCCTGACCGTCAACCAGAAGCGGACTGACAGATGCAGCAAGGTCCAAGCCTGGCTGCCTGCCCTGCTCTGCAGAGCCCAGGGGACAGGAGGGATGGAGAACATACCTACTCTCTGTTTTAAATAAATGTCCTCTTTTTTTCCCCCCCCCCTCGCTCAGTTGCCACCTGCTTATTCAGATCTCCCTGTTGAGCACAACTCTGAGGACATTGTGCTTACTCAGTTTTGGGGGGAAGAGATTGGAACTTATCTCATCCTTTAAAACAAACCTAAGCCTACTCTATTCTTACATGTTTATCTTGACCCTAACCAAAAGGTTCAGAACGTAAGAGTCCTGGTGAGATGTACGCTGCTCATTTGCCCGAGTTTGCCAAATTGACAAGGGCAGCATGATCAAGTTACACATTAATGCACATTCTCTACTCCATTTTCTTAACCCTAATTGGTAAGAAACTATTCTCCGTATCAAAAATTGCTTAGACCAACAGAGTGATTCCACCTTAAACTAACCCAGTGACAGTTTTGGAGTCGGGGGGGGGGGGGGGGACAACGGACAATTACTTATTCTTTACAACCCAGAACAACTTTCAATTAAGACAAGGGTAACAGTGCTGCAAAGGATGTCCACTTCATCTCTACAGCTGACTTGGGCTGAGAGTAAAGAGAAGGCAGTCTCGCATCACCCTTCGGCCCCTGTGATAGCATAAGCTTTAAGAGTGATGAACAGTGTGGGCTACAGTAGAGGAAAAAAAACCCCAAGAACCCCAAAACAGATTTCAAAATTAATAGCAAACAAGAATAAACCATGACCTAACTTGGAAGTGTCAGGGGCAGAAAAGGCAGGGAAAAGGAAGCTTCACCCTCAACTTGTTCAGGTTAGCAGGAAAGAACTTGAACAGACAGAAAACAGTTTGTAATTAAAAACCAAAAAAGACAAAAAGAAATATAAAGAAACCCACAATAAGCATAGCTGCTATCAAAGAGCAGACCCACAAAAATAAAAAGGAAGCCACAGCCCAAGTGGCTGGACAACACACACCCATTTATTGGGCTTTGAGCTGACTTTGAAGAGCGTTTAAACCAGCGTATCATACTGGAAGCTTCTAATCTGACTTCTAGCTAGGAGAAATTACAGGCCACGCCAGTACATACCGAGATGTCTACACCTAAAAGTAAGTGCAAGATAGATGACAGAGGCAAACGCCACCTCTGCGGCTGACCAACTTTGCATTCTCAGACCCCACTTCCATAGGACAACGCTCTCTGGAAACACACTGCAGAGCTTCATTCAGGTCTAGCCAAGACAAAACCATTTGTCAGATCTGTTTTCCCCTTCAAGACTAGCGAGCTTCACTTAGAACCCAGAAAAAAAATAAGTTACAGAAGGTATCTTCTTAACAAGATGTAATTTTGCAACTTCACAGAAAAGAAAAAGCAACCGATAACCTCTCTAGGGAGAAGGGCAACTTCTACAGGTGCCTGACACCTACCTGATAAACCTCATCACACGGGATGCTAAACACCAACAAGAAGATACAGCTGATACCTCAGACCTCCTAAATGATTAGTATGCTCTGCACGCCTTGCTTTGCAAGCAGGTCAGACCTGCAACACGACCAAGGCTGTTGCCTCCAAGATGCCCACGCTTACCGGCTGAAAGCAAAGGCTTTGAAAAAGAGTCTAGCAAGAAGGTCTCTTGGTTTGAGCAAGTCAACATTTTGGGTACACAGATCATTTAAGTCCTCTGGGCAATCTACTCGGAAAAACTACAACGTGAGGTCACTGTGACTTCCATGTGTTGCCAACATGAGAGACAACAGCCGCAAGTGGTGCGGGCACGCGCGTGGTGGGACCGACCTGGGTTTAGTTTCCTGCACGTGCTGGCTCAACATCTTTCACCTTGAGCACAAGCTATGAGGAGAAGTGAAACTGCTCCCTCCCCAGCACCCACATTTTCAAAATTTTTCCTTCATCTCACACGTGCCTTGGGAAAGTATATGGCGTTTCACTTGAAAATTAAGTGACAAGACCTAAAGGAAACTTAATACAGAAATGAGTTGCTGTATTCAAAAGAGAATGTGAAGAGGGGACAGTAAGCAAAGCCTAAGATTCCGTATGGCACAAGAAAACACACAATATTGATTAGCTGATTTTTTTATTACTCTGATCCCCAATTCCCCCATTCAGTGTGTAGGGAAAATAGTCAGAAGGGGGAGAAACAGCTCGGGACTTCCACCTGCACATACAAAGAACAAAAACTAAAGCAATATTGCCCTGACAACCAGACCCTGTCTCTCCCTTCTGATGCTTGACTTAACCACAACCACATTTCAGCTTTCTCCAATGTTCAACCAGGTATCAAGTGAGAGGTAAGAGGCACAAAATACCGTCTCTAACATATGTCCTTTAACTCCAAAACATCAAGCATCCTCCGAAGTGAATGACTTTTCCCTCCATTATATGCCAATAAACTACACTAAGCTTGCCTACTCATACGTTTCCCCAAATAAACAAAGTGTTCAAATAGCCCTCCATATTTCTCAGACAAAAACACCACGATGCCTGAGGAAATCCTGTGAATAACAGCGTGGCCTTTGCACCCCTCTTCTTCTCACCACAAAACTGATACCCTCTCCCTTTGCATACAAAGCCTCCCGGTGAGAGGTTACTTCCCACCTCTTTCCCTTCACCTAGAACTACGCATTTCTCGCTGTTCAGGATTCACGACCACTCAAATTAGTTAAGATTTAGTGCGTGAAAACTTATTGAACTTTTTTTTTTTTTTTTTTAAATTAAATCGAAGTGGCCAAGACACAGTTTTCCAGATTTTAACAGATTTCCAATTTTTAAAAAGAGATTAACTACACTGCTTGCTAGTTGCCTCTTTTCCTCAGCACGTAGCACATCAGTAGGCTGTACTCACTACAGCAGCAGCTCACCCCGGAGCAGAAGCTGAACACCACATTCCCGAGGCAAGTGTTCCCCCCTCTCCTCTTTCCCCACCAGCTCTGTATTATGACAGCCTCGGCCAAAAATGGCAAGCGAACCAAAAATTTCATCTGTAAATCAGTAGATTAGATGTACCTCTGCAGATAAATAGCCAGGCTAAGGCCCTTTCTGAGCACCACGATTTCTGAAGAATTGGAAAGCAAGCAAGCTTCACGTGGGTTTGCTAGGAAAATACTGACAGAGAAGAGTGTTTATGCGTTCACTTTAGAAGCAGTAGCTCTAGCCCTGTGGAAACAACATACCGAAGCTGTTTCTGACCCACCTTGTGGCAAACCAGCGTAGCACCAACACATCCACAAAAATATCAGCAGATACAATCAGTCACGCCAACACCTTCACAGCAGGTATTGAAACCTTCACTTACAAGTGATGAGTCCCTCATGTATGCAAATTAATGCTATTTTATATTATACTAGTGCCAAAAACGTAACCAGTCAGAGGGCAAAACTGCCAGGAACAACAGAAAAGCATCAGCTTGGGCTCCAGTGAGAGCGAACATGCTAAGACCTTTGCCCATGGCTGGGGCGTGTTACTGCATTTAGTCAGAGACCCCAAATATTTGAAAGACATCTAGTGATTTGAGAATACAATTATATATATATTTATATATATATATATATATATATATATTCCCCCCCCCCCCCAGTATCCCAAAGACCATATCGGCATATTTAATTTTACAGCACTTCAGGCTCTCCAATACGTTCCTCCTTATAGGCACCCACAAAGACAAAGGTGCCTGGCCAGGAGAGCTTTATTAAACGTGATGCTACAAGCTGATGCAGAAAGCAGTGATCAGGAAGAGCAAGATGTGTATTTCAATTAAGAAACCACTTCACTAACTCATGTAGTACAACTAGAGCCTTCTTCCCTTAAGATACGTTACTAAAAACCATGCACAATCCTCAAAGAAAGGCAGTGTGTTTCCTCCCTCTTTCTCCTTTTATTCATTTCCATAAGTTGTCTCAAGATCGAGACCAAAAAGCGTTGGTGTTTTAAAGGTAACACAGGACTTATTTTCTTGATCAGAATATTCAATTGTTTCTTAACAGAGAAGTTCGTGGATTTATATTTTAAATCACTTTCAAGCTACCCACCAAACTGACAAATTTCTTTAGGAGCTTAAATGGTGAAAAAAGTGAACATGAAAAAAGCATTAACACAGTTAGTTTTGTGTCGGACTACTAATGTTAACTTCTCAAAAATCACACGAACCCAAAGCAAGTTTCCTCAAACCTGACTATAAAATCTACACTTGCAGCACAGCTTTATTTTTCCCCTAGACAACTACTTCCAAAAGCATTCAGGAGGCATCTACCTCCTCCTCCTCTTCTCAGCTGGTAAGAGAGGACTCCTTAACATCTCACCTCAGCGCCTGCATTTGAAGGGACAAGGCAGCCACCTCTTTTCTACCAGATACGAACCCAGCACATGAAATTAAAATCTAGCCGAATCGGCCTTCTGTTGTTCAGTGCAGTGCTTGGCATTACTGCTCCGGGTCTCTGCACACTATTAACCTCTGAAAACTAGGAGCAATAAACTTTACACTGGAAAAATCTGACTCCTAATGCAATTTCTCTCTTAATCAGGACTAATACTTGTTTTAAGGATGATACCCCACAGTATGACAAATATGCCAGCATGTTTTTACAGTAGTCATATTCCTGTCTCCCATCTTTTATATACAAACAATCTGAGTCACTTCTCTTTATTTATGGATACATATGAAATGCACAAAGTTATGACAAGCATGTTATGGAACAAAAATACCACTCTAACCCAGTTCAGAAATGAAAAAATTCAGCTAACAAGGCTACAACACAATGCTCTGTCAGTTATGACTTGTGCAACACTGAATCATTTATTTGCTTGTGCCAGACATGCTGTAAAATAAATCCAAACCACTATGCCCACATCCTACTAAAGCTTGTTTGTAAAAATGCATAAAAGTATCGATGGCATTTGGCACTTTAAAGCTATCCAGCACAGAAGCCTGACTGCGCTTTGTATTTTTTTTTGGACCAAATTAAATGATTTTGTCCAAAAAGATCACATATTTATCCTGGCTAACACTTCCTTATTTTACATTCGGATAAACGGGACCCAGGAATACCACCATCGCTCAGGAAAGGGACTGGTCTCACCCAGCTAGCCTAGCACGCTCTCGACCATAATAGAAGCGTCAACATCCATAAGTAAATCTCTGCAGTAGTATTTGATCAGCAGAAGCAAATATCCTTCTGAAAACTGGAAAGAAATCAAGCCCAACATGGATTGCTAAAAAAAAAAGAGGCAGAAGGAAAGACTGGTAAAGAATGCTGAAAAATACATCCATCGGCTTTTCTTTATTGCAACCCTGTGTGCTTCCTCTGCCCCCTCCGAGTCTATTTCTATTCCCCTTAACCTTCTGTAGAGCCTAAGGGTATAACAGCCGCTATAAAAAAAATCCACCAACCACCTCAATTTAAGGACCTCCCAGCCTCTATGGAGAGGACAATCTCTCCCAGTGAGCTGCTAACCATCTTCTGCAGAGTACAAGCTCCGCTCAAGCAGCTAAAGCTGGGGCTCCTACATGACCTTGCGACATTAAGCCTCATCTCCCCACCTGCACTGCACTGTACGGCGACGGGAGCAAACACTCCACGCTTCTCATGCTTCCGACATTCCCAACACGGCCACAAGCTAAAGCAACGCACCCACAGTTATCCTTAGTGGTGAACGTAATGATAGCGCTGTGGCAGAAGAGGCAGGTTTGGCTTTTAACGTGGCCCTTTCCTTCCTCAGCTGTGAGCGAGAGCCGACGATGAGGCTGGAAGCAGGGGAACGACGCAGAGATGAGTCCCTGCACCAACTCCTTCCCAAGGGCAGATGTACAGGAAAGGCAGAGCAGATTTCAGATGGAGCTCCTAATTTGCCCTTCCCGCTGGAGCACAAGTTCACAGCCACAGCTGGTGCTGCTAGCTTCAATAATTTGCGGTGGTATAATCAAATTATTATTTTTGTAATGGTAAGAGTTCTGCTTTTATCCAGGATTATACAAACTGAAGCCTTGGACGGCTCATGCGTGCTGGCCACTGAAAATCAATTCTGTACAGCAGCCACACAGCAGAAGCTTATTTTCCTACCACTGGTTCAGACAACATGGGGGCAAGGTACCCAAGGCAAGTATTCACATCATGCAGCCGTGGTATCACAGAACTGCCCGTACCCTGAGACCATTACCTAATGCTCGGCAATTGTGTTCTGTATTACAACACATAATAGTTGCAGCTTTGGTCTCACCGGCAAGCCCTAAGTTTATCGGTGGGTGTTGTGAATTAGTAGGGCTAAGAGAAGGGGAAGGGATGAACAAGGAAACCCTCTGTAGATCCTCCCCAGCATAAGCTAGCTAATACCACAGTGGACCGGACTCATATCCAACCAACACCTTCCAGTCCTAAATTCTTCCTACTTTATTCTGCAAGGTATTTTGGAAGATATTCATCTTCCAAATTACACCAACAGTTAAACTGAATCTGGTGACCCTCTGCGGGCCCTTCTTGTATTATATAGTTACATCCACTATTAAACTACCATATTTCTCTTCTACTTACCTCGTGCACTGCTGAAATCAAAACAGAAACATAACTGTAGTCACACAAGGAAGCTGCTTCAATTAAAATGCCATTTTGCATACATTCATTTGTCATGCTAAGTTTGGCCTATGCTTTCTCTCACCTCTGTAAACATTATTATCAACTCACATTTGGAAAAAGACATTTACCACACGAGAAGTGGGCTAGTGAAGCATGGCCCCAGCGGCCAATTCTTAAATTCAGATGCTTTTGCCTGATTCACTTTGCCACTCGGCCAACGGGTGTTTGGATCGGAGCAGCTCGTCCAGTTAGAGCTGGACAACAGGAGCCAAGCACAGATGCCTACCAAAGGTATTACCAAGTTCTCTGTCTTGGGTACCACAGGCGATTTGTAGGGCTCGAGAAACTGATTGTGTTTCATTAAATCTGGACTTCCATGTGGCAACCATCACAGCGATCTGGCCTCAACAACTCTGTGCTGCTGGCTTGACAAGCTGCTGGTTTGCTATCCACTACGAGGAGGTTTCAGCCCTCATCTCCAGCCTCCGTGTTCAGAACGCTTAAAAGGGCAAATCTGGGAAATTCCCCCAGTCTGTGTCTGTGTTATTTTTGCCTTTTCTTCCACCTATATGGAAAATGGCTCAGCCAAGGGAATTGTAAGCAGCTATTATACCACTGTTCATTCTTATAGTAAAATGTAGGGTTTGATTCACTATATGAACCTTTGAAATAGTCTTTTTTTAATTCAATATAAATTCAGTTAAATTCTTTTAAGAGAGGGAGAAAATACATTTGGTCCTTGAAGAAATTGTGAAAAATTATTACAGTGCGATAAAAGGAGCTTTACATACCTGCTGACTTCCCCTTCCCCTCTTACAGAAGTGTAAGACTTCCCTACTGAGAAGACCACCCTAGGAGGCTGGTTCATGTAGCCAAACAAGTTGAAACAGCAATAAAATACAAATAGATCTTTGAAGCATGACTATAAAAATAGAAGATATATAAACTTCATAAAGATAGTTCTGTTGAGGAAAAATGCTTTGTTTTTTAAAACGGCTTTCTATATTTTTTTCCCCAACAGTAGACTTAATGAAGCTTAGATGATTTTCACTTGAGCATAACATTTTCAGGATGTTTTTCAGAGATGGAAGTAAATATAAACTCACCACTTTCAGTTCTGGTACAGATCGGCTTAGTGTCCATTCCTGGCTATTTACAAAGGCATCTGTAAAAGTGGACAACATTCAGAAAATCAGTACAATGACATTTAATGGTCTGCCGCACAGGATTTCATGCTAAGGCTTTGGGTACATGAGACCAAAAGTCCCACTCAATCTTATGACACTGACAGCCCAACACGAAAAACACTAGGGGTTTGGATAAATTACGCAAAAAAACCCAGGAATACCAGCAATTACCATTCTGCAGAATGGATGCGCTCGCTGTAGCAAGTCTAGCTCTGTCATCTCCACTGGCATTGGCAAGCTCAAACTAACCCCAGTCCTTCAGGGTTGTGAAAAGACTCCTTCCAGTCTGTAACCTGCTTCCCATGCACCGTGATACATTCCTTCTCCACAAGAAAAGCCCTCGCCTGCTCATCACACTAAATGTCAACACCTGCGGCCGCCACGGTCAGCAGTAACTCCTCCACCCAGGTAAACGAGAATATTTGCCTGTTCTAAAAACATGATAATTTTTACTGCACATCATACATAATGTCAACAACTGCAACTACCAGCCTCAGTGGTAACATCCCTGCCCAGGTAAGGGAGAATATCTGTTTATTCTAGAAACGTGCAGTTTTTCAGCAGCACAACCTAGACAGAAATAAACCACAGAGCCATTTACTACAAAATTAAAAAAAAACCGCTGGGGGCAGGAGGGGGTTGATTCCTGGAAAACTGGCGAGTTAAGTTCACCACTGCTCCCAACAGAAATGAAGTCCTTAGGGCTGCACCCGGGTCCAACCTCACTGACAAGTCCACGCACAAAAAAGGAGAAATAAGGCTCCATTCTCCTACCTCTAAAAACACTTATCATTTTGTTCCTTCTGTAAAGGTCCAGTCGACTGAAAGCAAACAGACCATCACGTTTCCGTTACAAATCCAAGCAGCGTTACTCCGAATCCCTATTTAACCCTCTCCAAAACCATGCAACCCAGATGAATGACTGCGGGTCACACGCATGCAGGAACGCTCCGACCAAGCGGAGGAGCTGGAACTCCGCAGTAATTAACAGCGCTGAACTCGAGTAGTCCCGGTGTTACAGAGCCAATTCCCAGGGTTATAGGAAGTAACGGGTGAAAAGTTACGCCTGACCACGTTGTCGGTAAGCAAGCAAAGGTTTTGCCAGCCATTGCTTCCCCTCTGATACGCCGTTCAGGAGAGGAAGAAGCCTATTTCATTATATCTTTTGATCCAGACAATAAAAAAGTTGGAAGCAATTTCCCACCCCAGATGGTATCCTCACTAACTTAAGAAATCATCAGCTGTGAGCAAGCTTTCCCACTGGCTAATTAAAAACTATCTCAAAGCAAACTTGTATTTTGCATTGTATCTCTGTTCCCCACTAAATATACTACTTTTGTTCAATATTACAAAGACATATTAGCCATGAATTTGGAAGCGTTCTCCATCTTTATCACATTGCTTTACATTTCAGCTACAAAGAGAAGCTTGTGTGTGCTAGCAGGACATAAGTATTTACATGAAAACACTTCAGAAAAAATAAGTATTTTGGTATATTACAATCTTGAGCTGCCTCCCACTCGCTCACTGGAAGGAGAAGGAAAACCAAAGGCTCAAACGAAGATGCTCGGAAGACTTGGGTTAACCTTTTGGCACTCCAGCTGCAAGAGAAGACATTATGGTCATTGGGCTCCTGTTGCGTGATCTGAAGAAGTCCAATCTGATCAAAACCTCAAGTCCCAGGTTTATGCCTATATTGGATGGGGCTGTACACCAGTTAAAACAAGTGTCTTGCGGTAGTCAGGCCTGACCAGGAAGCAGCACACAAATCATCTTCCCACAACCCAATGCTTGTCAATTCTGGTTTAGGTAGTAAAGGTTTAAGAAAGCAAATACTGCCTGTAAGTATTTTTCTTTTTTCCTCCATGATCGTGTCAGCATTTCTTACCATAGAAGGAAACCCAAGGTTTACTAAATATGCCTGGGAAAAGCAAGCTAAGCATTTTAGAGCTAACCATGACGATTTCAATTAACAGGTAACAATGGCTTGAAGCACTATGGAACGGTAAAAATGAACAGCACCTTCTATTTACCACCTCATCCTGAGCTCAGAAAGAGCTGTTTATGTTGAAGTAGCAGGCAAGCATTTGTCAATCATCACCACCGTCCCAGACCAAACAAAGGCTCCAAGCCAAGAAAGGGAAAGATGAGGACAGAGAGGATGGCAAAGGATGAACTGTGCTTTGACAGCCCGGGTGAAGAGAAAAAAAATGCACGTCTCGAGAGCTGTCGCAGTCCTCTTCTCCAAAAACATTCCTCCTTTTTAAGTAATTCAGTGCAGCTGGAATACATATTATTTACTGCATTGCTTGGGAACTACCCCATCAGCATATAAAACGGCTGCCCCAGGTCCGGCCGAAGATTCAGCTATGGCAGTATCCTTTTACTACAGCAGAGACCAGTAGATGATACTTGGTAAAGAACAGGAGACACTTGCAGAACAATCTCTTTTTCCTGTAGACCAAATGCAATTGAGTTCCATGACTTCCCGAGTCAAAGGTGTCCCTCCATTTAAATGGGCAGGGACACAGGATTCACACAGGGTAGAGATACCCAACCTGAGCAGTCACTGCCCCGCTTTCTTGCCTCCAGCCAGAAGACAATCTGGAAACCAGGGGCATGTGAAAACTGAAGTCTCAAACCAGAGGAGTCAGGAAGATCCATCTGTACCATGCGAGGCCGAAAATAAATTTGAGATGCAGACAAAGCAGCAGCAATATTTCAATCAAGAACACAGCTTAACAGACGTGCTCTAGGAACCTTATGATTAAGGCACTCAAAAAGGACCAGTGTCAACTTGGTCTAGATGTTCTCCTTCCTCCACCCTCCTGTGGTAAGGAAGATTTTTCCTTTACAGTGAGCAATGGAAGATATCGGATCACGGTAGTGTGGATACGAGTGCCCAACCTGAGCTGACAAGCAGTGCCTTGGGCTCTTCTGCTGTCAGAGGACAGAGCTGAACGTGCAACCGCTGTTGTGACTGCCTCAGCCCAGGTCCCAGAGCATCTCAACAGCCGGTGGAAAGACTGCAGAGCACCGAAACAGCAGGAATCAAAATGCCACCTCCAGAAACCTGCAATAGCCTTTAGCATAAGAGGAATCCTTCCCTCACTTGTCCTGACAGTACACTACCAATTCTCATGGTTTTGCTTCGAACTATTGTTGATTTGGGAAGTGGTGGAAAAGGAGAAAAAACTGCCATCCAACCCAACCATGATGGGAAAGAATTGACCATAAAGAGAAGCCAACAAACCAAACAGTTCCTTTCCACACAAACCTACTTCTTCAGAGCATAAAGGGCAGATTTCCCAAGTGATGCTTCTGTAACTTAACCTACTTCTTATTTTGGTCATCGCTTGTGGAACAGTAATAGAGATTCACAGTTATTTCAAATGCACGAAAACGTGCAAGTGCCGATTTAAATTATATCACTGTATGTTTAACCATTACTCCCTGCCCAGTAAAGGTATCAACTAATTTGCACTTATCAGTCTGATGCTTCCGCTCATCACTTTTTCTTTTTCCTTCTTTAAACAGGACTCATTAGTCAGCTGATAATTATACCAATAGCCTTCATATTACAGCAAGATTACAGCAGAGCTAACAAGTAAAATCCACGTCTCACCATGCAAAAACTTGAATATCAGGTCAAGAAAGACTACTCTAGGTAAGCCTGATTCCATGGAATAGTTTTTATTAGGTATTAATTACATGTAACTGCATGACAGACCCAAGTTACCCTGCATTCCTCTTCATAACACAGATATTCCTCCTCATCTATTCCATAGCTCTGTTTCAAAATACTTTTTCCTGACAATTAATTCCAGAACTGCACATTTGTACAGTTTGATGATATGTTTGTATAGCATGATTTGAACATGCCCGCTTCTCCCTTCCCCATACCTGCGCCTGCATTATTCCTGTCTTCATTACTATCTGCAAAAGATAGATAAACGGATAAAAATTAAACTTGCCACTTTATCTGCAAGACTCTGCAGCAGGAAGAACTAGCCAAGGCCGTACAACACAAGGAGGTTTCCGCTGATCTCCAGATTCTCAGGTGTCAAGGAAAACCATCAGTCTCAGGCAACTATTATGCCTGACTGGCGGGGGTGTATGTGTGTGAAACAAAATGTGAGAACTCTCTATTAATGTCAACAAGCTTCAATAAAAAAGAAGCATTGGTTTTTATCACCACAGAAGATTAAAAAAAGACAAGTGAACAGATCGCTGCTACTGCTACCGACTTGGAGAACTGCAAAAAATCCACCATTTAAGCCAAGGGGTAGACTCACAAGGGTAACAAGAACATCAGAAGCCCTGTCACACTTTTTTTTTTTTTTTTTAACAACTTTAAATATTACTTTGTAAGATCTGAACATTCCAAGAGCAGAAATTAGGTAGGAGAGGCAATGAAAGGTACATTTCCAAAAAGCCAAGAGGCCAAAAGACAAAGCAGAAAGATGGCAGTTGGCGAGAGGAAGAGCGATCCAGCCCAAGGGCGTGGATTTATTCACCCTGCTTGGTCCTTCCTTCATTGAACTGCATCAAGACCCCACACCGTGACCTTCCAAAGCAAACTGTCTCAGACATCCAGTACCCTCAATACGGGATATACATGCATTTTAATTCTGATCAGCTATAGGGTAGAAGAAATATAGTAACAGTAACTTGACAAGGTGCTGGACTTCTTGACACAGCTACCTTCTTCTTTTTAAGTGCCTGGTTATTGCTATGTACAGGTGTGTTGAGTGCCCAAAATACTGCAGAATATTTGAAATACCATTTCATTGCAAAATATGCCTGTTAAAAAACAAGCTTGACCTCAACCCAACTAATTTAAACTAAAATTTCACAATACTATTATCTTCAATTTGCAGTTAAAATTACAAAAGGTCTTCCATTGCCATTTTTAAAAAGAAAACAACAACAAACTTTTATTAGGAGATGTACAAGTTCTTCTTCCCTCCCCAGTATAATTTGCACTGGCACGTTTACAAAGAATAATGACAGTTAAAAACAGAACATGTCACAAAACAGCATCTGGTCTCTTTAGCAAAATGAGGTGAACGTACCATCATTTGTACGGAGGTGGAAGTACCCAGGTAACCAATGTAGTTCTACTACAAACGCCTCAGAAAGGAGTGATTTATTCCGAGTTAATCCCAAGACCCATGGAAGTTAAGGTGAAAAGGTCACATACTTGCAGATAGAACATGACAAACAAGCTTGGGGATTTGTTTTTTTCCTTTTTTTTTAAATAAGGAAAACTAACTTATAGCTACAGCATGACTATGAAACATTGGATGCATCAGATTGCAGCATGCAAAGCACCAATTGGGTAGTCCACAAACATACTCTGCTGAAGAAACAAAACCCCACTACCTCATGTTGATTTAAACATATTTTTAAACATATTGGAAGAGATTTGCATAATAAATAGAACCACATGTATGAAGCTGATCAACTGGAGTCTTGTTTGCATTACTTTCTGACTTTGGAATTCAAGTGAACTCAACCTTCACATCTAACTACAGACTATACATATGAAAGGAATGACTTTTGTCAATAATTAATCACAGTTGTATGTCCTGTTCAATTAACTTCTGCATCAATGATCAAAAGCTTCAAATATGCATGGTGTCAATCATTTATTTTTAAAACGCGCACCAAGAAGATAGTTTAAGTTGCATTTTCTTCATCAAGTTTACTTTTCCACAAAATAGCCTTCATTTTTTTCATAATTTTTACCTTTTTTTTTTTTTTTTTTTTAACTTCCACTACTGCATTTAGAGTTTCTCAGTTCCACTTACACATCATTACCCCAAAGTACAAACTACAATAAGGTCCTCGGCTATTTTAAAACCTCAGTTTAGTAACTCATCTCCAGCCAGAGGAACCTTCTCTGTTAGTTTGAATATTAAGAATCAGGTGTAAACGCTATTTTGGTTCCCCATTAACACAACGCTGTGGTGAAATCTTGGGCCTCGATGGCCGCTGTTGGCCAGATCCACGTACTCCATGGCGTAGCACAGCAGCAGACTTCTAAGAAGGTCTGACTGTTTCAACACTCTGTATATAAAAGTCCTGCTTAGAATAACTTTTCAAATAGAAAAACAGATTTCCTTCTTCAAAACCAGTAACAACCACTACAAACTAGATAAATATTAGCAAACCAATGTTATTCAGAGATGACAGGTTCAAGGTCAATCCAACCGTCCGTGATTCAGAAGAGGGAAGGGAGGTCACATATGAAAACCTTAGAAGTTTCGTAGCAATTATAGAAATAACCCCAGGAAAAGCCTGCCTTAGGTGTTCAGCAGTCTGTTTCATCCCATACTTCATTTTTAACGCTGGAGGCCCCCTGCAAACCTAAACGAACTCCATTTACCACCATGGGTAACAGCAGCAAGGCAGCTAATCAGACCACAGAGTAAATACTTTCAACTGAGGCTGATTAGATTTACAGCACCCTCACCATCCTCTGGGTCCCTCCTGCTTAAAAAATCCCCACAAGCCAACAAAGTGTGTCTGTTGATTAATACTTTGGGAGAACCTCAGCTGCCCCAACACCACCACGGCAGTCCACAGCCCACCATCAGCAGTGCCAGCCTCTGCTTCATTCCTGGTACTGCACCGGGCCTCGCTCCACTAACCTTGTTTTGTCCTTTATTGTCACCAAAATATCTCGCCCTTGACTAGCAATTTAATCCAAAGCCTGAGAAGCTCACAGATTTCTTTTCGTCTGATTGAGATGAAAACCTAATGGCAAACCTGTCCAAAAAGAGGGATGAGTGAAGAGCAGGCAGATGTCTCTGCAGTATGACATGAAAAGCCTTAAATCTTCTATGATTCTTGGAAAGCTTCTTAGTAAGAGCTTCCCTCAGGCTATCCCAAATTCCCTTTGCTGTCCTTTTAAATGAGAAAAAGCTATTAAAAAAAAAAAAAAAAGAAAAGCCAAGGGATTTCTCTGGAAACCCTCAGCAAAAGATCCTTTTCTTTTTGATAAGAACAGGAGCCCTCAACAACACACGAATGAAGTTGAAGTACCAATAGCCGCATCACGCCCTGACCCCCCTCAGTAATTTCTGCGTTACAAGCAATATTTAAGAGTCACTTCCTACTTTGAAATAAAAACCTGAGCGCGACCAGGTACAGAAAATATTCCTACAAGTTCCCACTTGTCCACAAAGATGCAGATAAAACCACACATCTCTCTTGGAGCCATATCAAAGGAGCACTTTCAGAATGTATTTCCCAAAGCTCGTGTGCTAATTTTCTCAGCAAAGAGGGAAACATGGAACTTTTGGGTTGAGACTTGCGATACTAATAAAACATGCATTTTTCAGAGGAGGGGTAATCTCTCAGCATACCTCCTCTCCAACTCAGCTCCCAGCATTTCAAGTCAAAGCACCAACTCAATTCTAACACAGTACAGCAGAAAAATATTCTGACACTCTTGTGTTGAAGCTTTGCATAAACTGTTATTTGGAAGAGTGTGTCGTATTCTAAAAGGCCCTTTTTATATATTAATTTTCTCATTCATCTTATACTTGTTCTAAAAAAAAAAAATCTCTCAGCTTTTGATACGGATGCTCTCTGTTTATACATTCAATTCTGTATATAATTACAAACAATAACTACAAAGCAACAACAAAATTTTTAGAAAACCATCCATATCAGCATCAGGAAAAAAGTTCAGTTTTTTTTCTTCCTCCCTACTCACTCAGTTTGATAGAATTATAGATTATTCGGCTTTCCCCTTACGCCACATAGAAATTCCTGCTGCAACTACCTAACCCCAAACAGTCCCCTTCCCCCGAGTCGCAGAAGTGTCATTTATTCTTCTTAGGCAGCTCACCCCAAAGGCAGAATCGCAGCGTGGCCCCGTCCCCTCCCAGCCCTGCTCTGCACAGCTTCGGCTGGGAACTCCATCCAGGCTCTGGTGAGCGTGCCGGGAAGTCACGTCCCATCACGCACGACACTGTATTTACACTTCGTTAATAGGATTAATGCACACGTTGCAGAAGTAGTCATGAAAATTGCCACAAAGCAATTCAATTACAATCCTCAAACAAGAGGGATTTTTGTCAGCTGTCAGTTTAAAAGACTCCCCCATCTCTCCCGGTGTCAGAAAGGATAAAATCCCAAGAGCTCTTACACTTCCAGCATAAATGTTTGATATTGGTCAGATTTATCGCTGGCAATAGCTGCTTGCTAATTATAAGACAGAAAACTGCTCTAAGCTCAGCTTCTTTAAGGCATCAGGCACCTCAGCCAAAACTCATTAGAGCCGCACGTACAGTTGACATCTGAAAAACCATGCCCTGTTACTGAGAACTATATTAAATAGGTATTTAGGTCAAACCCAAAATCTATTTTCCAATAGCAACTGGCAGCTGCGTTATCCTTTGCGCTGCCATGGAAACAAAAGAAGGACCGGTGATGGAAAGAGCTATACAACCTCCACAGTCGACGAGTCAGCCTTTCCTAAAATACACTTCGGGCCTGGGAATTTAAGAGCACTTCTCTGTCACCACGGCACTTCAGTTTTCTCTTGAATTTTTAAATTGTTGAAACTGAAAAGTATTTTGTTGCTGCTAATATTCCCACTCCCCCCCCTCATCTGTCTTACATCTACAGCTATACTTAACCTCGTTGAACACACGGCTTTCGAGTGATTTCAAAGATGTTATCTCCTTAGCTCCCACAGCTGGAAAAACTCCATGCTTCCTACAACAGGGCTGAGATGATGTATAATGTTTCCAAGAATATTCCCCAAGCCAGTTTCAGGCTTGAAGTTTTACACCTAACACCGCCAAAATATTTGTTTTGTCCTTAAATATAACATAGCTCCAACCAAGACTAGTCATCTTAACCTCCCCACCCCCCCCTAAAAAAAAACCACACCAAAAAACACACACACACACAAAAAAAAACCCCAAACACACACCTCAAACCAAACCAGAAACAAACAGAGAAGACATTTTTCCTTGTAAACAGCTTACAGCCTAAATAAATGACATAATCAACAAGAAAAACATCACATTCCCTGTATTTTCACAGTGGGTCAGGTTCCAGAGCTGACACACACTTAGTTTAAGAAAAATTAAAACCCCACAGATAAACCCACTGTTTTCTCTTGAGACAACTCTGCCATTGGAAAGTGCACTTCAAAAAGGGATGTTCTGAGCGAGGACGATCGGGATTACAACTTAATTCCAATAAAATGCACATTCCTTAATACTCAGCAGCAGTCCTCGGAGAAATGTGACATTGAAAAATACTGGTTCTGGCTGGCCCCTTTTACAACAGGGCGATGATGACCACAACAAGATGTTGGAAGGAATATAAAGAGCAGAAAAAAAGAAAGCATCATTGTAGTAAAGCTGTTCCCTGCCCCCGTAAAACTGGGGAATTAAATGATCACTTTGAAACTAAGGATATCTTAACACCTTTTATTTTGAGTCTTATTTAGCTTTTTTTTTTTTTAAGTCTTATCATTTTTTTTTTTAAATGTACTACCTAAGAACAACGGAAAAACCATCCCTGCCAACTGGATTGATATAAAGCAGCCAACCTCCACCAAGCTGGCTGTGCCACCCCATCCATTCCACCCACCCTGTGCCACCCCATCCATTCCACCCCATCCACCCTGTGCCACCATCCACCCTGTTGCCACCCTGTGCTACACCCGTGCCACCCCATCCATCCCACCCACCCTGTGCCACCCCGTGCCACCCCATCCACCCCACTCACCCTGCACCACCCCATCCATCCCACCCCGTGCCACCCCCATCCATCCCACCCACCCTGTGCCACCCCGTGCCACCCCATCCATCCCACTCACCCTGTGCCACCCTATCCATCCCACCCACCCTGTGCCACCCCGTGCCACCCCATCCACCCCACTCACCCCGTGCCCCCCCCTTGCCTCCCCCAGGCACACTGAAGATAGCCTCTTCTTTTCCCAAGCACACGCACTGGGCTAACCCAGAGATATCGCTGCTCTCGCATTCAACAGAGGGGGGAAGAAAACACATCCTTGGCTTAAAATTGTTTCTACAATTACGTCAGCTAGAGCAATCCTATCCAATACACGTGGCTAAAGTCTACTACTTCATATTCTTGCAACAGGAGAAGCGCCGGAAAGCAGCACTGCTCACGTACCAGGGCTCTGGGCTGCCCTGGTGCCTCAAGTTACATCTGCGCCCTGCGATGGAACGGTATTTTTTTCAGGCAATACACAGTATTTCTGTAAGCACCAAAGCCTCAGAGAATGCAGCTAAATGAGTAACCATAGTCGTGTTGGACTTCAGGAAGAAAAAGAAGCCAACGGAGATGAAATGTTTGGTAAACGTCTTATTTTGCTGGGTCTCACCAGAAAGCAGGTCAGTGTCAAAGGTGAGGTCTGTTTTATACCATCTCCTGTCTCAAGGGAAGGATAGAGCCAGCGCAGGAAAGATTACCCCAAATGTAACTAATTGCAAATCTGGTGATAAGGTTTTGAGCTGTAACAAGCCATGCTCGAGACAAAGGAGTGATGTGCTTCTCAAAGACTGCTGAATACCAGTGGTGAAAATACAGGACTAAACCCACGTCCGAGCAAAGACGTCTGTAGTACCCAAGACAAGACACTACAAAAATCATGGCCTATGTTGCCTTTCCTGACTACAGGCACAAACAAGGAATTAGCCCTCCTTATTCAAACCTGAATATTAACGAGAAACCTTCCTACAGTGCATCAAAGATGAAGAGGGACAGCTTATACAGTTGGCAAAAGACGAATAAATGTCAAAATACAAACAAAAAAAAAGACGAAGTGGGGGAAACAAGAGCAGCAACCTAAATTAATATAGAAAATTTCTTGCTGGCTTGCCAAATAAAAAGTCACAACAGAGATGCAAAAAGATGATTGAGACGCATTGCTTGGTAGGCTGAAAAGACTTTTAGCTTTTCAGATAGATAAGACTGGCTGTAACTCAGAAACAAAGCAAAAAATAAACAAGAGGAACCTGGTGACTACTTGGTAGAGGAGAAAATAGTTATTTTATAGGTAAAACACCAACAGTACTCAATGAAAACCAAGTATGCGGTGAATAAGTCAGCCTACTCAGGATTTCCACCACTGGGATTCCACAGAAGAGATAATACTGGGGCAACGTCTGAGCACCACCAGAACCTAAGCAGCATAATATGAAGTAAATAGTGGTAAACGAGCAAAACCACAGTGACCCTGGGGGGAAAAAAAAGGCATAGGAGGAAGGAGATAAAGGGACTATCAAATCATGCTTAAGAAACAGTGACAAAAGCACGAAGTCTTAATAGTGGCAAACACCAAACCCCAGACTAATAATTTACCTGCCTTCCTACTCTGGCACGGGTCGGCAGCAGACAAGAACGGACAAGGTGGTGTCGCACCTTGCCCCTGCTCTCCCCAACTTCGCTCAACCTGCACTTCAGCTAGAAGGAGCCCCTTCACGTAAATCCAGCCCTTCACCTATTTTGTCCATCAGCTAATAGCTGTGCATCTCTGCTAAGGACTGACACTCCCAAGGTCCTACAGGGACTCACAGCTCAATTATCTTGTGGATTATAACAAAAGAAAAGTTTATTGGGCTGTTTTTTTAATCTGCCTCTTACTAGTTTCACAAGATGCTTCTTAATTCTTGTGTAAGAAGGGATAATCAAGACCCATCCCATCTCTACCCCCCTCTTCTCCCACAGTGATCTCCTTCCCAGGCTGCACCATTCTGCCTAGCTGGATTGGCTCTCGCCTGGAACAAACTTACTGCCCTTCTAATGCACCTTTTTGTTCTCCTATACTTATTTCCAGATGCGAGGACCACAATCACCCCCCAAAGCCTTGAGAGATGGGCACGCTACACCCCTTGAGGCATGACAACTTGCTCTGTTTTCTGTCCTTAACACTCTTTGCTTTGAGCCCTGCAGAGCACTTCATTTGCAATTTCCACAAAGCTCTTGCAGATGCCAGGATCTCCACCGAGACTCAGAGCTCATTCAGAGCTGCAGTACAGGAGTTGGGACTGCCCTCTCCCCATGCGACTCTGCACTCATCCACATTATGTTTAATCTGCCAGCACGTCAGCCGCTAACCATCACAAGATTTTTCTGTGACTCTGCGCAACCAGCTCCTGTTTTTCCGCTACCTTGAACAAACAGTAAATTGTCACCCTGATGAAATAGGGTGACAATTTCCCAGGGCACTCATCTTAACCAGAAGAGGCTGCAGCACAGATTCCTCCAAGGCTTGCTGCTGCACTTTTTCAAAGGGGAAAAATAAATAATAATAATCTACTATTTATTCCTATACATTATTTCCTACTTTTTAAGAAGTTATATACACAAGAGGACTCTTCTCCCTCTTATCTGATGGCAGCTCAGCTCGAGTCTCTAGCAAGAGCAATTCTTTCAGTCACCAGAATAAACAGATTTCCCTTGTCCTCCCCTGAAGAACTCCAGTAAACGCGAGGCATGATTTCCCCCAAAAAGCCAAGTTTGCCCTTCCCCAATACATCATTTATCCATCCATCTATAGGAGTTTATTCTCAGTTTCTCAGGATGGTGGTTGCATGCTGTAAGCGTGATTAATGCAGACAGAGGCAAATTCTACCCCCCGTCACACCCATGCAGCCACGATGAAGTCAATACGGTTAAATGGGTGTGATCCAGTAACTCAGCTTGCAAACCAACACTCTCCTACGTGCCTAAATGCTCTTCCCTCTCAAGTAACCTGCAAGCAAGCGGTGCTAGACAAGACTGTAAAGTGAGCGATGGTGCGATCGAGGATGCCTTCTCCTCCTGCGGGGTATCAGCGCTGCCCTGGACCATCTGGTGCAGTCACAGCACGCAGATGCAAAAATATGCAGTATCGAAGTTCAATCACTAAAAAACTGACTTATGGCCCAACTTCCTTGCTTGTCAACCAAAATCTGTGCTCTGGTATCATATGATCATCGATTTACTTTTTCAGTTCTTGAAAATTGTGGCTACAGAAAATGGGTCCGGCGTGTTCGTACAGAAGTACATCTAGAAAAACATTTCCCCTCTCCACAAGGGAAATTATGACTTGTTTATGCAACACATTTCTGAAAACATTTTTTAGAACTCGAGTCATGTCTCCGAGATTGCTATGCTGGTTGTCAAAACAGAGCCTTTTTTTCCCTGACTATACCATATGTAATACTAAGTCCACTTTCCCTAACTTGATATCACCCATGCAAGATTTGGAGATGATTAGTGGAAAATACACAAATAAGACACTGTTCTCCAGAGAACAGCACAGCAGGAATAATCTAATGGTTTTTATATTTAATAGCCTGATGCACATCTAACTTGTTTAAACAAGGCTTTTGTCAAACCTCAAAAAAAAAAAAAAAAGTTAATGCAATCCAAGGCATGCTCTCAAAGGGAATTAATGCTGAGCTGGAACCAATGCGAAAGCCTGAGCTCCAGCAACAAGGAAACAGTGAAAAGGGGCCCCTTGTTATTTCAATTGCAAATAGACCTGCTAAGATAGAAAGGTTTATTTCCTAATAGCTGAGATGGAGACCCTAGAGCAGGAAATCGGGGTGGGGGCAGGTGCTGGAAACACCGGGTTTGTGTCCGTTTGGCAGACTGTCCCCCCAGCCCCGCGGGACAAGCAGAGGGCAGCCCTGGGGGCAGCCCAGGGACGGGCAGGCGCCCCGGATGCTCTCCCGTGCCCGTCTCCGTCCCCGCCACTGCACGGGGACACCCAGGCTCAGCTTCAGCAGCGCACGCAAGCAGTGCGGATACTCACCTCAGGTGCTCCTTCAGATGCCCGATTAGTTTTTATTTTCCTGTAATAAGGATAACGTCCACTTACGCAATTTCATTACCATTTTGCCTAAGAGACTGTTAAGCCACCAAAACATTAAACCACCATGGAACCATCAAAGCATCACTAAAAAACTCTGTCTTAACCGACTGCACAGCCAAGCAAGAGACAGGGTCCTGAAGCAGAGAGAAAGCAAAGAGGGAAAGACTCAGGGCTGCCATTATCTTTTGCCTTAAAACTGTTTACAATATAACAGTTAAAAAAACGTAATATGTGACTAAACGCTCCATTAGAAAAGCGGCTTCCTTCCCCAGCTTCCTATTTAAAAAGCACCTGTTATTACAAGGCACTTCAGAAAACAGCAGACCTATACAAGTAGGAATTATTTATTTTGGAAACTCAAAACATTCGTTAGGTGAACTTTAGACTTGGTGACTAACTATAACACAAAGCCTCTTTCAACTTCCACTCACAGATAAAACTGCAAGTTTGTAGGGAGCTGAAGGCAAGCAAATCAATCACTGTGATCCCAAGAGCTGCAACCACCCGCTCCCACTCCTCCGCCTTCTCCTCCCAGGCAGCCTGTCCCGCCTCACCCTTGGCTCCTTCAGGGCTCTGGAGCAGCGGCAAGAGAGTCGGGCAAAAAGGACGCTGCAAACCACACAAGCTCACGTTCAATTCCACTTTTTCCAAACCTCCACAGTTACCGCAAAGTTTGAAAGGTCTGACGTGTCACATCAAGTCTGCAAGGGGAGAGGGACAGAATGATTATCACCATTACACGAGCCATGCTCACAACCCACCTTCCCACAGCACGGGAAGAATTGGCGCAATACCTCGAAACGCTGGGACCTAAATCAAGGCAGAACCAGACGTGCCTCTGAGGCTACCGTGACATTTTATTGGAAGCAAAAATATCCAGGCTATACACAAATACCAATTTACTAATACTTCTCCATTTGAGGTTTATAAAGCTGAATATTTAGCTTTGCTAAAACTGGTAATATTACATTTTTTTAAAACATTCACTCAGGAATAAAACTGTTCTCGGTCTTCGCAAAAATCTTGCCCTCTGGCTATATTCTCATTTGTGTTTCCTGGGTGAAGCCAAGAAACTCAAGTACGTTTTCAGAGCTTCATCAGGTTCCCATCACCTCAGGCACGTACTTTAAACTCAAATGATTGTACTAGAAATGATATCTTTAAAGAAGCACATGCAGAGTTCAGGAATCAGAAAACAATTTAGCTACACCTAAGAGACCTGCCCATTCTTACTTACAAACCTGCTCTAATGCTTTTGTAGCCACTATTTTTACAACCCGCAAGTGAGCCCTATTACAAGGAGAATTGGAAAAAGAATCCATTTTTGCAAAAGTCCTCTTGCTGCATTCTTCACGCTGTCCTGGCTCGACCTGTGCCATATTCCAGCAAGCCACGCTGTAAGCCGACTCCTTGCTAAACCCAACACCTAAGAAACACCTCTCTCTTCATATTCTGTTCCCTGTTAGTGCCATAACCTCCTATTGCCTTTTCATGAGCTGAGAAAAGAAAGCTGTTCCGTCGTGGCTTTTACTCTTTTTCACCTTTGTACTACTTCCTAAGGTAAACTCAACCACATTAGCGACTGAAATTTGTTATGAGAAATTTTTTTATGTTTGGAAAAAAAAAAACGAAAGTCAAAACCACATGAAGATCTAAAACGTACTTCAAAGCTAACAAGAAGGGTGTCAGCCTGTACCCTAGCAACAACACTAGCACAGGCTCTTAAAAAAATAATTAACACAATCAAGTACAGCCTTAAACCCGTAATAAGACGCAGTCATTTGGAAGCAGTACAATGGAAAACCAGGAGGCAAACAGCTACAGTCTGCGTATCTTAACAAAACCACCCAAAAAGCAGCAGCACAACACGCTACACTAAACGCACGCTTCCAGCATCTTGGAAATCATCAGAGGGACCAGCTCTTACCCCCTGCGTAAAGCTGTTCTGTCGGAGCCTTGTGATGGCTGTGGTGCTACCTCGCACGCCGCCGCTCCGACCGGACACAGCGCAAGCCTCGTCTTCAGGGTGCAAAAATGGCAATTTCTCCATTTTTACCATTTGGGGACTTCCCTTTCGATTCTGCAAACCAAGACTGTGCTATGAAAATCCTCTGGCCTCTCCACATCACCCTCTGCTAGATGGGAGCACCACGACCGGTACCAGGAGAGGGCAAACGAAAGGGCAACGCACACCAGCCAGCCAGGCCTCAAATATTTTGGACAATCCTATTATCAGGGACAGCAACGAGGAGACTGGGTTCGGCATATTTACCTCATCGACGTGCGCTGATTTTTCGCAGTTAAAACAAGTTTGACAATTTCTGTTCAACCTTCCATGGTGCTACCGAAAACTGAACCTGCACGAAGAAGGGGGAACTCAAACTGTCTTTGGGATAGCATATACAGAGACAACATGTGGTTAGCACATCAAGTCAGCTACTGGTGCAGATCAAAACAATTTTTGGCTCCTCCTCCCCGTTTAAACGGATTTATTTTTTTCCCAAGCAAAGGCAGGCACCAGGACGAGCACAGTGCACGCTGCAGCTGCTGCCAACAGCTGTAGCAGGCCCCATCATAGCTACAGGATTTTATTTTTTTTAAGCTACAGTGCATAAGAGTTCACATCCCAAATCGCAAACAAAGCAAACCCCAAAATAAACTTCACTGTCTTACTAATTAAAGGGATTTGTTCCTTCAGGAAGGCTGACATAAACCACTGCTGTGGGGTTAAGAATGTATTTTTAGCACTCAGGCCATCCAACATTTTTACTGCGACTGTGCGAGCAAGCCAGAGCCTGACTACCCATGCAGCACCATTAAAAGCTGTGTCTAGGAAGCGGGTTTTTCACATAACTTTATTCGAAATGCCACAGGACATTCGCATAAACTAATTCTCAACAATACAGGAATTTCTTCTCCAGCGCCCAGGTTTTCATTCCTTGTACAGCAGCCAGTTAAGCGTTCGTGGTTGTCTTCAACTTGCCTTGCCATGCTGGGTCGGGCACGGACACCCTATGTGACAAGAAACTCAACAAGCACACCTGGATATTACCGATAATCTAAAAAAAGGTTTTTTTGCCTAATAATTTTTCAGCTGGAGGTTTAGTGCTCTGTCAACGAGCGTGCACGGCAGCGTCCGCCACGCAGCAGCAGCAGGATGCATGCGAAATACAAGTTACGCAAACGCCAGCTTTCTCCCCCAACAGCCTGTGCAGAACATATCACTTACCGCACAGCGTATGCCAAGAGCAATCGTTTTCTTATCATTCATAACGGAAATATTCTAGCAGAATTCAACTCAAATTGTAATAGATATACCTGGTTTTATTTTAAGAAATCTGACACGTGTATTCAAAACACACATTTTTAATTGCCATTGCTGACCTTTCTATTTACTTCATAGAAGCGAGGGGGGTTTTTTACCATCCTGCAGATTACATTGTGAATTACTGATATTCTTTACAAGATAACAAAAGCCTGATCTCAACAGTGAAAGGCGGAGGAAGAAAGGAAGGGTTTTGAAACCAAAGGAAAACCAGATATTTCCAAGTTAACTGTCTTCACTTTGCTCTAGGGAATTGTGTTCCCAAAGCTATGGAGTATGAAAATGGCACCTCCCCAATGACAGCTGTCACCCCCCCAACCTTGTGACACAAGGTTTTTTCAGTCTGCATTCAGTGTGCTTTTAAAGCTTACAATATTTAAATAACCAAGGGGAAAAAACAGCCAAATTTCAAGCCCAGAGCACAAATTACACTTGAGGATGAGAGCAACAACTGCCTTAGCCAGTGCCCCCCAATGGCAGTCGGTGTCGTGTACTGTGTGCCATCTCACGCAGCCGATCTTCTAAGAGGGCAACAAGCTTCCGCTTGAAACGTGGTCCCAAATGATGCTTGTAAGGTTGTTCCAACCACATTCCAGATTTCTTTCTCAAGAGCTCAAGTCACCTAACCCCAAGATTAGTAAAACAGCATCAAGCTGTACCTCATGGAGAACAGAGCTGGAAAAGCGACGTGCCTCCTGCTTGGTATATTCTGTTTAGGGAAATCCAAAGCTGGTTTAATACAGAAGTCTTCAAATTAAGCAGAGGTGCTTATTAGCCATACGTGCAGGAGAATAATGGGAGAGGCCTTTGCCTCCGGTTATAACTCTAAAAATGAGATGTTCCCAGTAGTGAAATCTCCCCATTCCACACATTCATAATGTTCTTCCATATTTATGGATAAATAAAACATTTTGTATCCTAAATACCAACAAGAGCCAGCCAAGAAAACCCAACTCATTTTATAATAGGCGGTTTGGGTGATTCACAACATCTGACAGACAAGTCTCCGGACCATTTAATATAAGGCAGAGGTAATACAATATATATCAGCTGGCTCCAGTTAACACTTCACCTTTATCACTGGCAAAAGTATTTCCTTATGGGCTGAGAGCCACTCAGTACTTGTGCCTCTGCTGACTCACAGAAATACTAACCAGCCTTTAAAAGGTGGTGTTCCACCATGCTATGCAAATTGCTGCCAACTCAGGGAGACCACAGTTAACGATTTGACAAGACGTATCTGGGTATAGAACAGAATATCGGCTATGAAATAACATCAGAATGAACAGTTCTAGCAGCTCGTACTTATTTATGTTAAAACAAAGTCCTTCCAGTTAGTAAAATGCGCAAAAAAAGGGGAAAAGAATATGGTTTCCAGATAATCCATGTTGTCCAGCTCATTTTCCTCTTATTCAGACAATAAGATGAATATCTCATGACAGTTTGCTCACCTTATCTGCCTCGGTGCCAGCCTCCAGTGCAAGTGCATAATATTTACATATCATTTGGGACTGGCCAGTTCACTGGGGCTGCAGGTTATCAGCAAACCTAATGGAATAAGAATATCAAACCATGCTGCCCTTTCCTCTGGTAGCAGCTGCAGAATCTATATAAGGCTAAGCAAAAGGTGAAAAGGCACACAGCAGTTTTATGCAGGATCACCTTGCTAGGCTGCATTACAACATTAAACGCTGTACACGAGCCTACTGTTTTTATAAAAGAACCAGACAGCAGACATTTATGAACTTGAAACATTCCCTTCCACTGGGGTCAAACTGCCCTCCTCCACCGAGCCCTCGCATCCCTGCTGCCTCGGAGACAGCCTGCAGCAGACGCCTCCAGGCCCCATAAATGCTGCCTCCATGCTGGCCAGATGCTTCTCGTAAGATAATTTTAATTAAACCTGCTCATCATTACAGCTGATGTACATGTTCAGCATGCCCTGTTCTATCCCATACACGATGTGTACGTATCAGTAATTGTTTGCATCCCAGTTTCTAAATAGCTAAGCAAGGTGTATATATACAATCAGATGTGTTTGGCATCTATAACAGTCTAAGGTGATTATCACCAGTGGAAATCATGCTGAGGCTACAATGGAAAAAAAACAAAAATCACTCGCAAACTATGTTACCTATTAAATGGCTTTGGGCATCATAATACACAACAAGAAAGAACAAAATTCTCTAGCAAAGAGAGAGATGAACAATGCACAGCCGGCATTGCAGCAGAAATGAGCATCATCTGAAAAAAACACCCGCCACACAGGCTGCCTTTCACATGAGAGGTTTTTTGGAAAGCTCATGCACTGCCTGCGGAAACTAAACCAGCAAACCCAATCCTGTCCAGCTGACAAATGGCAGGGTGGTCTCAGGGGGATGTCTCACAACGTGCTTTTATAAGCACCCCAACATACAGGTATTCATGCCAATCGATAGCACCTGTGACTACTACTGAATTGATTCACTCAATCCACTTTTAAATAATCCAAATAGTTACAACTTTTTCCCCATTTTCCCCATTAAAAAAAACCAGCAGGCGGTCACAGGGGGCTCTCAAAGAATGACTGAATGAAGAAGTCTCTGTCCAGACAAGTCTCTATGAAGGAAAAGTCTGAGATAAATACAATGAATAAGAAACCCACTATGGATTTTAGGCTGAAAATTGTGCCTCTGGAGCAAACATCTGCTCAAGATCACGTCTAACAGCAGAGAACTGAAAATCTGTGATTGCTCGCTAAGTACTGTACCTTTGCACCTTAAAGTAGCTATTACTTGCCTGTTCACAACATTTTGATCTACTGTTCAAGTAACCCCAAGCTTTACCATCTATAACCTCCTTCACAAAGCCTGTCCCTCCATCCTTCCCAAATATTCATCATCCACTGTGCCAATTCACAGCAGCAACAACGCTTACTTTCTTGCAAGGACTACTTACTAGAAGACTTATCCAAGCATGCTAATAGCCAAGAACTCTAAATACAAAAATCACTCTACTCTCCTATTATCTTTCAAACTTCATCATCCCCGGCTGCCCATGAGCCCAAAACCTGCTTCGCTAAGGGGAGCTGAAGTTCTCATTCCTTTTATTATTTAAAAAAACAACCAACCAAACAAACCCACACACACCTCCCATGCACCAGCTTGCACTTAATCTAAAAGCTATCGCAAAAGGGAGAAGCAAAAGTGCCACCACTCTAGCGCACTTGTCACACCAGATGCCGCCTTCAAAATTCATTTACCCGTCTCCCCAAAGTATAAAATACTGTAGAAGTCTCACTACTCGTGAAGCTAAGAGAAATACAAGTAGAAGCTATCACGAAGTAAAACGGGGACACACCACCACAATGTAAAAAGACCAGTTCTGCTGTGTATGCAACCAGACAACTATCTTCCCATGCACCCCAAAGGATGCTACAAGAAAAATTTACCTCCAGAACAAGTGGGGAGCTGGGCAGCTGCAGCCCAACAGCAGTAAATACAACTACAGTAGAGGGCATTTTCACCTAGAGAAAAAGCAAGCTTATGGAGGTTGAAAGGCAAACCGACACAGACAGATCAACAGTCGGTCTGCGGAGTCACGCACCTCATCTTTCATATTAAATAGAAGAGTCACTATAATGCTTATTGATCATTTTTGGGAGGGGAAAAAAAAAAAAGTAATTATGCTCGCCGATTTCAACAGGAACTATTGGGAATCACATTTTAAAAAACTGAAAGCTGACATTGCCCCATTCAAATTGAGAAAAAAAATTCAGAAGTTAGATTAGGAATTACAAGATTTTCTGCAGAAGCAAAAGAATAAAACAATGTACATTTCCAGTATGTTGATGTAGACACTGTATTTGAAAGCTGGCATCTTAGCCTGTTAACACAGTACAGGCATACAGTGAGCATTATTGGAAGTATTGAAGTTAATATGAAAACATTTGCCAACTATATCCACAGAAAGTCGGTCATCTATTCCAGAACGTGAACAAGACATCCACCACCATTCAGACAAACACTCACATTAAACATGCCGTAACACTGCAGTAAAAAACTCTGAATACCCATGCCAAAAATCATAGGGAGATTGAGCCCCTCAAGCTATGTTAAAGGAGACTCTTTATCAAAAGAGCAATACCTACACCTGAGCCGAGCCACTCCAAACCACAAAAATCCCCCACCTCCCCCTACACATAAAACCAACACTAAAGGAGAAATATGATGCCATTCTTCCACGGCTCCTTCAGCACAGGAGGTTTTCTCCTTGCAGCAATTCAAAGGCTGTTGAAGTTCTTTTCAGTAATTTCCAAATTATTTCCAGAAGTGATTTATAACATGCCCAGGGACAAAAGCTACAAGCAGCACAAGAGCCTACTGAAAACTTGAACTTTGTGTTTCATTTTTCACGTATGCTGTCCTAATAGCAGGACCACAACATGCTGGACACATCTGTACAACTCCGGCCAGATGTCAATGAGAATTCCCCACCTGGGCTCCCAACCTCCTGCAGGCTCAGAAACCACAGTTCAGCAGAATTACAACGCGACCGCTGCAATTCTCAAAGAATATCCTATACTTAAATAACCTCTCACTTTGTATAAAGTTAAACAGCCTTAGCTTCTAGCTCAAAAATCTGCTATAGAAATAATGACACGCTCATTCCTGAAGATTCAGGTGACCAGAAAATCAAAGACTTCAAAGGCTATGCTGTCATTCAAACTGCATTTACACAAATTGTCTCCACTTCATCTACTAGTTATAGTGTCCCAGAGACACTCCTCAAAAGTGTTCCCAACATCTCTGACAGAAGCACTAAAAACAACCCCTAAAACCCCCAGCAAAACAAACAAAAAACCCTCACAACCACCTTGAGGCTCAAGGTTTTAAGCTCAAGTCATCTGCTGGAAAAAAACAAGACATCAAAAAGAAAAAAAAGAGCGTGCTAAAAGACTGCTTATTTCAACATCCGTGAATCTTCAGCTAATTTTATTGGTTCCGCAATCGTATTTTCCTAGGTTTGGCCCGTTGGGTGCATATTCTACTAAGCAAACATGAAGAAGAAATGGTGGTGGTAAAACTGACTTTAAGTGATTTCATGATCTGCAGTTTAACACAAGTGCTTTTAGAACTGAAAGCTTCCAGGCCTCCCAAGCCCAGAAAGAGAGCGCACAGGAATGGAGAGAAACAGAGTGTTCCGACTCCAAAATCGTATCACAGAGCTCGCTGGCCTAGACTCAACCATAAGATTATTAAATATGCACAGGAATGTGGCTGAAATAAAGACACTGCAACCAGACTTGTAGCTTTTTTAGTATATGTATTTATATATTATAGAAAAATTAGTGTATAAAATGTATTATATGTAAATAAGTTATAGAAAACATCCCCCAAAAATGCTAAGCCATGGAAAAAGGGAATTTTAAAACAACCTCCTCTGAGACTGGCAAAAAAGGATACAAGAGCTGACAGATAAGCTAAATTCTAGTGGTCTGCGCACAAGCGTAGCCTTGGTGTTCCAGAGGGAAGCCCTTTGTGGAAGTTACATGAAGCTCCCTGACCCTCATCCAACACTCATGGCTTGTTAGTCAAGTATTTATTAGAGGTAGTCCTGTGAGTGACTGAAAGAATACACAGAATTCCATTTTTATTAACTTTAACAGGAAAAAAATATATATTTTATGGTTTTGCTGTGATTTCTGTCCAGTTTTTACTGCACAGTTCTGCAAGAAACACTTCCAGCATCCTCCCCCGAGGCCTGATGGTGTTGTCGGAGCTGCTTGTCACGCTGGTACAACTGTGGGGGCCAAGGGACAGCACATGTAAACAGAAAAGGCCAGCAGTGTTTGTGATGACTGCAGTGACACATTCCTAGGATTATTCTGCAAGAAAGGAACTCAGATCGGGTCCAGAAAGAAATGAACTTTTTACTTGGAGTTTGAACCACGTAATCCTGCTGTAATTGAGTGCGTGCACTACACAAAAATAGCGGTACTGGGAATTTTATGTACGGAATGATTTTGTAAAACTCACTCAAGTTTCGCTGGGTAACACAGCGCGCTCTTGCAGAGCGAGTGAAGGAACAGTTAAATTCCTCTTTTTTTCCCCAAGTGCATCAGCGGCAGCCGCGTGAGCGGGCTGGCGAAGCAGCCGGTATGCAGACATGAGAGCAGACAGGGCTGGAAAAGCCAATATGGAGTAAGAGACAGTCCTACAGGCACACACTTCAGAAATCACCAGCAACACACCTGCGGCACAACCGCACCAGCAGCCGGGTATTTTGGGACAGGATACTGACTTTGAAGGAAGCTAGAGCCAAGGAAGACTGTTTTAAAATCGCGTGGAAACAGGATTACACACGTTTTGTAAGTCAGTAGCACGTAGTAACCGGCTCCATCAGCCACTACTAATCGCTCTCAAGTCCCCAACGTCGAACTGTTTTAATCACTTTCACACAAAATAGGCATTGTGTCTCCTTCATACTTTATCCACACTATATATGGGCAACATTACATTGACTACAGTTGATGTCTCAACCTGGGGCCCCTAAAAATACAAACTAGCATGCGTGCTCGGCTCACACTTGATTTCTTCTTTATTTGGGGACGGAAAGGGATTTGTTATCAGTTGATTCCTTACATACTTTGCGAGGGTAGAGGTTAAGGCAAGCCGTGACAGGAACGTACTCCGTATGCATAAAGAAGAGGAGCCTCGTCCCAACACCTCTTCCTACAGGAAAGAAGGGATAGGGGGTTACTGCAGAAAACCTTGATGCACATTGCCTGCGCTTCTGCCAGAGTAACGTCCAGGAGTGACTGAGAACAATTTCCTTCAGTGTGCTTATTTCTTTTCTAAGTCACCTGAATAAAAGGATTCCTAGGTGAAAGCCCACAACGGGCCCACACGCACATTAAGGACCTACAGGGATTTCGTAATTAAGTTTGAAAGATATACTGTGCTTACATTAAATACTAACACACATGACTGGAAGTACATAATCACCAGCACAACGGAACCTTCGTTTTGATGGGAAAAGGCATATAATCATAGGAGGGAGTTAACACAGTATCACTTAACAGTTACCTAGAGCAAAACTGTAATTAACACAGCAACTAAATCCCACTTCATTCTGGAGTCTCTTATTCTAAATGCAGGTTTCCGTTTCCCCTACCCAACTAATTCCAGAGAAGTCCTACTTCCCAGATGCTCCTGTGTACCACCTGGAGCCCTCAGGACAGTGAGTCGCAATCCTATTAGTTCTGCAGATGTTCCAGTGGCTGTGTGAAGCAGAGACAGATGTTGGAAGACAGACAGTTGCATCACCTGGCTTGGCAGCAGTATCACCTTCTTCCTGCCACCGACAGGGATGAACAGCCAAGCTACGGAATTGGGCTGGGAACCAATTTGTGTAGCAAGGCAGCAGAAGAAAAGGGCTAATGAAAAGAACTAATAGACTTTCCAGTCTCCAGGTAAAAATCATCACCAGCTCCTCATTCCTTGCAGACCTTCAGACTTGATTCAGAACTTTACAAGGGACAAAAAGGTCCCTCTAAACCAAACAGTTGCATTTCACTGCACCCAGATCAGGAACAGTTTCAAATGCATCAGATGAAAATTGCTCATAGACAGCTCTGCTAAAATCCATCCAACAAAAAGCTTCTCTTCCTTAAACAAAGCTTCTAGTGCAGATAATAAAAATACTGGTGCTACTCAGGCTGAGGCTTACATGGAAGACTCTGGAAAAAATCATGAGTGGTACTGGCATCCTGCTCATCTGCTCGGAAGGACCTGGATCAGGAATGCTTCAAGCGCAAGAAGCATCTATTGGAGCATCTCTGCACATCAAAAAGCATCTCTTTGGAAGATGACCAGTTCTGAAAGACACACCTACAGCTGAAGGACAAAACCAGACCCGTACTTTAAGCCTCGCTGTCCTTAAAAGTAGATGATTTGTTTCTGCTGGTAAGCTGCAAGAACGAGTAGGGTATTTTGGGTTATAAACTGTTCTTACAGAGACTGAGAACACTAATAAACAGATCTCTCTATTTTAATTTAGGCTCAGTTAGATTCCTGGCTCCTCAAAGTCCTTTTCAGAACCTGCTTTAGCCAGAAAGCCACAGCCGGGCTCCGGCTCTCCTCTGCCACCCGGCCCCACCGCTCCTGACCTTTGAGCACAGGGCTGGCGTTGGGAGTGGGAATTCCCAGCACCCTCCCAGCAGACCCAGCCTCAGGACCCGTAAGACGCGGTGCCAGCGGCACACCTCGCCTGCCCGGCTTCGGTATCTTTGTATTTGCAAACAATTTAAGAGGGAGACAAAATTCAGTGCCAAAGCTTAACCACTAAAGTGCACCTTAGCAATCACGGCAGAAATACACAGAACTGAGGACAAGGCAACACAGCACAGCCACCTCAGGACAGAAAACAGCGTGCCTGCCCAGGACCTCTGCTATCTAAACCATAGTTAAACTGAATGACGCTGCTTGTCAAACTAGAAACTATACAGCCTTACAGCATCGTTATACAACAGCAGCCAAACTACTTTTATCTTACAGGCACGAATGAACTGAAAAACATTTGGATTCCACGACACTAATTTTTTTTTTTATTATTATTTTTTGAGATTTTGAATTTGGGATTCTCTCAAAATGCTTATCAGAAGAAGCTCTTCCATGATACCAGTTCTGTTCACTGGAGGAAGGTGGCAGCTAGAGTAAAAACAAGTCTTAAGATGACTGCAATGCCCTGTGATCAGCCTCTACTTATCATTAAGTCTGCTCCCTGCTTCAGGTTAAAAATAGAGTCAGTTCAAAGGGCTGGAGGTCAGCTGCATTAGCAGGTAATTCACTCGCACACAGAAATCGGCAGGCACACGTAAGTCTCTGCTGCTGCAGAGCTTCCACAAACCCAAGGTGCCTGACCGGAGAGGTAGAGCAGGTGGTAATATTACAAGATGGTAATAGCCTCAGGAACACTGAAGTCTGAACATAAAGCAAACCAACTACATGCTTTTGCACTCCCCATCCGTTACATTCACAAGACCACGAGATAGGAAGGGGCAAGAAAAGGGAAAGATTTCCACAACCAAGTATTCAACACAGCTAAACATACTCACAGCATCCCCATGCCTGGGGTACATACATACAGCAATAATCAGGCCTGATTACACATCTTTATACGCAGTCAAGGCGCCAAACATAGATCTTGCTTATCTGATCTCACCCTACTCTTTTCATAGTCTGTCAAACAACTTCATAACAACTTTACCTTGAGTCACCCAGGAAGCTTTGCAGATATCTAACCTGAAAATCTAGAACTTCTTCAGAGAACTTCAAGTGCCCTCCCAGAGGGCCCCATCCCCACCTCACCCTGAACCTAAACTTCATCTCTTCATTCACAGCAACATTATAATCTCAAATACCATCATCTGCACCAAGCACTGACTTTTCCAGATAACTTAAGAATATTTAAGAATTTCTTAGACATAAGACATGCTCAGATATTTTTAAGACATTAAAATTGAACTCAAGAACAAATGTAATTTTACCCAGAATTGCTCGTATCCAATGGCATTTAGCTAACGCCCGGGTTACCCCATGCCTTGAGAACTACAGGCCATGCCTGCCATCAACAAGAAAGCCCCGAGGGCCAAGCACTGCGAAGAGCCAGCACTACCCTTGTTGAAAGACAGTTCCTGCGTTGCACTGTTTTCTTGCATTAATACAGACCACATGAACAGCACTGAAAACCAACCACGACTCATGTTGCCAAGCTTCTGCTTTCTCACCAGTACCCAAAACAAGGAGATACATTATTGACTTGGTTTCTGGAAGGTGGGTGTGAATAGCTGAGGCCACTTTTGACAGCCGCCTGGCACAGTTACACCTGAACAGAGACAGCCCTCTCTGCACAACACTGTAAAGGTGAGCTGAAAGAGGCCCATGGACTTTCAACCATGGCTTTCAAAACGTCTTCTTCAGAAAAAGTCCTTTAATGTCGTCTTCTTCCTTTGACACTTGGGAAGCAATCCTGCCACGCACAACTTTACACGGAAATTAAAACTTCTCTAGTGCTGTACCACTCGCGTTAACTCTTGAATATCACAAGCCTGCCCAATACAATGCTGTAAATCTGAGGAACTTTATTGCCAACAGGACAAAATCAAAAATAGCACTTTCTCCTCAGGATAGAAATTAGCCTCCTCTTATTAAAACAAACTTGTCATTGATCAATTTAACAAGCGAGGACATCTTTTGTACTAGGAAACTGGCAGTCAACATGCAAGGCATACTGAGGACACTGAACCAAGCACCCTTTATAATAATAAAAATTTCTGGATGTCACTTCTGTGAATTAACCACATGAAGTAATAGTTTGAAAACAATTTCACTTGAAAACACGCTTGACTGAGTTACTTCAGCAGAAAAACAGGACTATTGGGTGTCAAACTATGAATCAAATCCATAGTTTCTTAAAGCATCGGTGTGAGTACAGAACACCATAGCACCAGGCTCGTTTCTCACTTGAGGAAACAAGAAGAAACCACCAGCACTTTGCGCATAGCACAAAGCCACCCCCAGAAGGTGGAGAGGCATTATCCTGGCTAGCCATCATATGGGGGGAAACCACAAGAGCAGCAGAGCAGTTGCATTTCTCCAAATAGCTGCAGTGGAGCTGGGCAACCTGAACACATGTCTAGCTACACCCTAACCTGGAGATCAAAAAGTAGGAAGACAGAAGCTTTCAAGTGCTTTTGAGCCAGTATTTCAAATACCTCCTGAACTCCTCCTCAACAAAATAAGGCCTGCCTTTGTCTTCAGCAAAAGCTTTCCACAGCAAAGAGCGATCCCCATTTACAAAGCCGCGGCAGACGTTGAACAGCTGAGGTTCAGCTTCAAGAACATACACTAGTCACTTGTCACAACTGACAGCCCATCTGCATGACTTTTTAAAGATGGGAAATACAAAGATTAAGGACTAGCAAAGCCATGTGAATAGTTCAAGGAAGATCTACCCGTGGAAGAAGACACGCTCGTACTTCTACTCACGCTACTTGGCACCACCGACACCTGCTTACCCCGTGTGTTATTACACGTATTACACAGACCTAGTGGGTTCCCTGACAACACACAAAATCATACCTCTCTGAAAATAAATGTAGTTGCTTAATTTAGTTTCAGATTGACTCCAATCAAAAGGTTAGAGCAGAATAACTTTTTCAACAGGGAAAGCATTCACACTGAGATTTTCATTGTCCAGCATCTGGAGTCACAAAAGTCTGAAGCCAACTCCAGAAACAGGCAGAATAACCTGCTGTCCCTTCACAGGGAAATTTAAGATAGACACAGACAGATTTCTCTCCCACCTGAGCATTGTCACTAGATAACAAGACTTTGGTTCTTTTAGCTATTTGGTGAAAAACTTCATCTTCAAGCAATGAAGATAGGAGTCTGTGTAAAGTAATGGATTGGTTGGGAAAAGTTACTTGTATGTGTTTATTTTCTACCATGACAATACTTGAGGCACCAACGTTCTTTATAAAAGGACTAGAAAGGGAACTAAAGTAAACTAAGAAATAAACTTTAAGGCAGGAATTATAACAAAGTACTTTAACGGAGACACAGGACAGTCAAAGAGGAGGGGACAAGAGGATATAGACAGTGAAAGGGATACCAGTGACAGCCAGTAGCCATCTGCCATACTGGACTGTGAGGAAGAGCAGCCTGAGCAAGAACACCAACAATCTGCAGCCGAGGATGTGGCAAAATGCGTGATTTTCAACTCAAGTCGGGTGGCGGTGGTGGTGGTAGGGGGCAATCAAATTCCTCTCCGAGTTCAGAGCACGATCCCCTGAAAGTTGTGAAGAGCAACGCACATTCAATTTTAACAGCTTTAATAATTAAAACTACAGAAAAGTTAAACCTCGTATCCTCCATGAGCACAAAATAAGATTTTTCCCCTGCAGGACACAGAGATCGAGGCAGAAAAGCTGTTGCCTTGCCAACATAAATATTTCTGTATCGCTGAACAGAAGAGCTTCTGAATTAGGATGTTGCATAAGGAGCAGTTAGGTCAACATCCCAGTTTCCCAGGCAGTCTACCCCTGACACGAATGCAGCAACAGCCCTGGAAGAGCAGGAGATGTTTCAGGAGGTATGTCATTCTGACACTGATCCCAAAGAAGGCTTTGGTTTTCGGGAGTTACAGGGAGACGATCATCTCTGCAAGAATGCTCCATAATAGCAACACTAGCAGTGCTCAGGGCCGCCGATTTTTCAGGGTTCAATCTAAAAGAAGAAGTGACAGTAAGCAGTAACTCATTAACTTCACATCAACACAAAGATGAAACGTCATGCTCTTAAGACCCAAATAACACACGCACCCACAGAAAACAGCAGAGAAACTAAGGAGTGAGCGCGTCTTGATAGATGCATTACTTATCCTTACAAACACAATCACAAATACAACTGCACTAAGTGGTTTAGCACCCACTTTTTAAAATAGTTTTCCCGGACGTTTAATACATAAGCACTGCCATTAAGCAACCGTTTGCATGGGAATATGATGAAAAAAAATCGCACCAGTGTTGCAGAACCCTCTTCTCAAAACCCACACGCGTATATGTACACACACACTAAGTCCAACACAAGTGAAACAGTATTTTTAGGAATCCAGATTCTCCATCAAACCAGCCAGACAAGCCAACTGACAAATACATGCAAACAAATAAAGAGGTATTATAAATAACTTGGAAGTGCCAGGAGTTGGCAGCAGTCAGCACAGTATTTCAGCTCCCCTTCATATCTAAATTGCAAAGCATCAGCATCTAACACTTCCAAGAAGGAAAGATCTGCTATGGGGCTTCATTCACAAAATGGAAGCATAGCTCACCGGCATTCGAACCGCACTGCATCTCGGGTGCTGTGAAGAAGAACCACCCTTTGCTAAGACTAGGATCTTTCCAAGAAACTTCCACATTATTTCTTAGTAAGTACCTCCAAGGCTGAAACTCACTTCGCCAAGCTCAGGAGTTGAGACACATCATCAATTCATCTAAAAATAACAGTTGTTTGATGTAACTGGAACTGACATTGCTGAATTTTTGTATCTAATTTAATAGTTCTCCCTATCTATAAGCTAGTGAAAATAAAGTGACAAATAATGGGTCCCAGGTAATTCACAAATAACGTATCAATTAGGTGGTATACAAAGTTACATCTAAGTGGATTATTTACAACCAGGAAATACAGATGTGCCTACCTCATAAACCACCATTATGGGATCCGACATTATGGCCAGATCCTATGGGTGTTCCTCATAAAGACCTTTCTGTAATGTCTTAATACACTTAGAGATTCACTCTGTGTTATACCTTCAGACAAGTGACCTTTACATCTCCGCCTGTGCAACCTCAAAGCAAGGAAGCCAAAACATACGAAAACAAGTACTATCCATGAAGTTAAATGTTAAGTGAACCCACGCCACGAATATTCCTTCAAATTAGGCTGATCAAGAGTTTTCAAGACTACTAACCAATGCAGAAACTAACCCTCACGACGAACACGTTGCCCCGAGTCCCTGCCCGTTCCAAACCGATTACAGCTGTAACGGAATATCAACAGCTGCAGCATGGAAAGCCAGGTCTCTCCGCCTTGCTCGCCACGTTATCCCCAAAGAAAACCTCAATAAATAACAAGGCGGACCATTTAAGTTGTATTAAAATCTTCTGTGATTAGTAAAAAAAATTGTAGGAAGCTACATTGCACTATATGCTTATTATCTTGATGGTATTTGTCGCCTGTTTTGTTGTAAGAAAACATTTGGTACTAGTTTGTCAATATAGCAGAAGTATTTGTCAAACACTGTCATTATATACCAGCCTGAAACACCAAAATCATCAAACGCCCTATTTTAAGCTTCCATCAAGATAATAGCTTTATGTTGGATGCTTTTCATGAACAGAATAGATGACAGTTTCTCAAGTTCAATATACTGACATTTCTTTTTCCTCACACATGAAAAAGCCCATTCTGTATTTTTTGGCAGAAACTGCCTTTTGCTGTGTGTTTACTGCAGTTGCCTAGGGGAAATCCTAACAGCAATTATCAAAAGCAACACTATTACATTAATAGTCTGCATTAATTACTTTTTTTTAACCCTATGCAGCTCAAAGTGAAAATGAATACGCAGGCATTTGAAAGACATTTGCACTCACTCTCCGCTTTCCAAATATCTATTTCTAAGGCTATAACCATACCAAAGAAAACAATAGTTACATGCCATTTCAGCTATCATCTTACACAAACCATTCATTAACTGGATACTTGTACTTCGGCAATCATTATTAAACTACCGGTGGTCATCAGCACAGTAGTATCAAAACTAGCTCTGCAGGAAAGAGCCAAACTGTTCATTCAAAATACACCCGAGTGATTCTTCAGTGGTGATCTAAGAAGCCAAGATCCGAAAGCACCGCTACTAACGAGAGTACGCTACGTAGCACGCCACATACCGCTTTGAAACTATGTTTTGTCAAATGGAGCAACTGAAAGTTCTGGCTGCTTCACTACTAAAGCGACTAAGGGTTCGGCATCTGGTACGAGTGATTCCATTTCCTAGTGCAAAATGACCGTTACATCCAGTAAAGTATTGCTAATGGCTGAAGCAGCAAGGTTTGAAGTTCTCCTCTACGTACAGCAGCTACGAGCAACTGAAACCCTTCCTTTGGTCTCAGAAAGAGCTCACATGCTACCCCACATGCAGACTCCACTTCTGAAAAACCACCGGCTCCCTCATGAACTCCAGACTCACTAGGATTAGGAAACAGTTCTAGAGTAACCCTATCCTTCTTGCCACACTGAGCACCCTCACATTCAAGGCAAGTAATTAGGAGCAAGAGAACAAGAATATCATGTTTTAAATGTTTCTTTTCCTTGTGTAAATTGTGGTTTGGTCAGCTACATGAGCTTCATTAGATCAACACAACATTGTTACCTACAGCGGTAAACCAAGCAACGGGCAGGTCCCTGGCAAAACAAGAAGTATGCTAATTTAATTTACAGAGCTTGGTTTGTAAGGGAATGGAGATGAATGCCTGCTCAAGGCTTTTACAGAAGTATTCAGCGATCTGTCCCAAGAAAGTTACCCATTACTGCCATTAGGCATTTAACTGTCGAGTTAATATAGAGTAACATTAAAATTCTACATTTCTTTTCAATTTTAACAGAAAAAACAAAGACCATGACTGCTAGCATCTGGCATACACTTCAATATTGTGCAAACATTAATCCATCTCATTCTCTAATTCAACCAGTGACCTTAATACCAGTTCAGTTCTTAATCATCTGGCTGTATCAGTGCAGCTGGCATTCATTTTGCTTGACACAAGACCTACCCAATAAATAATAATAAAAAACCCTCTTAGACAATGCTTAACAATGCTTAACCCCAATTGCAATCTATTTATCCGCTAGATTTTACTTTCGTAACAATGTCTAGGTAACACTCACAACAACTGAAACAGCTAGAAGAGTCCTAGAAGGCTTTTAGTCCATTAAAGAAAGGGACTCTCCAGTGCTGAAAAAAGAACATGCTTATACCAGCACATCACCAAAAACCTTCAGCTACAAGAGGGGGAACGATGCAGGACCAGCTCCAATACGTTTGCATCATATCGCCCAAATTTCGTGTGCTCCAAAGCTTTGCCGGCTCACCCACATGAGTGCACAGAAAGTTTACTGGGCTGGTGCTGGAAATGCCAGCAGCATAAAAGAGCGGCGACCGTACCAGGGTAACAAGCAAGAGATGACACAGAACTAACAAGAATTATTGCAAGTGAAGCTTTGCAAGAAAAGACTGGAGGCCTCCAACAGAGATCACTCGTCAGCCATCCTCTACTTCCCATGGCTATAAACTGCAGAGAATTTGATAAGAGCTTAAAACTAACTCTTCTCGAACCTCAGGGGAAAAAAACTCAAAAGAGCAGTTTATCATATTATAATGATACTCCTTGTGATAGTCTACAATTTTGATTCACAGATCTGCTTTATATAACCTAAAGAGGGGTTATTCAAACAAAGTTATCTCAAAACAAAAGCACCAAGTGAGAACCACTGAAAAAGAAACTATTTTAAAACCCCACTGCCCCAGAGCCATCCTCCTCCTCCAGAGCAGCAATAGTTCCTCTCATTGTGAAAGAATCACGAAGGCTTCAAGGGGAAAAAAGTTTAGATGAGAAACAACATTTCCCTTCACAAGTTCTCCTAAAGAATTTTAAGGCAAAAGTAGTTTCTCTTGCTTCTCTTAAAGTTTATGGAAGTTTCCCTGTTTTTTCTTCTTTTTCAGGGGTGGTGGTGATGAATACGTAAGAACTTTTCTCGCTTCAAAGAAATGAATTTACAGGTTGAATACCATGACATGACTACTAAAATCTGAGACAAGTGAACTTCAGACCTCACTGTTTGATATTTAGATGGATATTGCAATATCTGGGTGATTATTTCAAGTTGGAAATGCCAACAAGTACATGGTTTAAAACTCCTACTTTCTCTACAGACCTTAGGCAGGACTTGTATAGAAAGTACCAACTCGCACACAGCACCGAACACACAGAATACCAACAGCACAAGGGAAGCAAGTTTCAAGTAATAAAACTTATTGTTGCAACTGGTTACACAGGGGGGGGAAAACCCACACCAAAATCAAGACTCGACCTGTATCTCCGTGATTTCCCCAAAATCTAGGCACAGGATTGTCAAGACGATACTAATTTCACATCAACTAAAGAAGCAAAATACGCAAGTCTTGGCTGAAGAGCAGCTCCTTACAATCTTAAAATATTAAAACATATTTGGCACGCTACTCATAACATATCACAAAGCTTTTCTTCCTAAGAAATAATAGGGGAAGTTGAAGACAAAATAGTTTAAACTTGCACTTTCTGGAGGACACCAATAAGCAACAGCTGAAACTGTGCAATGACTTTTTCTAATAGCAAAAGCCTGAACCGCACTTCTCTGGAAAAAAGGAGAAAGTGGCAGAGCACTCCGGACCTGCTAACCCGTAACGCAAGCCTGCAACACGGCTACCAACCCGTAACCACATTGCTGGGCCCAGGACGCACGTTCTGGAAAACAAGCCTCAAAGCTTACTTTCACCAGATAAGTTTGATACTAGCACGTACAAGAAAAACTGCTCTGGAACATCTTAATGCTGCGCAGCAATGGTTACTGATTAACCGAAATCTTCAACTTACGCCGGGCTGAAAGGACTGTGCTCCGAGTATATGACTGTACGCTGTTAAAATAGAGTAACAGTTTAAGCGTATTGGCACAGGACAGGCATAAATAGTTGTATGAAGCAACTCTCTGTTGTGGTTACCTCAAACTTTAACCAAGGTCAGACCACAATTTCCGTCAAGATTATTATAAGCCCACATGAATGCCTCTACACCAATAAAATATTACAATCCTCAGTTACTAGGTCTACATGTTTGGCTTTGCTCCTCGTGCCTCAAACTCCGGGCATACTCCACTCGCAGCAGGACTTCTGGATCTGTAAGGGGCTGGTAACACGGTGAAGCATCTCCTCCTATTGCTTCCCCACAATAAACCACCCTGGCCCAGTTCTACAACATCCTCTGCTGTACACCTGTGCCTTACAGCTTAACCTTCCTAACTGAGAACTGTATTTTTAGAAAAGCAGCAACTTGCAGATCATTTGCCACTTTGATAAGCACTTAGTGCTCAAAGGCTACTGTAATTATTAGTAAAATGTTTCATCACAGGTACCTATTAAAGATTTGAAAAGCACAGCTTGGAAGAAAGCACGCCGTCTTACAATGAAGCTCCACAACCCGCATTTCTGGTTTAACACGTCCCAATCAACGATACCGTGATCCTTTCAGATCCTCACAGAAAGCAGCTAGTCAGCTCTCCACTTCCATCCCACAGTCAGGTTAATTTTCAAGTTTTTCTTGTATCCTAGGGATTCACAAACCCCAGAATTTCCAGTCTGATTTCCATCTAGCATTAGCAACACTTTGGCTAGCCAAAGATTTGTACACAGCTATATAAAATAATTCAAAGAGCACAGCTTCTGAGTTTGTGCTGTGTTTTAAAAAAGATATCAAACTCGGTTTAAGGTCTTTTGTGACAGAAGAGGTTTAGGATTTACAATACTTTTACATCAATATTCACCTACTCCTCCAAAGCAAGCAGGCATATTTCTGACCACCACAAGCCATCTTTAGGATTACAAAAGTCCTTCCAAAAGGGGAACGTCCCAGTGTTGCGCAGCACTGGGCCACCCAGTGACCTATATACAGCAGCACTAGAGTTCAGCTTCCACTCCATAATTAAACGAGCTACACTTGCCTCACTCAGCTGTCCTGGAATGCACAATCAATCAACCCAGAGAGTGCTTTTTGGTTCAGGAGGCACACAGCCTAACCTGCCCCATCAGAGCTGCCAGGAGATGCACCTGAGAAGAAAGCACTAGCACACACTTAACAACACGCCATACCCACTGCTGCGCACAGCCATCACGTCTCCCAGCGCGGCATCTCCCTCTCCTCGCGCATAAAGGCCATTTCACCCCACCACCCCTCACCACCGATGCAGAGCTTTGGAGCAAATATCCCCCCCCCCTCCCCCCCCGAGATGAGACAAGGAAGGGCACCTTTGTGGGGGGACCCGTTGATGCTCTCGGAGCTAGACTGCATGTCCGCGGTGGCTCTCCTGAGGCTGCTAAAATAAGCCCTGGACCTGGAGAAGCTGCTGCGGGGCGACCGCCCGTGGGGGCTGCCGAAGAGGGCGGAGGTGCCGTCCTTGCGGGCGAAGATGCCGCTGAAGAAGCGCAGCAGCCGGTGCTCCTGGGCAGCGGCGGGGCCCTCCCGCCCCAGCCGCTCGGAGAGCCGCTGCAGGTCGCTGTTATCCAGGGTCCGGTTCTTGCTCTTGCTGCGCTCCCAGCGCTCCAGCTGGGAGAGCGGGTCCGCCTGGCTCAGCACCTCGCCCACGTCCAGCGTGTTGCGCTTCTCGGGGGGGACGGCGGCGGCGGCGGCGGCGGGCGGCGAGCCCCGCGGCTCGGCCCCCTGGCTCGGCGGCGGCCCGGGGAGGCAGCCGGAGCTGCTGTGCCGCCGCACCCGGCCCAGCGCCCGCATCCGCGGCAGCTCCCCCCCGCCGCTCCAGTGCCTGAAGCTGAAGCTCCGCCGCAGCAGGCCCGGCTGCCGCCAGGGGCTCTGCCCCCGCTCCCCCGCCTGCGGGGCCTCGCCCGGGGGGCCTGACGGCGGGCCGCGGGCCGCCGGCCCCTCATCCTCCTCGGGGGAGGCTGCGGCTCCAGCCCCGCCACAGGCGGCCGCCGGCTCCCCGCCGCTGCCCTCCGGGGACGGACTGCCCCGCGGCCCCCCGAGGGCGAGCTCGGCGGGGAAGGGCGGCCCCGCTCTCCGCGGCACCTTGAGGCGGCCCAGCTCCAGCTGCCCGGTGCTGAGGGTCCTGAAGTTGCGGAAGCCGCAGGGGCTGGGGACTCGGTCCCGCTCCTCGCCCTCCTCCTCCTCGTCCTCCTCCTCCTCCAGCAGCAGCAGCCCGGCCCTGGTGAGGCTGGAGGAGCCCGGCGCCCGGCTCCCCCCGCGCCGCCCGTGGCGGGGCAGCTCCGGGCCGGGGTGGCCGCTCTCCGGCCCCAGCAGCTCCTTCTTCACCATGGTCACGGAGATGCGGTAGACGGTTTTCCTCTGGGGGGTCCCCCGCTGCATCCTCTCCGGAGAGGCGGCGGCGGCCGGCGGCTCGCTGCTGTCCAGGAGATACATGTCTCGCCCCGCTGCTCTCCCCCCGTCAGGCAGCAGCATCCAGCCCGGGCATCGCCGCCGGAGAGGGAGGTGCGGGAGAGACGGGGCGTGCTGGAACCGCGAATCGAAATGCAGAACCACACACCGCTGCAACCCAGTAAAAAAAATAAAATAAATAAAAAACGCTCCCGTGTCACACCCGGCTCGGGGAGGCACCCCGCGGCTGCGGCGGGGTTCGGCGGCCCCCGCTTCAGCGGCGGCAGCTCCGCTCCGGCACCGCTCCCCGCCGGCCGGCGGCGTCCGTGTGGGCGCCGGCCAGCCCCGCCGGCCCCTTCCGAGGAGACATCGAGGGACGAGTCAAATCCATGCAGCAACCGCACGCATCCTCCCGCGGATCCCAAAATGCATTGCTGGGGAGAAGCGCGGTCCGGTGTTCAAGGGATTAGAGCAGCGGCAGCCTTCTATTTCATTGTTTACAGCAAGGCTGCACGTTTGCGGATCTTGCGTCCTTTTTTTTTTTTTTTTTTTTCTTTTCTTTCCCCCCCTCCGCCGGGTAAATCCGATTAATATCCCTCCTCAGGATAGAGGAGAGGCGGGCAGCGGCAGCCCGCTGCCCCGGCTGGGCTGGAAGGGGGCCCGCTGGGAAACGAACACGCTGCCGTTCCCGACCGCAGCGGGTGGAGGAGCGCCCGGCCCCGAGGCGCACGCCCCTGGGCGGGCAGCGCGGCACGGCGCGGCGCGGCGCGGCGCGGCACGGCGGCGGGAGGGAGGGCGGGCGGGCAGCGCTCGGCCGCGGCAGCCGGGGCTCTCCCAAGCGCCGGACTGGAGTCGCAAGCCACGAGGAGCGGGAGGAAGGCGCCGAGGCACGATGCACAGGTAAGGGAAGGCGCTGGGAGGAAAAGCGGTCTCATGCACCGCTTGTTTTCCCTCTTCCAAACCGACCCTCGGAAGGGGAGCGGTGTAGCTACACCTCACGCTTCCCGGCCAACGGTCTGAGGCGTGTGCAGGCCCACGCAAGGGCAAGGCGAGCATTGCCCCCTTAGATCCCACCTGAGCTCAGCCTGCTGCACATCCCAAGATCTTGTACGCAGGGTAAATCGAGGGCAACACTGCCTTCTTGACAAGCAGGAGTCAAAATTATCCAGAATCGATTTATTTTTCACCTGTGACAACTCTGATTATCCTTAAAAAAAAAAAAAAAAAAAACATTTAACCGTAACACTTGGGGCAATTAAAAGGCTACAGTACTATATGCTTAGTGATGCAAAAATCTGGCCTACCATATCCTCCACAACCATTGGCTTCAACAGAACCTGGCTCTTCTACAGGGCTGGAGACAGCATGATACGCACTCCTTCCACACCCAGCTCGCCAATGCTCAAGCAGTCCAGATCAAGGATGCTGAAGTCATTAACAACCACTAAAAAAAATGTCCTGAGTAAGCCACGATAGCAGACACCAGAACTTAAACAATATTGGGAATAGGGTTTTCTAGGTCCCATGAATAATATGCTTTAAAAGCCAAGCTTCAAAAACTACCTTCGACTGCCTTGTACATCCCTTCCAAGTCTACAATCAAACATCTTCCAAGTCTACAATCAAACATCTTTACCAATGCCAGTAAGGTTCAAAACCAGTAGACATGTAAAAATGAAGGAAAGTGAAAATTTAACTCAAAGAGAAGGAGAACCCCAAAGCTGTCACAGCAATTCCCTCCCAAGATGGCTTCAAAAATCAGACAGAAGAGAATGGAGAAAAGGCAGAAGTTTCCACTTGGGTGCACCCCCGATGAGCACCGCGGTTCCAGCTGTGGGACACACGTGCCATGAGCTGGGCAGGACACGCCGTCAGGGCCCTTTCCAGGCAGGAGGCTGTGTTCTCACACCAGAGGCACCCAAGAATAAGGGATGCTCTGGGTTACAGCGATTATACACACTAGTTTATCGATGACACTGGGATCCTGCAACACATGCTGCAGGCCGATGACTGGTTGGAACACAGTGAATTGCTGATTTAACTCACTTCTCCAGATATGACAGATGCTGTTGTCTTTAACACTGAATAATTAATATTTATTATTCATCTTTGCTCTGTTTGTCACTGAATAGATTTGTACCTGTATCTGCAGCAGATACCTGACCACCACCAGCTGCAACACAGCCCTAGAGAAAGAGTCTTAAGAACAACCCCACGTGAGCTCACACTTGGAAACAGTTTCCAGTTCCTTCCAAATGCTTGTTCACTACCACAAAACGACAGTAGGTTCTTCCATCTCTCTGACATCCCAAAGGCCATTTCCAACATGTATTTCTAAAGGGGGGGGGGGGGGGGGGGGGCAGAATCTGCGATGAAAAATGGGTCTAATGAGAAATACAGGAATACTAATTAAAAAAGATACGCACCTGACAATGCCAAACACTCAAACCGAAGACTGCGGCCGCTGCAAGGCAGCGCAGTGCGCCGAATCCGCGACCCGCCGCTCGCACCCTCCAGCGCAGTCCGGGCCGCGCTTTCCAGCGCGCCGCTCCAGGAAAGCAGCCTTCGTATCCGGAGTGGAATCAACCATTTTTCATCCTCCCGGGATGACAGACCCCTTCAGAGGAACCACTTTCAAGCGCAAATAGCCGGCACATTCCTCCAAGCCCCTCCGGAGCACACACACCCCCAACACCCCCCCTCCGCATCCCCGCCCGGCCGCGGGGCGCCCCGCAGCCGCCGCGCCTCTCCCCGCCGGGAGCTGCCCGTCTTCGGGGCCGGCCCTCGGAGGCTGGGCTCCGCTCCCCGTCCCGCAGTCACACCGCTGGTGGAAATACTTACATCCAGCATCGGTTCGGGATGCTGCGACAGCTCTTCTACAGGTAGTAAGTCATACTCGGAGGTTGCTCTGCTGCTCGAGCAGACTACTCGTCACAACTTACCGCCCTGCAACTTCTTGTGAGAGTTGGTGCAACGCAACCCACTTTGCTGGCAGCCCGAAGACCATCGTCTGCAAGTCCTGTCATCTCTCTTTGCCACCAGACTGAGAAACTACTCCAGCTTTAAGAAATCTGTAATTAGTTGGCCATACAATATCGGGTATCTCAGAGCAGTGGCATAATTCACAGAATAAGTGACTTTGTGTTTAATATTCTGTAAGAGCTCCAAAATTACCATGGAGGCCTACACCTTAACTCAAGGGATTCAGCTCGTCGCCCACGCGCAGCATCGCTTCACTGCGCCCACCCCAATTGGGCCGAGGTCCAGGCGGCTTTAGCAGCAACAGCACATTCCCTCCTGCCCTACTACTCCTCCCGTCATGCAATTAGCACAGATCCCGTCCCAGAACAGGAGAAGTCCCTCAGGCCCTGGGACAAGAGCAGCCAAAAGTCACGGCAGCCAACCCAAACAACTCAATTTGGCTTAAAGCCTACGGCGTGTGTCCTGAAGGGCCCTCGGCAGCAGCTCCCGGTTACCTTTTATTCTGCAGGCAGCTGAAAGCAGAGAGCACAACACACACCCGCGATAAATACGGGGCTTCACCGACAGGTCCTGATGACACAAGAGTCTCTCTCCCTTATTTATCCCACCTAACTCAAAAATTGCACGTGTATACTATCTTCTGCCAAATACATGAAATACCTCCAAAGTATTTAGCTTGACAAAGTCTCGTTGTCCCTCCAAGATACTCACACTGGGAAGCGGTACCATGCAAATCCCCCATTCAACATAGCCATTAAAGGGCTGTATTTCCACTTTTCATTCCACTGCAGAGGTCAAGCCTATCTACACTACATTGAAGATCTTCAGCAGCAGCAAAACCAAACCCCAGTGCATCTCTAGAAGCAGCATAAAGCCTTTTGAATATGTGGAATATCGTATTTTGGTTTTTCACACAGGAAGTTGGCTCATCTCACCACACTGCCAGCAAACTTAGCAAAACCCAGCCTGATGACTTAAAATGCATAAACATGTTCCACACAAGAAAAGCACTCTACTGTAATTTACAGTCTCACAATTTTCAGCAACAAACCCCATTAATTTATTTTAATCCACATGGTGAAACACATGTAACACGGGTGTTTCAAATACGTCTTTAAAACGGTTCAAGCAATCTTCACGTGGACTTCTGCCTCGCACACCCTGCTTTACTTTAAAACCACAGTGCTGCAGTAGCAGCTGCATCTGTAGTGAGACACCGGGCATTGCTAAAAGGAAGCCAACAAATTAAATACTCCAGATTAGAAGAGAAAAAGATGAAAACTAAAATGATCAGAAAAAGTGCAAAGGGAACCCCGTGAATACAGCATTCATTGCTTCCCGTGCTGAATGATATTCTTGAGCCGAGTTTCACATCATTGCTGACCGGGTCACCAGCACACAGCACTGACTGCTGAACGTGAACAGCCCCAGAGACCACCATGCTGGGAGGAGAAGCGTTATTACTCTCCAACAACTGTGAAGCAAGTCCACTGTAAGCAACTGATGTTACTGGTACTGACTTCATAAAGCAAAGAATTCCTAAATTGTTAAAAGTCATGTAAAAAAGGCTTTGTGTTTTCTCTTTTCCCAAGAACTCTTTGCAAAAAGACTCTTGAAGAATTCTTTAATTCCTTATTCTTAATTCCTTAGAAGAATTTCACAGCCCACCAGCAGATTCAACACAATCACCATTCCAATGTAAAAGTCCAGACAAGGAGAAACATATGCCTCATATACATCGGTAGCATCTGAGCATTAAAATTTAGTCCCAAGACAGCCTTGACAGGTTAGCCTGTTTTGCTGAAAGCTTTAGGGGTGCACAACCCTTGTGATGCTGCTTGTTTATATGCCTATGTTTTGCTTGTTGTTGGACAACTTCCCGTCATTCAAATCTTCACTGCTTTCACCATTTCTTTCTAAGAAAAACAGACCTAAATTTAATGGTTTCGCACACTACAGGTTAAACTCTAGACACACAGTATCATCCCAAGTAGCTGTTGCTTTAACAAATTGATTGTGGAAGACAAAATTAGGTCACCTGAACAATTCTTGCAATAATTCAGACATGATTTCACTTTTCTCTTCTAGAGATACTGTGCTCCATCCGCTGTCTGTCATTACAGATCAGTGTTCAATGAGGAAACAAGAGGAGGCATCTGGAGGAGAACAGCATTGTGCTGGAGGGTACCAGCAATGCAGAGACCAAACTCAAGGTCTCTCTCAAGCCACAGGGTTTGCATTAAGCCACTGATCTGTGTTCTTCTGTCACTATGCACTTGTCCATTAAAACAGGCCTGAATTCACTGTAGGCGATTCTTTACTAAGATGAAGAAGAGAAGACAACTCACAACGATACAGAGAATGAGCTACCAGCGAGAAGTCAGCATTTGCTATCAATAATGATCTTACTGTCAATGAAATCACATTCCTGTCCTAAAAACACTGGATGCTGAGCAGGAAAGGGAATAAGGGTGATGGGATGTGAAGTAAAAATGCAACTCAGTCATTTGTCTTTCACCAGGAGAGAAACAAAATGTTTGCACGTCTGTATTTAAGGGAAAATGAGGTTGCAGCAGCCCATTCAAAGCCCGTAAGACTTAAACATGCCTCCCATCCACTGCAGAGATGTCCAAGGGGGTCACAGCATACCAGGCATCAGCTTCACCTGGTTACCTGCTTCGAGAAAGGCCAACAGAAAACAACTATCTAGTGTTATAGAAGCTCTTACATACACTTAAGCAGCACTCATCCTGGAAAGCTACAGCTGTTCTTAGGCAAACGTCTCGGCATCTCAACAGAAATCCTACCAACTGCAACAGCGGTTCCTCACCAAAACTCAGGGTACTTTCAAACTTCAAAAGGTGGTCATCACCACTTCAGGAAGGTGATGTGCCTTATTGCCAGGGCTATTTTGCCATATGGGATAATACAGTCTACAATACTTTTCCTTTTAATTTCTAAGTGCAGATTTTAGTACTTCCTTTTACATAAATTATACCTATTGAGGCACTTGATAGCCTGAAAGTCTCATACTTCATGAGAAGAGATTATAATCTAAATACAATGAATGAAGTATCTTTGATTCATACCCATTCATTTAAGGTGAGTGAAGGGGAAATGGGAAAAATATTTAAGAGTTAAATAAATCAGGATTTTTTTTTAAACCACGATACATGCTAAAGATATTGTTCAAAAATTGTCTTATCTGCTTCAAGCAAATTCCAAATTGCATATAATTTCTGATGCCCAAACGCAGCAGATTTCATCACTGCAATTTACTTAAAAGAACAGAACAAAAGACATTTTTTAAATGGGAAAAGCACAAAAAGTCTTCCGCTTTTCTACATGACTAAGATTATCCTTCCGATTTCTGCCCTCAAGCTGCTGGAGCCATTACAATTAATATATTTTGCCCAACCATCTGCTTCTCTTCAGCTTAAAAACAAAACACCTGACTGCAGCTGGATTTCTACTGAATAAAATAGGATAGTCCTAAGTTATCTTCTCACTAAGCAAACAGGCATCTAGAGAATTAAGTCCACACAATTCATCTTCCCATTTTTAAGTAAAGGTTTTTTTAGATCACATTATCTGACAGGAGAGTTGCAGCCTTTTGCTGCTATAGAACTTAATTGAAGCAGCAGAGCAGGCAAAAATAAAATGAACCGTAGAAACTACCTTTTTTTCCCTTCATTAATACTTTAAGCTAAGACACTAAAGCATGCAATACCTCTGTCCTGGTAGCTATATTGTGAATCTTCATAGTGGTAAATCTGCCCAGTGAAGGTAGCACAATTAACTCTGCTTATAATTCTGTCATTCCCCCAAAGCCTTTGGTATGAAACGGCCAATATTAAAACCGTCCCCATTTTGTGCTCTGCTGTATCACAGCATTTCAGTGCGTGGGTAGTAAAAGCACACATAGACTTGTCAGCAAACCCCAGTAAGCGGCTGTAGGCGAACCAGACTACTGTGCAAAACCAAACCAAATCACTACGGGACTTTATATGCAAACATTAAATGTTAAAACTGAGGCAGCAGGCAGTAATGCTATAGATTATCATCATCATCATCATCCTGAGACACTCAGAGCTGTTAGAAGTTGTCCCTGCCCCTGCAGTGTTAATATTGAGTTATCGGCACTTTCATCTGCTCCTCTGGGGAAGGAACAAGCCTTACCACTCTTTGCAGCCCTGCAGTCAGCTTGCCACATGATCCCACAACTCGACTTCCACTTTAATCCAAGTTTTTATCCAAGCTGCCAATATATATCATCAGGATAACTTCAGAAAGGTGAATTCTGTAACTTTAATTGCTTCTAAGTAGGCTGCCAATACAACCTGTATTATACTTGCTTGCTGTTCTTTTCATCTCCTAAGACAGAACACCTCAGACATTGAAAAGCAGCAGCAAGGCATGCCATCCATCTGATAAACGTTCAGAAAAGGATCAGCTGGTACACGCTGAAAGGACTGCTCCCGTCACCTGGCTGCCCTTTCAGCTACTGGTAGGCAAAGCTTCCAAGAATAAGCTAGAAGATAACTCATCGTTCTACACACCCAGTGTTCCCTTAGGGGGCTGTGAACCATAATCAAAGCTCGTATACAACGTCACTTCAGAATCTCATTTTAAATACACAGCTAATAAATATAAAATCCATGTTTCTCTCGATAAGGAACAGTACAAATGTCAAAAAATCCTTACCTCATTTTGGCTATTATTCTTTTTTTCTACAAGGTAAGTGCTTTTTAACTCAGACTATCATGTATGTCCTTTAATCCCCCTCTTGTGCACAGTAAAATATTCTGACAGGCACCATCAATACACACTTCCAGTCCCTCAAACTCAGGATTGCAACTTTTGCTTCTTACATATGGTGTTTCAGTATCTCGTGAAGCAGGAAGATTTCCAGATGCCTGCTAGCTATCCAGCGTTACTCATTTTTAGGCAGGCGACTTTTCACCTCAAACCATTTACACACTTGAAGAGACTGCACTGCGGTGAGGAAAAAAACCAAATCGGAACTCAAGAAACCACTTTTGGCAAAACTTTCATATCACAAGTATTGGAAGCATGTGAATTTGTCATTAATGACACAATCTAGTTGAGTACTTCTCTCAACTAGAAGTCACGCCATCTGCATGAAGCTTAGACAGACTTGTTATGTGCCATGAATTCAGAGGCTCGGTGTTTATGGCAATGTACTACTCTAAAAGCATGAACTTTAAGCCATCAGTGTAAGAAAGAGGGATATGCTATGACTCCTGCTATTGGCACAGCCAGCTACTAGCTGAGCAGCGTAACAGCTAGTGGCTACGCTTTTGACTAGTGACAAAAATGTTAGTGTTAACCAGGTATGCAACATTTCTCTGAAAAACTGTCGTAACTCTTATATATTTGACTCCAGATCTTTGAACTGCATGAAATGAAGAACGCAAAGGCCAGGAATACAATGGGGAGTATAGTCTGGTCTCGTCTATAGGTAGATAGCAGATAAACTCTCAGCTACGGTGTTCGTACTACAGGAGTCGTTCTGCGTACAGCTATTCCATGTTCTCACACTGAACATCTCGGGGAAGAGAGGCTTGTGGTGCAGTTACAACTTTACACTCCCTTTTACAACTTTAGAAAGGGAGTGCTGTTTTTCACTCAAACATAAGCCTACTCCAAGACTACACCTCTCTCTCTCTCCAGTTATAGATACCATATATATTGTGTATTTTCTATGTATATATCAAGTCCGTCTGCATGCTAAGCCTAGGACTTTGCAATGGAATTACACAAGCATGCCTTCCGATTCACTACAAAAGCAGATGGATGGAAACTGCTCAGAGCTCTAACCCTCCAGTTACTGTATTCAATAAGCCACCTATGTATTACAGAAGACTTGCATTAGAAGTCTGCGTAATGCCATTCTGTAACTAAACAAATCATGACATCTGCAAAAGCTTTTAACATTTGCCGAAACTTTTAAAGCTGCTGTTTTCAAAAGTGTAGTACGGTAGTAAAGATAATGTAATGTGAAATCAACTTGAGTAGTTGTGTTTTCAAGCCACCCTGGAGCTAAGCAGCCAAAAAAGTTTAGCAAATACAAACATCATGGTTTTGGGTAGGTACTTTTCTGAAAACTACATATTGACCCAAGGGGCACAGAAGTACATAAAACAGAGCGGTAAAGTGAACTGTGCAAATCAGCAAACCTAAACAAGTTCAATTCATACGCAGCTTGCTGAAATCTTTATTTACCCACCAGCAGCTACACCTGCCTTTACCTTTACAGCTCTGCCACATAGCAGCTCTAGCCTGGGTTCTGCCCTTCATAAATTATATTGAACAAGCCTTTCTCTTGCCCACCACAGCCACCCCTTTTCTTCAGCTTCAGCAAGTTAAACAACGCAGTACAAATATTCGTGTCAAGTAGAGGATTACTTATAATTCTGTCTGTAGCACATGTATCTCTGTGTGTTCCACGCACAGCCACCACAGAGAATGGAACGATCACTGTGCATTTAGAAGGAGGAAGAGAAGGGGCAGAAGGGAAGGCCAGAATTAGACCAGAAAATAATTCTTAAGAAATCCACGCAATGACAGATAATAGTCGCTTGTAGGTACAAGCTAGCTAATAATAGGCCTGAGAGTCTGTCAGAGTTGACTTGTTAAAAATAATGCAGGACACAGGAAGTTTAAAGCTGGAGGAGGGGAATAAAAAAAAAACCAAAAACCTCTGGCAATCTTTGGCTCATACGGGGCCACCCGCCAGGCATCCTCGGAGAGCACAGGCACACCACGACCACGCTCTTCCTGGCCCCACTCTCTCAAGGGGCTGCTGCCAGGGCTTACTACCGCGTCAAGGGCATGAGCCAGCAGCAGCGAGCTTTCTGCCGCCTCCTCGGCACATACAGCACGCAGGCCTCTATCTCAGCGTGCACTGGCGTAACCACGCAGTCCACTCTCTCCCGTATCAGGCTTCAACAGTGCAGCAGGGTTAGAGGCAAGGAAGAAATCAGGTGACAAGGATCTGCGTGTGCTGCAATGATCTCCTCCGACACAACAGACCACATATCAGGCGCCACTGAGATACAGATTTTTTCCATAACTCTTGAAGAGGCTGTAGGACCAATTCCACACACCTTTTTAGGCATTAAAATACCACAATAGAGTGGACAATTTTCAAGTCCTTATTACAGTGAAGGTGTAACAACGTGAGAAAGCAGTCAAGAAAGCTGAAGGGGCTTGACTGTTTCCTTCCAGATTTGCAGGACTGTTAAGCAGGTGATGGGTGGCAGGAGGCAGAGAACTGGAACACAGGTTTACTTACATCAGCTGGAAAATGCTATTAAATACCAGCGCTCCAGTACTTTCAACAGATTTCTGTCTGTTCAGTCTGTCTCTAAGTAACAGGCAAAGATACTACTTGAACACAAGATTAAAACCTGAAGAACAGTGTTTTCCATTGAGGAAAGACATTTCTTACAGTAACTTTTAAAACATATATATTTGTCTCAATGCAGTAAGACAGTACACAAATTCTCCCTTACAGATATACCATTTCACATACCATTTTTTACATCACATTGCTGGTAAGAAGCATTATGATGCACAATCTGGCTGTTATCTGAAGACCTACCAAATAGTTATAACGTAGAAGACTGATCTTTTACCACTTCAGAAGATCTGCCTGAAACAGAAGCACTTATTAACTCAGAGACCATCAGGAAACACAGCTCTATCTATGAATTTTGATTAGACTAGTTCTGAAAGGATAAGCTAATTCCTGAAGCCAGCCCTTTCACCATACACAAGACTATAAAACATGCCATTTCCTCCCTGTCCTCCACTTCTGCTCTTGCCCTCCCCCATTATTCAAATGGTTTCCATGCCATTTCATTAACAGGATAAAAAAATTAACATAATTTTCTAACACGCAAAAAAAAAAAGGGGGGGGGGGGGTTTGGAAAATTCACTTCCTTGCTTTTGCTGTTTTAGCTCCAAAGCTAAGCAAGCCCAGCTGCTCAGGAAATACCATTGTAATGAACACATTATTGAACATGGAAGAATCAATCGAGATTTCTGTCAAAAATTTCACATGCTGCAAACAGGCCAGCAATCAAACAGCTCTTACGGAACACTTCTCAGCCATGTTTGACATCTTCATCTTTCAAAATTCAGGCACATGATCAAAATTACTTAAAAAAAAAAAATCACACATAAGAACTGAATTAGAGTAATTTCAATAGGAAGCCAGGAGCTACTCTTCATTACTAACACCTGACATAACACTACTGTGTTCTAGATACTGCATTTACTCCAGACCAAATGAGGAAAAAAAAAAAAAAAGTTGTAGCTCAAAATTACTTCCTTTCAAATAGCAAAGCCTATTCATTTTCTGACTGGTTTCATCTTGGATTCTTTTTACTGGCACATTTGTTGACAACACACAAAAGGCATTGACTATTTTAAAGGGCAACTTCAGCCCATTTTGTTACAAAAGCTTTAATACTATGGAGGTTTCTCTTATTCAGCTGACAGTGATGAACAATTCTATGATGCCAAAGTTCCTACAGTTGCTAGGGGCTCTCCACCACAGCTATGATGAAGACATTTCCCAAAACACCTATGCTTTTTACCTGGAAATTTTTTGATTCAATGTCACAAATACTTGCATCAGTCTTAGGAGGAAAAAGCTAAGGGCAGATACAGCATCTACAGCTATCTAATGGCAAGGTAGAAGACAGAATAGCACTTTTCTTGGAGGTGCACACAAGGCACAGAAAGCAGCACAGCTAGCTGGCAGCAAGTGAAATACCAATTAGATACGAGGAGAACAGAAAAAACACCCGAACACCAAAATAACACACTTCATCATGGTAGCCATAGATCAGAAGAGAATGCTGATACAAGTTGTGAAGCTTCCATGCTCCAGGGTGGCCCTGCTTTTCATGGGGGCTAGACCCAGGAACTCCAGAGGTCCCTTCAACTGCTCCCATTCTGTGGCTAAAATACCAGGTTTCACATGTCCCAATGCAACAGACTGGCTTGCTTATGGTTTCGCTTATGATTTTCATAATGCTGTGCCATAATGCTAGAGTAAACGACTCCAGCACGTCTGTTCCTCCTCGCATGAGCAGATGGAACGCAACTGCCTATTCAGCTCCTTTTCCAAGCAAATCACTGGGATTCTTACTAATTTCCTCAAAAGAGCCTTTTAGTGGCCTTCAAAATCCTACAGTTCAGATCTTGCAACACAAAGGAGGATACTGTGAAACTGAAGTTGTTCTTGCAAATTATATATTCCTCCATTACTAAGCTGAAATAACAAATTTTTCTGGGTTTTCTATTTTTCTCTCAACTGTGTTGACCAAGCTACAGGCTTGGGGAAGAGTGGCTGGAAAGCTGCCTGGCAGAAAAGGACCTGGGGGTGTTGGTCAACAGCCAGCCGGTCTAAGCCAGCAATGTGCCCAGGTGGCCAAGGCGGCCAACAGCATCCTGGCTTGTATCAGGAATAGTGTGGCCAGCAGGGCTAGGGAAGTGATCGTCCCCCTGCACTCGGCACTGGTGAGGCCGCACCTCGAATGCTGTGTTCAGCGTTGGGCCCCTCACGACAAGAGAGACATTGAGGGGCTGGAACGTGTCCAGAGAAGGGCAACGGAGCTGGGGAAGGGTCTGGAGCACAAGGCTGATGGGGAGCGGCTGAGGGAGCTGGGGCTGTTCAGCCTGGAGAAAAGGAGGCTGAGGGGAGACCTCATCGCTCTCTACAACTGCCTGAAAGGAGGGGGTAGAGAGGTGGGGTCGGTCTCTTCTCCCAGGTAACAAGTGATAGGACGAGAGGAAATGGCCTCAAGTTGCGCCAGGGGAGGTTTAGACTGGATATTAGGAAATTTTACTTCACTGAAAGGGTGATCAAGCACTGGAACAGGCTGCCCAGGGAAGGGGTTGAGTCCCCATCCCTGGAGGTATTTAAAGGACGTTTGGATGAGGTGCTTAGGGACATGGTGTAGTGGTGGGCTTGGCGGTGCTAGGTGAAGGGTTGGACTTGATCATCTTAAAGGTCTGTTCCAACCTATACGATTCTGTGATTCTATGACCATATTATTGCATTATCATCTCATGGAATTTAATTCTAGAATATTTCATTTTACAGTAGCTAAACTTTTAAATTTATTTAGTATCTGGTATCTTTTGCGGTTAGTTACTCAACTGTTCCTAGGAAAGGTACCACCTCCTTCAAAAACTATGTACCTCCACAGGAGGGTAAATAAAAACCCCCACAACTCATGAATTGTGAAAAATCAACCACCAACCTACAGGGTACAGTATATTGAACAGAAAAGTACCCTCAGGCACCTACCCTTTTTCTCTCCTCTCCCCAGCATCAAGAAGATAGAAAGTTCTCCCCGAGAACAAAAGAATACCAAAGACCCTTTTCTACCCTCTGTTCCTCCACTGATCCCCCAAACCTTTTGTTTACACAGTGTTTTCTACAAGCTTTCACACTAACTTCACATTGATATAGTCATAGCCAGCCCTTAAACTGCACTACACATTGACAACTCCTCCAGTTGCTCATGGGATGTTAAACTCACCTAAATTCACAAAAACACCTAAGTTAGCAGTCGGTGATTTTTTTTTTTCTTTCATGGAACATGAGTGTTTAAAAGCACATATCCATTTTCTAATCACAGAAGCTTAGTGAACTTTAAGAACAGCTTATAGGACAATTTCTATACATATTCTAAGATATCTGAATCCCTTAAAATACAATAAAAGCAAAGTCTCTACATGGATCATTGAAAAGCCTCATGAGAAGCAGAGTATCTGACACACCTGGACAAGGAAGTCAAATAATCCTGTCAACAGGGGCATTGCTTAATTATTCCACAGCTTGAGAAGACAAGACTGTCTTTTTCTGTTGTTATTATTAGGAATCAAATGCGAATTTCAAGAGAGATCCAGAACACTACAATAATGGGAGAAACACTACTGAAAGACTGGCACACATACATTAACCCACAGAGAATCTTCCATACTGAACTGCTGTCATGTCAGAAAGCCACCCTGGGCCATGACAAGCACACATGCCAATAAGAGATAACAAATGCCAGTTAAGCAAGAGAATCTTTATTGTTGTTACAACCAGGTAGGGTATGACAACTCAGAAGTTATTTCATTTAAAGGTCTTCAGTTTCTTAAAGAAGGGTAACACAGAAGCGTTATTCAGAGAAATTCTCTTCTACGCTTTCACTCAAATGGAGAGAGCATATCTAATACAGTGCAGCAGAGAGCATCTTCACCTTCGCCCACAGCTTATCTTGTGGTTTTATCTTTGATAAAAAGATATTTGATAAAACCACAAGATAAAACTTGTGGGTTTATCAACGGTACCACAAGGAAAGCCTAATAGCTGCACAGACAGCTCTGCATTATCGCCTTCGGATATTTCAGCACAAAATTCTGCAACTATGCATTTTCAGACTTTTATTCAGGACAACAGATCTCAGGGGGTTTTGTTGCCAAATAATTTCTGCAATACACTTGACTGTATCGAGGACAGCTCAAGCTATACTTTTGCTACGTTCTGCTTTACCACAGTTTTGTTATGATAAGTACACAAACAAAGCCATTCCATCACAGAATCCTCTTGATGCAAACTTGAGTTTTCAAATTCATCCAGCAAGGTCAAGCATTCAGAAGAGTTCAAACTGTGCAGCACATTCCTTATCAGGTCAAGGAGAACACGCCATGGCTCCTGGTTTTAAACTTCTGCACAAACACAGGCTTGAAAGTTAGTTACGCACCTTGAGTTACACCTCCATTCCAACACCGGTCACCCCAGCTTACTCCAGCGTCACATTAAGTATTGGTAATAAAGCTGCTAACTTTGGCTGCTTTGGTTATTCTTCTAAACTGACTTCTCTGTAGAACAAATAATTACTTCTAACACCATTTTTTCCAGTTAGAAATACTTAACTCATCACTATTTCTCTGAAAAGTAAATTTGATTAATAGATTTCCTAAATTCTGCCACGTGAACCGAGATATACCTGGAATGGTTCTTACACTGCTGCCTGTAACTCTTGACACAAACCAGAGAGAGGTAAAGCCGATGACGCAAACGGTTCTGTGAAAAAATGGTGCCATATCCACAATCTGTCTTGTTGTCTTCGAACTATGATCTTCAGGCTTACTTCCTTCATCACAATTGTCATCTGTAATATCCAGGCAGCATTTGTCCTAAATGAATCTTCTAAAGGTACAGGGAGACTAGCTCAAACAAGGAAACAACTTTAAGCTTCTAGCTATCAGCAACGTGATCAGAAGGAGGATAGAAGTTCATTTTAACCAAGAATTTATTTCGCAGACTGCTAGAACATTTGATCTTCAGTGTATTTTCTTTGTCCTTACTCTGAAAACTTTGTAGAACCTTCACGTCTAGATCTAGCCAACAAGGTTAAGATCAGCTGGGCACAACTCAAAATGAAGGGCCAACCTTATACAGATACTTGCCCTTCCTATACTTGTCACTCATCAAATACGATGCCCCTTTTTCCTTTATCCCTAAATGTGCAGCCCAGAAAGGTGCAACTCAATGGGGGGGCGGGGGGCAGGAAAAAGAAGAGGAAAAAATTCCAGCAAATGCTCCAGAAACATAGGTTCATGCTGATTTGGTGAGCATGTAAGTATTGAACGATGCCTCAACTCCCAACGAATGCCAGTTTATTCTGTCTTACCTGTTGGTTGCCACAGCACTTTTGCCAAGCTTGTTCCTACTTTCTAGAGGACAGAGTTGCACAGAACCAACCTTCAACCACGAATAGAAAAAAAATCACATTAATGACCAAAGGTTACAAATGCTTGGCTTTTCACTTGCACAACTGTATCGTACCTTCCTACAATGAGTAAAAGTTGAACAGATTTGCCACAGGTCAAGAAGATAGAGATAATGCTAATTCAGTCTCGGTGCTCTTTCAAGCCAGGCCCGTATTAGTGATCCTCACAGGTCACCTGGGAATGTTCAGAACTTGGACATCTGCTGCACAATGTAGTGCAGCAAGTAAACAACGGATGCTGCAATGCAGACAATGCAAAGAAGCCACGCTACGTACTACAGCATCTACGCACCTAGAAATCTAACGGGGCGCATCTCAATGCCTCCTATTCTGAGCTCTGGACACACAGCTTAATCAACTGAAAATAGATCCCAGGACTCAAAAGCAAGATTCCTTCAAGAAATAAGGTTCACATGCAGCTGCAAGAAGGAAATATAGCACGAACCAGAGTTCAACGCTGGACAGCCAGTTCAAGGAGAACCCTTTCATTATAGCTAGCGTTAAAACAAGCTTACTGCATATGCACTAGCCAGACTTCCATGTCGTGTTTTGTATTGGTTTTTTAGCCACTTTGAAGTCAAGCTATTCCCAATAGCATTAGCAACTTCCATGTCTAACTTTGGCAATAGGGGGAAGTGCATCTTTTTTCTCCGATTCCAAAACGTGCAAGTTTCATCCCACATCAACCTAAGCTAACATTTGTATTAGCGAGGCCAGTAAGCATTCTGACAGGCTAGCCATCTAGCCAACTATTATTCATTAGTGCCTCAAAACGCTGCCCCCAATGTATATTTGAAGACTGGGTCATACAAATTGTTGCATGAGGATGATGCTACCTGTGCATCCTTCCATTTAACTGACATTTACATCCCAGACAGGGGTTTGAGTACATTCCTTGAAAAAGCAAAGAATTCCTGAAAACCTAAGTACTCTGCTGCTCCTATTTTGAACTATTCTTTTAACTTGAAGTCACAGCATTTTCTAATGGTCCAGACTACTTAGCAGAAAGCAACTTTTGTCTTAGAGTCTCTCAAGTTACAACCTTGGTTGTAACAAGCTTTGTGAACCAGAGTCCCGAAGATCCTGAGAGGTACAAGAAAATGAAGTGAACACAGGTTTTGCTGCTGAAGATTAAAAGGCTGCTTTTAAATTAAGATTAGTCATAACAGATGGAAGCTGAAAAGATAATGTGTTTGCCTTCCTGAGTAGAGAGTGTGTGATATCAAAACTTCATTCAAAAATTCAAGTCTTGTCCACCTTGAAAACAATGAATGGCTGTATTTTTCCTTCCCTTCTCATCAGGAAAGGATTTTCAAGTATGCTCCTTCAACTTTTACTATGGCTTTTATGTCCAAGTTAAATAGTTTGCTCTTGGCATTTGTGAAACCAAACACCAACAGCTAGTAACTGTAAGGAAACGCTTAATTGGATGATTTACACTCTCTTGATTCTAACGACAATTTTGTAGAAATGATAAATCATGTGCACTTGCTTGCACTATGATTCCTATTTTTTATTGTACTGCAAAAGTTCCCAGAGTTGTACCTTACAATAACATAACTAGACAGTCAGAAGTTTAGCAGATACACATTAAATGTTATTTCACCAGGGAATGCCACAAGACAGAGTCCCAGTAAACACTCGGCATCTACGTCTGAACCAAGTATGCAGCATGCTACTCTCCGTGTCTTATAGAACCACTCACACACTTATCTCCAACTGCACAGTCCATTAATATTTAATAGGCCATGCAGTTTTATTAATATGCTTACTATATAAAGCAATTTTAATAGTAGATACTGTAAAGTGTGTTAGAAGTAATTCCATTACAACAACTTGAGATATAACTCGGTCAAGACTGCCTGTGCGCTTCTTACCCGACACATACGAACGAAGAGAGTCACAGGCATCACCAGAGGAGGGGAATAAAGCAAACCGGTACTGCTTTGCTTTGGAGTCGACCCACTGCATGCAAACAGCCACTTAATGTAACCGAGTTGCAAACAGTAAAATCTTTTAATGCTTATTCAATACTTTATGATCATCTTGTCACAGGGAATTGTATGAGAATTAGACAAATATTAAGTCCCAGATTTGGGTTGTATGCACAGCCAGAATGAGCAAGGACTGATAAAATTTCCCTGTTTCCGTCCTCAACTTTAAGCATCTGAAAAAAGAAGTCTCCAGAAAAGGATTTCGGGGGGGGGGGGGGAGGGGGGGGATATATCACCACTGTTCAGTAGTTCATTGAAAAATAGATGAATCAAGTAAGCTGGTTTGAAGATTTGTCAGTTTCTTTTATTTGGGCACTTTTAAGATATTTGGTATTTCAATTAATGGTAAAGTTATGAATTGTATAATCAGAACACTCTTGAATAATGTTTAATTAAGACCCAAATGCCATAACAAACATTATCAGGTAGAGGTATAGTTAAAAGCACATTTTACCTGTGAAAAACCCTTCTTTAGTCCAACTATGAAGTTATCTGAAATTCAGTGAATTTGGGGAATTAAGAAAGCAGTAGAAGACACAGATCTGCTGAAGCAACACTGACTTCCAGAACATACACGGTTTGCTGAACAACTAGTATATAAAATTTTGACCTCAACAGTACAAAAATAAAAAAAACCCTCACAAATCCAATAGCCTTTAGTCAGCCAGTATCCATGCAAGTAATTTTCACAACAGCCAAAGCACAGCAAATACAGCCCCATCAAACAAAGTGAGCTTAGTCCGTTTTGCCTGCTAGCTCCTTGGTGGCTGTTGATCTAAGGTGTGTACACTCCAAGTTGAAAGCTGGAAAAGGATAACTTAAAGATATCTTTTTGTCAAAGCAAGCTATACACAAAGGTGATTACTGCCTTACTTGCACCCTTTTATTTCAGTAATACAAAGCAATATATTAAATGTCTGAAACATTCAGTGCAAATCAGTGACCCTACACCTCTAGTCTGGACTATCTGTCCTTACGGCAACAGGCATAGCCCATCTTGCCAGTGACTGTAAGCACTGGAGAAACGGTGGGGTTTGTAGCTTTTTTTGTGGGTTTGGGGTTGGTTTTTTGGGGTTTGGGGTTTTTTTTTTTTTTGGGTTTTGTTTTTGTTGGTTGGGTTTTCTGCATGTGTGTTTTGGTTTTTGGAGTTTGTTTGGTTTTTTAATACTGTGGGTAGGAAAGAAGAATTACTTCAATTCAAAACTACCTGACAGCAATGAAAGAGCAGGCATTCCCTGTCTTGAAAAACCTGTCCCTTTTCATTGTTCACTGAAATTGGGAAGCTAATAGCATGAGGAATTTACTTAGGAGAGAAAGACTGCAATTGCTGTCCCACTAAACTAGCACATCAAGGAGAAAGCTGCCAGGTAAAAAGTTCCAACTGTTTTTAGGATTTTTTAGAAGTTACAACAATTCTGCTTTTATGTATTCGTCTTCAGCAATATAGTACTAAGAAAACTAACTGAATTATGTCATTCTGTCCAAAAAGAAGTAGTGAGAATACAAAAGGCTACCAACTCTACCTTGGTAAGAAGTACTTAAGTGCAAAACTCATTTACCCACATTACAGTCTCTCTGGTAGTTTCTTCAACAGCCACAGTGTACTTACACAATGTGAAGACCCCAAAGTAAACCTATCTTTGCAATTAATATCAAAGAATACCATTACGTGATCACAACAGGGTGAGAACGCCAAGAGGAACTGGCTTACCTAAAATTTGGATTTTACTCCCAAGTTAGTGACTGCAGTTCCTCTGACTGGAGACCACCTGAACTGGCGAAAGGGCACAAAACCCACGACTGATTCATCAGAATTCAAAAAGCTACCGGTGAGGTTACCTAATCCACACATGAATCCAACATGAATTTGGTTGGAAGTATAGGGTGGAAAGCACAGTGAAGGCAGCTAGTCACCTGCAATAGGTGAGGAGGCAAGGACATTTAGTGTAGGGTCTAGAATGGCTAGAGCCAGCCAGCTGCTTCACTTCCACAACATCAGCAGAATCAAAGCAACTCTGTGCAGCAAGACAGATACTCCTCTCAGCAACAGATGTAGAGATTAATCTATCAGGTAGAGGCCAGTATATCAGGTGGACAAAGACCGGCCCTCAGAAAGAGAGAGACAGTAACAAATCAGTGGACCTTCAGCCACGGTGAGAAGCCAACTAGTATTAGGAAGTATTGGGGAAACAGGCTACAGCTTCTGCAAAACGTTTTGCTGAATTTGGATGGTCTCAGTTTCAAACAACGTAAATAGATGTGTGGGGCTACAGTCACACACAGAGCATTAAGCCTTTGGTTTCACCATGTACCTGTCACCTTTTACACTTAGTTGACAGACACGGCTTTTCCTGTAGCAACTGGGAAGAACGCACCTGATCGCTGTAGCAGAAAAGGCTGTGCAATCACCAGGCAATCTTTCTTTCCTTGCCTCCAGCTACTCTCAAAGGAGATTAAGATCACATTCAAAGAAGTCAGGAAAAGAGACAGAGACAGCTACCTTAGCAATCCTTTAGTGTCAAAGCCTACAGCTCAGACCGAGTCCCCAGTAACTTATGCAAAAGCATTACTGACTGCTTACTTGGGCCAGCTGGACCTAATGCGGCTTTCATTCCTCTTCAAATCTCAGTTTTCATGTATATTCTTGTTTATGCATGGGAGATAAAATAACAGGACAGAAAACCTACCCGAAGAAGCTTTCTGCTTTGCAGACTTGCAAAACCCCAGGGGTGGGGAGAAAGCGGAGGAGGGCTAGAGAATGGAGAATACTTCCAGAAAGTTGTCAAACATGAGTAATGTTTTTTTCCAGCTGCAGGTCACAAACAAGATACGTTTTCCACAGCTTTAAAACACTTGGTCTGACCTTGCTTTGTGCAGGAGGCTAGACCAGATGACCTCCTGCGGTCTCTTCTAACCTGAATTTTCCTGTGATGCTATGAAGTACCGGTGAAGGTTTTAAAACTGGTCAAATACAGTTTTGCTTTTTAAGTTTCATACCAAGTGAAAACCGCTCAGGAAATCTGCATATTTATATAATGAAAGGAAAACTCATATCTGCCCCCTTCTTAAGGTTCTGCATGGAGTAACAAATGGTGCGATGCTCCACTGGGGGGGGGGGGAAGCCACTCAGCAGATGCTTTTAAAGTACACGCAAACCCAGAAAGATCACCTCACAAAACTCACAGTCCATACTGCCTATATACATTTGCTTATCTTATCCTGGCAAAGGGAACATCTGACTACTTCAATGTTCATATTATGTAGAAGCAGCAGTAATTTACTAGCATATTATCTTATTTTGCTCCTCTTGCTTCATCCCCTTCACATTCGAAGGCAAAATACATTTCATGTTTTTCCCGCTAGCTGGTCTGCAATGAAAGAACCTTAGACGTAAGCTACTCAGAAATGTTCTTCCCCCTGCTTCTGGATCGTCATGTTAAATTCCAGTATATTGAACTTAAGGTCATTGCCTCTTAAGGTAAAGAGACCGCCGCACTATGAAATACCTTCTCAATCAACTTCGTGGTTACCGTCCTACTGCTTGCAAAGTATTAGCAGAAAAAAGGCTACCAAAGTACAAGGGATACTCTGTTACTGAATCATTAAGGCTAAATCCAGTTCCCTTGCACCTACAACTGATGCCTTTAAAAAAAAAAACCAAAACACACAAAACCAAAACAAACAAAAAACCCCACCAAAACCTCAACCACCCTTTTCTTCAGTAAATTCAAGAATATGTGCATTACAACAAATGACCAAAACCTAGAGAATAAAGCAATTAAAGAGATTTGTACCCCTAACAAGCACACACATCTGATGAGGGTTCAAGCTTAAGAAAACAAAAAAAGGACTATTAGTAACATATTAATGTTACATGAAAAAAAAAATCTCTTTAAAGCCATGGTGAGATTGCAACAATGCCACCTTATGTAAGTAATCAAAAATGAATAAGCTTAAATCATATTTTATTTTGGAATATCATTTACAGAAGAGAAGAACCATGTCCAGAATAACATTCTTAACAAGAGACACTGAACCTTCTTCTTTAAATATTTTGGAAGCAAAACCAAACAACTGCTCAGTACCAGAACTAAAGAGGCTTTACATCAAACACTGTGTGGAATTAGAGGTCATTCAATCATATGCTCACCATGTGAAAGGCTGCTAGGTTGAGTTCCCATTCCCTCCCAGTGAGAAAAGTGCTGAGAAAGGAAGAACATACCCTTACATACCCTTAACCTTCGGAAAAGCAATACAGAGTGTTTTGGCTATAGGTAACGTTTTACCCCGAAACCTTTCCAATTTGCATGGAGGTACTTCTCTCTTCCTCTCCCTTCCCCCTCTGTGCCTGATATCTCTCCATTTTTCCCCGGAAAACAGAAGTGTTAAACCAGCAGCTCTGGAGCAGGCACACCACACCTGGTTTTGATTTAACATGTAACATTAGGTATCCCTTCATGCTTGAAAGCAGCCTACCTCTTTTAGTCCCTACTTTTTATTTGCCTGTAAAAAAAATCCTAATTATTGGGCTACACCATTTTCTGCAAAGAAAACCAGTTCCTGTTGCTAAAAGATGTGGGCACTCCCATATGATGTACTAGCTTGTTTAATCACCAGGCTAATATAACTATGTAAAAGATTAATCCTACCATAAAAAGCAGTTTCAATTGCATCACACAAGATGCAATTGCAAGACACTACTCTTGCTTCCATTGGCAAAATTAGTAAACCTAACCTACGGATCACTAATACTCTTACTGCAGGGACTGTCAAGCCTGCTTGCATCTCTGCAACGAGTTGTATGACAGCTTTCCTTAACTAGTTTTTCAAGTACTTTCCAAGTAAGAGAAATTGTGATTGTGAATCAGCAGCACTGCCTTTTTTTTTTTTTCCCTTTTTTTGTGAACACTGTCAGCAGCTCTGAATACAAAGCAAGGTCTTTGGCACTCTAGGTAAGATTAAAAATTCTTGTGATGTATTGTGCTCCTCTACCCAGTTCAGTCATACTCACACAACAAAAGTCCTCTTCATACAACTGCTAACACTTTCAAGTCGTTCCCCTTGTACAGCAGTATTTTGTGAGTATGCCACAAGACGTTTCCTTTTTTAAAAACAGATGTATATGAAGTTAGGATTTGCTGACGCTCCTGCCAATCATAACAAGATCCATAAGGCAACTTCTGAAAGAAACTCACACAGTTATTCCTACAAATTTAACTAATCAGACATAAAACTGTTGATCTAATATTAACATCAAATCCCTATCACTCAAGTTTTTACATAGCTATGTTGGCAAGAGGTCAGCTTCTTAATTCCAATGAAACTTTTGTACACATTCTTATATTATTCGGGGCAGGGTGCTCATGCACCATGTCAAGTAAAAGCTAATGCACAATTGCTGTAGAAGAGTGACAGACACTTAAAATACACCAAGTAGGTATTTAGACAGCTAACCTCAGAAATTTTTTTCTTAAAGCTGGAGCTAACAATAAACTTTGAGATAATTTCAGAATATTCTGAAGTTAACAACAAGATACCCAAGAGCTCAAAGTCATGCTAAACGTTGGCACTCCTGTGAATCACCCCACAACTCAACATTGAACATCAGCTGTCAGATTTAACACAGCAGCCAGTAATGCTTTCCTGTTGGAGGGGTGTTGAAAGTTTAATGCAACTGGAATTTGCTACTCAGACCAAGTAACATGCAACTTCCAACTCCTCCTACAAACACTCTGACCCTGATTAAGGAGACTCTAAAAGCAGAAATATATCTAGATTTCTTGGTAGGTTTCTGCTGTGTGCAAGATGTTTCTCCTCTTAGTGTTACGGAGAAGTTGAGCATTAAGTCACACTAGCTTGCTATCCAAAATATTAAAGACACCTGGCAGAATACATCATGATCCAACCAGCTTAAGAACAAGCTGCGTACATCTTGTCTGCTCTGTTCTCCCCAGTCATACAGTCAGAGAAAACTTGAGGTTGGACAGGACCTCTGAAGATGACCTACTCTAATCCACGGCTCAAAGCAGGTCCAATTACAGCAGGTTGCTCAGGGCCACATTCCCTCAAGTTTTAAGTATCTCAAAGGATGTAGAGAGAAGCTGTGGAATCTCCAGCTTGTTCCAGTATTTGACCATCCTCGTGGTCACAAAGTGTCTGTACATCTAATCAGAATCTTCCATTGCCCAACTTGTCTGTCACCTCTTGTCCTATTGCTGTGCACCTCTGGGAAAAGTCTGGCTCCTTCTTCTCCATATGCTCCCAAAAAGTTGCAGACAGCAGTTAAGATTACCCTTATTACTCTTACTCTTACAAGTACCACACTTCTCTGCCAGGCTGAACATACCCCGTCCACTCCACATCTCACCATACGTCATGGGCATCAACTCTGTCTTGGCAGCTCTCTGCTAACTCCAATATGTCAGTGTACTTCTTGCACAGGGGAGCCCAAAACTGGACAGTTACCCACGTGTCATCTCAGGAGTACTAAATGGAGGGCAAGGATGACTTTCCTTGACCTTCTGGCTACTCTTGCTAATAAGCCCAGAGTGCATTTGGCCTTCTCTGCAAGAACACACTGCCGACTCCCATTCACCTTGCTGTCCATCCCAGATCTCACCAACTTGGCTATAAGGGTGCAGTGGGAGACCGTGTCAAAGGCCTTCTTAAAACCCAGGTATACAACATGCACTGCTCCACTGTTGTCCACAGAGCCAACCATGTGATCATAGAAGGCAACTAGGTGAGGCATGATTTTTGCTTGGTAAATCTACCCTGGCTCTTCCCATTCACCTTCTTGTCCTTCATCTGCTTAGAAATGGCTTCCAGAATTTGCTCCATAAGCTTCCCAGCAACTCAAGTTCGGCTGACTAGCCTATCATTCCCTGGATTCCCCTTTCAAGTTTTTAAGACAAGTGCAGCATTTGCTTTTCTCCTGTTATCAGGAGCTTCCCCAATCGCCATGATCTTTTAAAGACAACAGAAAGTGGCTTTGCCACTTCACTGGCCAATTCTCAGTATCCTCAGATGCACCTGAAGCTTCCTACCCTAGTACGGCCCTCAGATTATTATCCATTATTGGTTTTTCAGGTAGGCGGCGATAAAGTTGCAACAAGAAGTCTGAAGGCAATCAAGAGAGATTTCAGGGCCTTGGGACTATTGGTTTAGGGATCAGGAGCACAAGCAGTGCTCTCCTCTGTCCTTCCAGTTGCAGGGAATGATAAGGAAAGAAACAGGAAGAGCCAGCAGATCAATACCTGGCTCCCAGTCTGGTGTCACTGGCAAAATTTGGGGGGTTTTGATCATGGGTCAGTCTACACAACACCAGTCCTGCTGGTGACAGACAGGGTACACTTGTCTCAAAGGGGGAAAAGGATCTTTGCACAGGAGTTAGCAGGGCTCGTTGAAAGAGCTTTCAACTAGCTGGGGAGGTCCCGGTTGACTGGAAGTTAGCAAATGTGATGTCCACCTACAAGACAGGCTGGAAGGAGGATCCAGGGAACTACAGGCCTGTCAGCCTGACCTTGGTGCCGGGTAAGGTTATAGAGCAGATCATCTTGAGTGCCATCACGCAGCACGTACAGGACAACCAGGTGATCAGGCCCAGCCAGCACGGGTTTATGAAAGGCAGGTCCTGCTTGACCAACCTGATCTCCTTCTATGAAAAGGCAACTCACTTAGTGGATGAGGGAAAGGCTGTGGGTGTTGGTTACCTAGACTTTAGTAAAGCCTTTGACATCATTTCCCATAGCATTCTCCTGGAGAAACTGACTGCTCACAGCTTGGACAGGCGCACACTTCGCTGGGTAAAAAATCAGCTGGCTGGCCGGGCCCAAAGAGTGGTGGTGAATGGAGTTTACTCCAGTTGTCGGCCAGTCACAAGCGGTGTTCCCCAGGGCTCTGTGCTGGGGCCAGTTCTGTTTAATATCTTTATCAATGGTCTGGACAAGGGGATCGAGTGCACCCTCAGTAAGTTTGCAGATGACACCAAGTTGGGCGGGAGTGTTGATCTGCTTGAGGGTAGGAAGGCTCTGCAGAGGGACCTGGACAGGCTGGATCGATGGGCTGGGGCCAGTTGTATGAGGTTCAACAACACTAAGTGCTGGGTCCTGCCGAATACGAGCCAGCAGCGTGCCCAGGTGGCCAAGAAGGCCAACAGCATCCTGGCTTGTATCAGGAATAGTGTGGCCAGCAGGACTAGGGAAGGGATCGTCCCCCTGTGCTCGGCACTGGTGAGGCCACACCGCAAATGCTGTGTTCAGTGTTGGGCCCCTCACTCCAAGAGAGACATTGAGGGGCTGGAGCGTGTCCAGAGAAGGGCAACGGAGCTGGGGAAGGGTCTGGAGCACAAGGCTGATGGGGAGCGGCTGAGGAACTGGGGTTGTTGAGCCTGGAGAAAAGGAGGCTGAGGGGAGACCTCATCGCTCTCTACAACTGCCTGAAAGGAGGCTGTAGTGAGGTGGGTGTTGGTCTCTTCTCCCAAGTAAGAAGCCATAGGATAAGAGGAAACAGCCTCCAGTCACGCCAGGGGAGGTTTAGATTGGATATTGGGAAAAATTACTTCACCGGAAGAGTTGTCAAGCACTGGAACAGGCTGCCCAGGGAAGTGGTTGAGTCACCATCCCTGGGGGTATTCAAAAGACGTTTGGATGAGGTGCTTAGGGACATGGTTTAGTGATGGACTTGGCAGTGCTAGGTGAAGGGTTGGACTTGATCATCTTAAAGGTCTTTTCCAACCTAAATATGATCTTTTTTGACCAGATGTAGACTGGTGGAGCACATTCGTAATAGCATTGAACCCAATTTTGCTTCTGCCAAGTAAACAAGTATTCTTGATTTTGGTAGAGGAATTTCAGGAACTGAAACTGCTCTCAAACTGAATACATCTACATTTTAGGGGGTTTACAGAACTAGAGGCAAAATAAGAAGTGACTGATCTAAATATTTACATTCTTTCAATTGTTTAACACAGATTTTGTTCTTCACACAGGCCTCAGAATGACCTACTGAGAGTAGAAGCTGATGCTCACATCCAGCATTTCATGTATTGAAAATGCATACTCATGTATATGAAACCCTTAATTCATGAAGGGTTTTATGCAGGTGCTTAAAGATACCTAATGAAATGCTCATTGCTCATTTCAAGAACTCATCCTTTTTCCAATACATACAGTCCTAGCTTAAAATATTATTTTATATGTATATTCCCACTTCACAGCAAATTATAGTTTTGCTCATCTATTGCTTTAAGTATTTATATTCACTATGGAAAGAAAAGAACTCTAGCAGTTTCGCATGTATTCATGATTTAACCGTTCAGCAAATATAATGCTAAAGGTTAATCTTGAGACAGGGAAACAGATGTTCAGTCAAAAGGAAATTTTTCTCAAGAGGAGATACCCAGGAAGTTTGTCTTTCCAATCTGCTCCAGCCCACAAAATTTCCCACCACACTTATCCAACTGGGAAAAATTATGAATCAGCCTCTAATTTAACTGTGTATATAGCAGAAATACCAACTTTAAGTGCTTTATAACATTACGTGCTAAAGTCCTCAAAGCATTATAAAGCATTCATAACATTATAAAGAACTTATGTGAGAACCATACTAAGCATACATACTTTCTATTAACAACATAATTCTTGCTACAAGCTTCAAAATAAACTTTCATTAGTCTAAAATCTAAGCAATCGAGTGTTGAAGCTTAAATGATAAACAGAGCACTTACTCTGGCTTCTAAACAGCATAGCATTTCACAGGTAAGTTAAACACCATCGGACAAGCTTGCTAAGTGTGGAAAATGGCCTTCACGAAAGGGAAGACTGGTATTTTTCTTCTTAGCTATGTTTACAGCTAGAGTACCTGAGCAAACAAAATCAGCCAGCAGTTCCAAAGGCGTTTACCACTCGTAGGAATCCTCTTTACACCACTCACAGAACAGCTGAGGTTGGAAGGAACCGCTCCAGATCTTCTAGCCCAAACCTCCTGCTGAAGCAGGCTCACTGAGAGCAGGTTGCCCAGGGCCGTGTCCAGTCAGCGTTTGAATATCTGCACAAGTGGGGACTCCACACCCTCTCTGGGCAGCCTGTTCCAGTGTTTGACCACTCTCACAGTCAAAAGTGTCGTCTTGTGTTCAGATGGAATTTCACATGTTTCAGTTCGTGCCCGTTGCCTCTTGTCCCATCAGTGGGCATTAACGAGCCTGCCTCAGTCGTCTTCATTCCCTCCCATCGGGTGCTTAGACACACTGCTACGATCATAACCTGAGCATTCTCTTCTCCAGGCTGAACAGTCCCAGCTCTTAGCCTCTCATCATATGAGAGATGCTCCAGTCCCTTAACCATCATTTGGTCCTGCGCTGGATTTGTTCCAGTAAATCCGTATCTTACTTGTACAGGATAGCCCAGAATTAATGGTAGTACTCCAGGTGTGGCCTCACCAGTACTGGATAGAGAAGAAGGATCACCTCCCTCTGCCTCCTTCCACCTTTCTTCAGAAAAGGAATGGAATTGTGCCTTTCACTTCTTACAACCATGGCAATCGTTAGGAATAAGTAACCAAAGGCTGAGGCTAGCTTAAGGACTGCCATGTCATGGTCCACTACAGATGTCTCTTATGTCTAGCAGAATTTTTGGTTATGCTGAATTTAGCCTCTTGCACTTGCCAGATCTTGTTTCATTCAGCATGAGAAATAAAAAAATACTTCGGTAAACCCACAGTAACATAACATTATTATAACACACATTGCTAGCTTGCAAACACTACCAAGTTACCCCTGGCTCAAGTTTAGTGTTTCCCAGTTGCCAAAATGAAATATATATCAATATATCTTGTTTGGCAAGCACCCAACTGCAGTTGCAAATAGTTGTTTCAGTTACTTGTGATGGTGGAAGGCTGTGTTTCAAAACGAGGATAAAACATCTATCCCCAAAAAGAAATTAAAGCCAGATCCTACTAATGATGGGACGCCCTCTAAAACAGTTCTAAATCCCTCTGTGGCTCTGAAATGTCCTGTTTTTAAGAGATCTTTAAGATATTTTGCAATCCAGCAGTACAGAAGGGCTCTTCACCAAGTCGCCGTGCTTACTTAAACAGAGGAGCTGAAGAGGGCAATACACAAGCAGGATAAGTACAAAGTTTGTGGCTAATTACACAATATGTACTCACCTCCTGACCTTCAGCTAGTCAGTATCCAACTGCATGAAGTTCCTTAAAAAGGAAAATTATTTGCAGAGTAATTTAAAAAGAAGTAGGAGCAAAGAAGCTTGAAAGTTCTTTTGTATTTAACTTGTATACTGTAAAATAAAAATAGAAAACAGCCTATAAAACAAATAAAGCTTAAAAAAAAAGGCATGAGCACTCAGGTATATACACTGGAGGTGCTGGCAAGGACAAAGCAAATAAACCTAAGTCGGAAGAGGAGCTTGTCATGTTCTCTACATGCCAGCAACATTTGGCTTATACAATGGATTACACTTCTTCCACATAGGGAGAAAAAGTGAGTAGTTTGAGGCTATTATGGTGTGAGTATCTGAACAATAATCAACAGCCAGAGATTTAAGATACAATGGCCAGCCTACCAGTATTTGCATATTAAGCCATCCTGCTCACATTTCTAAAGGTAAAGATCATTAAATTACAAAACAGCTATAAAAACTATTATTCAGTGGTATGAATACGAATGACGTATCCTGTTAGTTAAAAAAAAAAAAAAAGAATTTGAGAAGAGAACTTAGGTTTTTCATTCTTTGTACACAGTAAAAGAAAGCAAAGTGTCATAGAAAACCCTGATATCATTTGTTAAAATGGTAATGACTTTGGATATTCAAGAATTCGTAACTAAGGCCGCAGTATTAAACATAAGAAGTGACAGGTCAAGACAACAGAAGAAAGCTAACATCTCCTAAGAAGAAAGTATAATTTTATTGGCTAAGACGTACAATCCTGGGTACAATCCAACACTACTCCTGCTAGAGTTTTATTTGGTCAAGTCTTGCTTTCATTCTGATCTATTAATGGTTTTTTGGTTGTCCCAAAATTAAATGAGTGATCTGTGTCAACTCAATTACATTAATATCATTGATAGGAACAAAACCAAACCACCACAAACAAAACCTTTTTTCCAGCCTGAGCTGGAAAGACTAAGTTATTGAAGTTCGCAGTAGAAGTAGTATTATTAAATAAAGAGGAATATAAGTGTTTAGGCAAAAGCATGACAGGAACACAAACCACTTCTATCATATTTACTATTGGGACTAGCTAACATCTGTAGCTTTATATTTTTTAGGGGAAAAGGGGAAGCCTGTAACATTGGACAGCTTCTAGATAGGACTTTTCTGCTAACGCACAGTATTTTGGGGACAAACACCACCAGCCTTATACAGGCTTTGGACATTATCACCGTCAGGAAAAATCTACCCAAAAGCTTCAGTTGCATTTTGTTTTTTTCTAGACTGTTCTCAATCAAAGCATCCTAGTTTCATGCTATATAAATCCATCGGTGGCAGGACATGACTTGTCTCAAACATTTAGAGAAACACCTAATGGATATGATACAGGGAAGCAGCATTATCACACTCAAGAAAGATGATCTTACTCACCTGGAAGATAAGTATGTTTCAGTAGCCTAGCGAATAGCTTAAGGCTGCCGATAACGGTAAAATGATCAACTAAGAGAGCAAAACATACCAACTGAACCACAATTCGGAGTGTAAATCTTACACCTTAACCTTTCTGCAATGCTTCAACCTTAGTTAAATAAAACTGACCAATATTTAGTTTGGAAAAGCACAAGAACATGTTTTACATTTCTCTGAAAAAGATGTCACTTGAAAATTCATAGCCCTTTCAGAGCTTTACACAAGGAGATACTTGCATATCTACAAATATTACAGACATTTTCAGTTTGCTCTCTTTCCAAACAATATCAAACTGTTAAGAACATATCCATGCTACAAGCATAGCAACATCAAACCGTGCTCATCTACCATCCAATTCATTCTGGGAAAGACTTGTTTCCAATACTTGACACGCACAAAAAAGCCTCTTAAGCAAGTAGCTGCTTCAACTGAAGCATCCATTTTCTTCAAATTGGTAGTATACCTGCTAAGACAAGAAATCCTCATTTTTATATTTTCCAATTTATGTATCAGAAACTCTGTAACAGCAAAAAGATTGCTATCACTGATAGCAATTGATATCACTGAGACAGTGATTGCTTGTTTGCTTTTCCAGCCAAACTGTAAGACAGATATGACCATTTAGTTAAAGCTGTAAAAGTCTGTTTCCCAACAGACTCACAAACTACCTCATCACGCCAATACCCATACGTGTGCTTTCCCGTGTTCATCATGGTGATACCCATTAAGCCATCTTTCCGAAGTTTGTTACAGCCATGTGCTGTCATCTGACCTTCATTTCTTTTGCAGTATTACCTATTACCTAGCATCCCAAGGACTTTTTTCGAGTGCATACACTTACTTAGCCACACGTACAACGGAATATTTCTAGTTTTACGTGATTTTTTCAAACAAGGCAGGAAAAGCGATTTGTATTTCATTTTGTATGATCCGCCCTTCAAGGCAGGTTTTTGCAATACCAGAACACTGCAGGTAATTGAGATTCTCCTTCAGTTCAAACGTTGCTACAGCGAGCACAAGGGACTGGAAAGTATACACTGACGTGCCTGCTAGAATATGAAAGAGTGGTATGACCTTCCCGTCTAATGATATTTTGTATGCCTATTTTGTAACGGTATTCCACATCTGAGTGTCCACAGCTATGAAGCTCAGATGAATATATCAGCTACCTAAAATTACTTTCTCAGTTCCTTATCCATCATTCAAACAGAAACCAATTCTACACTACTTTATCCACACTGAAGTCCAGGAGCATTCATTTCATTTTCAGGTATTTTAACTATTTTCAGCTAAATTAAGTATTTTTTCTGTGCTTCCTTGCTAGCCCTTCAGAAGACTGTTCTGCAGTGAATTTCTGCAGAGAACGCTTGTAGGTTCCCCTCCCTGTAACTAAATTATTTTAATTCTCTTAGTGAAGCTTAATGACACAGCTTCCCATTTTGTTCATAATACCCAGACAGAAGAGAAATGGTCACCCAGCACAAAAAAATTTTTTTTGAGACCTTTAACTCCACTGTAACAAGCTTTGAAAAGTACTTGCAGAGGAAGAAAAACTGCAGGGATACTATCTTTCTCCATCATTCTTTCCTAAAAATATAAAATCCTCAAAATGTTGGGGGAGGGGGGACATGACAACAAAAGAATGCTTTTTTTTAAATGCACTCCAGTACCCCAAACAAAGGCTCTTTTTGTCGGCCACAAGGGACAAAAGTGACACTCCTCCATTGTCTACAGGAAAGACAATTGAATTTGATGTATGTTGATAAACACTGAACAGGAATAAAAAGCTTGCAGAAAGCCCTGCACTTGCTGGAAGGCAAATCCGAGGATCTGTCAGCCAAAATAAATATTAACATGTGCCCACAGACACACACAGATGCCAAGACCAGGTGCTGCACAATGGATAAGAGTCCCATATATTCCTACAGCAATTTGAGAGAACAATTTCTTAGGTACAAGTTCCAGGATTTGAGCTGTTCTGCATAGCAAAGGCCATCTAAGTGTTAAAATTAAGCGACAAAACACAAGCCCAATAAATTCAAAGTACACTTGTTTTAGCCAACATGACACAGCTAGCATTGTTAAACCAACAACTTGAAAAGTGCATTTTCTTACTGTTTACTGCAGAAAAGTACCACCCCGGTGAGGAATACGAGGAGGATGTCATCTGGAGCAATCGCAAACCAGAGCAACACATACTTCTGCTTGAAACATTTAATTACAAAAGCGCCAGTCTGGAAAAACAAGCAGGAGACCTGCCTGTTGGAAGACCTTGGGTCAGCCTGCACTGGAGGGGAGGCTGGTGGGAGGGAGGGCCGAGAAGGGAAGGAAGCAAAACAGGCGACTGATAAGATCGGACTCCTGCGCCCAAGAATCTGAAGCGACTCCAGCTTCCAGCCTAATAAAGAACATCTTTAAAAGTGATACTGAACATCTATGGAGAGAGAGCAAGCGCGGAGGTTCAGCCCAGAGGTCACACTACAAAACCGGCCTTAAACTCTGCTCCTGAAAGGAATGTAAATTAACGTTCTTATTCCTCTGCCTACTGCTAAAGCTGAAGGTGCCTTCTGAGGCTTTGCCGGCGCTGTGACAAGGTACAATCCGGATTCGTTTTTCGGAAGCAATCCGAGTGAGCAGTAAATAGAACCACTTCATCTTCTGAAACCCATTTAAGATGTTGGAAAGCACAGGAACATATGCTTTCAAAAATCAAAAAGCATCATCATAACCCAGTGAGCTTCCCTGTCTCGAAGGATTTCACCTTTCTGGAAGACCTAGTAAAAGGATACAACCATTCACTGAAGAGAGCTGCTGCTGCTTCTCCAACAAGCTTGGGAGAGAGCCCGTCCCTCTTTCTCACCAGCGTGCAGGCTGCCGGAGCAGGAGCACGACACAGGTCCGTGCACAACAGCAATACCAATGGCCCCAGAAAAGCAAGCAGATGGCAGTACTGGTTGAGAAAGCCAAAAGTGCCCTCACTGTCCTAAACACAGCAGCAGCTCTTCTGAGAGATGTGAACGAAGGCATCAAGTCCCATTACCTTTTCCAAGTAAATGCTTTCTACTGCCCAGCAGTTTAGAAAATCATTCTAACCAGAAACAAGTCAAAAGACTTGCTCCCAAATCAGCATTTTTGAGAACACCAGGTCCCTTTACTTTGTCTTCTATTTTGACTTTATTGTTTGAGGTTTACCTAGAGATTTTTCAGCAATAGGTAAAAACAATTATCCCTTTGAGACCTGTTTAGGGTAACATTACAATTTCAGTCATGTCCCCGAGTACTCTGAGGCCTACTGAACATTTTCCATTTCCTTACTATATCATTAGGCCTCTAGTATGCTATGAATTTTTACCTCATCCCCATTGTTTTACATTAGACGATACACTTCATTTTGTCCTCATTCCATACCTTACACTAGTTTAACTTGGTAAATTACATTCTTTGCAAAAAAATGTTGTCCTTGCTTAAAACAAGCTTCTGGAACTCAATGAATATCCATAATGTCAGACAAAAGTGTTGTAGAAGGGAGGGAAGGGGGGCTCCCCCAGGGATTAGTTATGCCCTAAATCCACTAGGGACAGTGCACTTAAATTCAAATGAAAACATGAAATAGCAAAATATCACCAGAAATGATGGCACAAACTCAGGAAGAAGTGCCGATAAGCAAGGAAGAACTAATGGGGAGAGAGGAGCAGAGCTAGAGCAGAACTGGGAATCGTATGTCACCTCTAGCCAGAATTCTGGATTTTACAATAACCCAGCCTAGGTAAGTCTGTGCCATGAAATCTAGTATTGGTAAAGTTATCATCAAATAAGCAAGAAAGAGAAAGTCACTATTCTAAATAGAAGTGGTAGTAACCTAAGACAGCAGTAAAGAAAATCTTATTATACAAAGGTTTTGCTTGTAATTATTCCCCATACTCAAGGAAGTAATTCACAAAGTCTATGCAGTTGTTATTCATGCCACACTTGCTTCTGTGATGAAGACGTGTAGGAAGTGCAAGAAAAACTGTACAAACAAGCAGTATTTTAGTTGCATAACATTTAAAATTATACTGATTTTTACTTTTGTATAGCATTGAAACTGAAAGAAGATTGTCTTTACATGTAAGGGATCTAGGAATCCACAGAACCCGCCAAACAGCCAGAAGGCAACTGCTTCTTAGAAGTAGGTCACTCCTGCTGCCTCAGAATTATTTACAATCCCCAAACACCACATTATAAACACAGCTAGCATTAACATTGTAAGCATTATGGTCAAACCAAGCACATACGCTTAAAGACAGGAAACAAAACGTTGCATTTCAGAAGTCACTCTCAAATATTACATACTGACTTCAAACAGCCACCTTCCTTAAAACCACACTGCACTAACATTATAGCAATTAATGTTACATTTAGGCAAAACCTTAGTTAAATGAGGTACAACTGTCAAAAGTGTACCTAGGTGTGTTCATAGGTTCAAAAGAACACCTAGGTGTGTTCCACAAGAATTTGAATTCATGTGCTTTGGACAGCGTACATTTGGTCTCATGAAAAGGTTGTATTTGATTATTTTCACTGTTTTCTAGACAAGAAGAAAAAACAATTACTTCCAAACTTCTGATTCACAGTAGCCCAGACATTTTGCCAGCTCCCCATTAGCTTCAGCTGATCTGCACTAGCTCTTCTGGGATAGCAACAGCAGCATCTGAAAGACCAAGCCTTCACCACACCACGTTGCTCAGTTTTCTCACAGCACTGTGGCAAGTCACTGTTTACAGACAACCATCATACACTGAAGAGCTAAAAAAAAAAAAAAATTATAAAAGCCAGTCCTTCACAAACCTGATCTTCACACTGCATCTGAAATAATACTGCAGTGCAACATTCAGCTTTACTTGGAGTCCAACTCCTCCCTCCCTAGTCTTCACATCAGAGTCCACTTTGAGCAGATACACTCCCTAAACCAACAAATTGAGGTCAACTCACAAAACAAACGTGACTTCCTAATATTTCATTCAGCTGGCAAACTGAAATGCTTCTGCAGCCTTTGGACCTCAGTCATATATATATATGCTTTCACTTCGGAGCTGAAAACTAGTATCATCTTTCCAGGATACAGTACCATCAACAAGGAAAAAACATGTCACCAGTACCATTTATCCTAAATAGGATGTGTACGTTGGTTTACCTAGAATGACCTTCCTTACCACGCTCAGCTAGGCACCAGATGGGATTTAAATACGACATTCCTCCCATCCTAATACTACTTAAGCATTTCCCACTGTGGAATAATGGATGAATTAGTACCTGCTACAGAACAAAGGAAATGTGGTTCAGACCAATTCCTTCCTGAAATGATTTTAAGCGTAAAAAAACCCCTACGGTCATGCAGAAAACAACATACCATAGAGTCACTCCACAAAGAACAGTTAAAACCAAAATCCCTTAGTACTTCAAAGAGTGATATAAAACGTAGAATTAAAACTGTATAGGTAGCACCAACACATTTTTTTATTTTACATGTACATCTTCCTACAGGTATGCCAAGGCATCTGAATAATTAGTAACTTTTCTTGGCTTGGTCCAAGTAGCTGGCTATAATCAACTGCAAAACAGTGAGACTTCAGGGTCCCTGCAAAGTTCCAGTCTTATCCGTTAGTTGAATAAAAACCACCACAAACTTGCAAAGGCCAAAAGCTTACTCTCAGTGCCAAGAACTCCAAATTTATTGGCTACAGCTCTTACTACTTGCCACAGAAAAGAAATTAAAAGCTACTTTGTGGTTTGGAAGGTCAGCAAGGCAAACTACAGGTACCTCAGAAATAAAACATGAGACCCAAATCACCACAGGATGATTTTTTTTTTTTCCCCTTTAAATCACCCCTGTTTATGACCTTATCAAAAGGAAAAAGACTTTCAAGGGAGATAAAGATCAACTGAAAAACCAGACCTGGAAAATCCAGGCCCTTTCACTATAGAGGTAGAGTAGAAGATCATTGACAGTATGCATCTTATCAGAAAGGATGTGTTCTGACACCAACATCCACCCAGCATGAAGTCACAATGGAATAACATACATCTAAATGAATCCTGAAGAGGCAGGTCAAGAGGAAGATCATGACGACTCCCAGCCAATTGCACCAGTAGATAAAGCAAAGACTGGATCAGCTTCTTATCAAGTCAACCATTACCTTAGCCATATTCTCATCATCTTTAAGCTTGGCAGAAGTGGAACTCCACCAGGTGCTCAGGAACATGTTCAAGAAGGCATACTGCCCAGAGAGGCTGTCCGTAGAGCAAAAGTGGTGTTTCTTTTTTACGTCTGAAAGAAAGGGTTTGACTGGCATTATGTCTAATCACAGAGGTGAACTGGAAGTTCTGGAAGTGGACCCTCTAGCTTTAAGTAACTGAGCTCTTCACCAGTTTATTCAGGGTTCCCAAAAAGAGACCATTGCTGTGTTAATCCAAAAGGAGATAAAAGTTTATTGGAAGATCAACAGGTTTTTGACAGATAGACTGTCTCATAGCAACTCTTCTTTTGGAGAGTTTTGTGGCAGTATCATCTTGTTGATCGGCCACATGAGCCTTTGAGTGTTCTATAAAACTGAGAGCTTCAGCTTACGGAGCAAAATTCATTTCTTAAGATTACCAACTTCACCAAATAAAACAAGCAAACAATCAATTGTTACAAACGCTAGCCTAACATTGAAGTCAAAAGGAATGTCCTACACACACTGACTTGTTCTGCCAACTTAGTAAGTGATATAGACCATCATCACAGCTTAGGAACTCCTTACTAAGCTAGCAAAAAAAGGCTTTTCCAGACATTTAAGCACCAGTATCTTCCTGGGGAAGGCAGGACCTGGCTAAACAAGTGCAGAGTAGTTATGCACAACATCAGTGCACGCATTCAAATCATGCTGCACATTTTCACTTTTTACCTGCATCAGTCCTGAGCCCCTAAGCTGCATACAAGGCAAATTACAACACAGAAACCAACATGCTGAATGTCAAGAGGTGGAAACCACACAACGCTATCGCAGCCAGCGATAGGACTGACAGCACCCTGAACTTGAATGAGCAAATACCCAGTCTCCTTGAATCCAAAGCAAGTCTGTCCTCCTTTTCTAACATCACCAGAAAATTACTCCAAAAGCCTCTTTCACTTTGCCTCCCTTCAAAAAATACAGTTCTGTGACTATTTAGAGCTATAACAGTAGCCATCCCCTCCCAAAGTAGATTTGACAAGGTCCCTGAAAAACGAATGAAGAAATGGATTAAGAGGCAAAGTAGTAACTTTATGTACTACAAAGCAGTAACCCATGACCCTCAGCACTTGTGTACAGATAATCGAGCATACCACCATCCATCCTCCAAGACGACAAACAAATAAGCTAAGGTCCACACCTTGAGGAGGTACTACTGTAGAAGGGGGAAGCCAGCAATCTTTGTGAGCAAATGTCTTCATTCGTCAAGAAGGAAGCCTTCAGCAGGGCAGAGTCAGTCGAACAAAGCTTTCGTGTTACGTAAAGCATGCAGTCTAGGGAGCTCTGTAACCCTTGCTATTAACAGAATTTAGAAAATTGCTCAGGTATTCAAATTCTGTGACTTGTCAGAGCCATGGGGCTTGTTAACTCTTGTTGAGTCACTGCTAAAAGACACTTAGGTACTGGGTGAAAGAAGAAAACAACCTACCTTAAGGTTTTCTTAACCTACCTTAGAGAAAGGACCTGTTGTCTTCAACACTGCTTTTCAGAACAGTGCAACAAAAAGCGGGGGCCAATATTAGGAATGCACCAGCTACCTACTCATAAGCTGATTCAAAAGGCAGGCATCAATCATACTGTTTGTATACATTTTGGTGAAGTCTCTGACCCAATTCAGAACTTCCATGATGCTTGAAGTTTCAAAACTGAGTGCAAGTATCCCAAATCTAGGTTGTCTTCCACAGATAAAAGCAAATTTTTTAGTAAAAGCCGCCTTGAAAAGAAAAATTAAAAAAGCAGCAATATGCAAAGTAAAACATACCCACAGTATCTCGGAGGACATACACTTGGAGGCAACAAGCAACACAGTATAGCTTGGATTTTAAACCAGTTATTTCAGACCAGTATTACTGCTATTAGCAGATGACCTCCTGAGGTGGACAGCTTTTCAAGATAATATAAATGCTTTTATCGCAATTACATCTTACTGTTTCTTTCATAGCAAAAGAAGTACAAAAAACTCTGAAAATTACACAAGTATTCAACAATAATTTTACAAGTTAAGAATAATACAACTTATCAGTACTGTTTATATATGCCTCCCACATTACTTTCACTCTCCATGCATTCATATGTTTTCTGAAAACAAATCTGTCTAAACAGCCCATAACACTGGAAAAGGAGTATCCAGTCTAAAAGAAGAATCCAAAAGAGTGTATATTCCACGCATTACACCAATACTAAACCTGGCAACTTGGGCCCAAGTGCTTTAATACAAGGAGATCCACGCTGGAATTCTGGATAGGGAACCAACAAGTTTAAAGCACTTCTGTGTATCGATCCGTACAGGATGGACAGGAACCATTCCGATTCTCAGCTGATACTTCCTTCAGCATTGTTCACAAGAGCATGCGGGTATGAGGAAGGAAGGGTCTTTCTCTCCCTTGCCCCAGAGAGCTGTAACGCCAGCAACTCAGGAGGTGAATATTATACTTCAAATAAGTCAGCATAAACAATGGTAGAAGCTTGTACATAGCAGGGAAGGTTCAAGAAATGACAAAGCAGCGATCATACAGCAGCAATTATGTCATTTCATCCGAAAGGGTTGAGTTATTTAAAAAAATTAACACCTAGTTGCTTTCTAATAAAATTTACCTCTAAAGTATAATATGCTGTTGTTACCATATTTCCCCAAGAAAACAACAGGTCCTACTTCTCCACTATGCATGGTTTTAAAAATAAACATGAATTCTTTACGTTTAACATCACAAGCCTCTTGTACTCATGCAGTACTAGTCATATGAGGCAAGGGACGAAGAGTAAAGGAGCCCAGGGCACTCAAGTTAGTACCAAATAATTTTAGAGCTCACTCAAGCACCTTGCCTTACTGAAAACATACTAGCAAGCCACAAATGAGTAGCAGCACTGTACTGACTCAAGACCAACACCTTAGAAGTACTATTTCATCCTTACCATTTTGCAGCACATGAATTATGTAACAATGCAAAGCTTTGAGATCATTCCAAAAGCAGAGGGAAACAGAATAAAAGAGAATCTACCACATTCCTGTTAAGAGACTCATCATACATGCTTGGTGTGTTAATTTTAATTTCCTTCTGAAGTGCTGCTACCCTCATCCCCTTTCCAAACAACAGTTAGGCACATTGGTAATGAGTTAGGTTTCAACCAATTTGGATGGCCACAAGTCAAGTGTCTTGTGCTATATTTTAAGTTACATTAACAACATTCAAGCCAGTTTATATCACAGTCTTGACATTATCTTGCTTAGGTTCTCCTAGTTCCGCTCCAAGGTCATGTGTATATTCCATAGGGCACCTGCTCTGTATAAGCACAGCTGTATGTTCAATTTAAAGACCACTTCCAAGTGCCTAGAATGTTTTTTTTTTTTATCCTTAGCTAAAATATCAATGTATTCAATTATCACTTATCTCTTAGGAGTAAAATTTATTTTCATCATTAACTGAACCAGAAACCAGTTTCTTAAAATGTGTCCATCCATTTTTAAAGTTACAGTTCTTCTAAGAGTGAGAACATGAGCTGAAAGGGTTTGGGTTTTTTGTGGTGAAGGCATTTTAAAATAGACATAAAACGCCTGGCATATTAGAAAGCCAGGTGTCCAATTTTTCCCTTAATGGCTGGAGGCAAAGAGGAAAAATAGCATTGACCCACTTCTGCAGAAACCCATATGACCACTCCATGTTAAGCTCACATGAAAACAGAATGCATTCCTATTCTGTTAATTCATTCTCTGCAGAAAACAGCTGAACCTAAGGCACTTTTCATTCTCTTCACTTGCCATATAGGCTCACAAAAGTAATCTCTGGTAAAAAAATATTAAAATAAATATTATTTTCAGACAAAAATTACCATAGCACAGGTCTTCCTGGAAGAGCTTGGAAGGAAGAAAAAAAAAAATCAAATCTCTTTCAAGCAAGACTCATAGAGAAAAACCCTCACTGTAACAGCAGTGGCTGTATCATTCCCACCAGGGCTACTTTGCTGCAAAAGCAACACTTACAGTGAATAATCATCAGCATACATATGGAATACTGATAACTGCTTCTAAGAATATGGAAGCTCATCAGGATAACAGAATTACAAGAATAAAGGCAAGTTATTTACATATATTGAGTCATCCCTTCACATCCAGCTTTGTCTTTATTCTTAAAGCAACCCATCCTCCAGCACATTTTTTTCCTATTATAATAGCAAAACCAAGAAGCTACCTGCATACAAGCAACATATTAGCTCATAGGGTATTTCCACATTCAAGAAAAACATTAGATCTTTTTATAGCACAGGTGAATCTGACGTATCAAGCATATATACAATTTTTCTCTTGCAAGTTGCAGATGCCAAGAAGAGTCCCCTCAAATACCCTGCATTTGTAACAAACCCATTCTTCTCTCCATCTTAGAAGACTTAAGAGCCTTACCCTTTCAAGGTCAAACACCAGAGCTGGTTTCCCCACGCTGACCTCAGCTGACTTGAAGCCTCAGCAGTTACAGAGAACTGATCAAAAACTCCACACCTTGATCTAAAACGATGACCAAACCACCTTCCCTGGGTCCACCTCCTCTTCTATGTGTCTTTACATATATTGGACTTACAAACACCACTGTCCTGGAAGTACAGAGCCATAAATTAGACCTGAGTGAGCCTAGAGCAAGGGAAAGGACAGGAGAGAAAAGAGCAACCCAAAAAAAAAAAAATCACTGTAAGTACTGTAACAACCTGTAAGGAAGAGTTATTGTGAATTGCACGTCCACATGCACTCAAGTTTACTGTTCCAAACAGATACGTGTATGACTTCATTAAACAAAAAGCTGAGAGACATGAATGTGACTAACAGCAGAGGAGAAGCACAGAACCACAAGAGTTCCTAGCAGATCACTTCTGACCTTTCTGTTATCAAGGAAGCACACCAAAGTGCACAAAGCAGGTGACAATTATTTAACAAAAATTAAAACACAACCCTCTTTCTTGACCACTTACGTGGTGTACATCTTAAACATTCTGGAAGGGAAAAACATGGAACACATCTTTAATACTCTCAACAGATCCATGCACGGAAGACTGACAAGGCAAGCACCACGAGCAGCAGATGGGATAAGGTTCAGCAGACACCACAGTCATATGCTAATTTGCTATTAATTACAGAAGCTGTCAGGACTACTGCGGTACTATGCACTAAGGAAGGGCGCCAGTTAAACACATCCATTAAGGAAAATTTTTGACTAATAACAGCTTTTGATAAAAATATAAATTTTTTAGTGACCAAAACAATAGGGTGGGGAACCTACTGTGATTTTGTTTGCTATTATACACACAGAATCTGACATCGATAATTGGAGAATGACATGCAAGGTGTCAGCTCAAACACTAAACCCAGTCCTTACTGGTTTAGGGTAGAACATTTACCATGACCTGCTCCCAAATAATCCTTTCTTGTATCAGCATCCTTTATGAAAGTTTTGGACTCCTGACTTGAAAGCTCACAAGTATCAACAGATTCTGAGTAAATGTTGTTACTCATCACTTCTCTTGCGCACCAGTTGGTAAGAAAAAAACATGCCGACAGGTGAAAACAAAAGCTTACTTCACAACTTCTTACCTCAACACCCTATCGGTTGTGGAACATAACACGAACTACTTAATTTGTCCTGCCAAAGTTTGCCTAAAGGGAGGACCGAAGCTAACCAAAGCTCTATATTCCTAAAAAGTTTAATGGCTATGTAAATAGATGCATGTTTTTTCCATCAACATTTTCATGACCCTCTGAAAGTACAGAAAGACCAACACCTCTCCACATGTCCATCAACTTTCCTTCCCTTCAATGAGAATTTCCATACAGATTTTGTAAGGAACAGGCTGTCAATAAAAGAGTAATTTAGATTTGGATCCCTACCTATGTCAATTCCTAAAGATTTTAACCGGGGGTGGTAGTCATTTGTCATTCCAAGTCTTATCAGCCAGAGCTGCTCAAAGCCAAGGCAGACAGGGAAAAGAGACATCAAGAAAGTACAGAAGCAACTAGAAAACTTAAGGAATTTCCTTCCCCTCAACACGCAAATCCTATTAGCTGCTAACTAAGTACTTGTCAGTGTGAATGACTAACAGCAAAGAATATTTCATATATCATCTGGAAAGAGCCAAGCCCCTGAGATCTCATTATCAGAACCAAGTGCCCCAGCTGACATGAATTATTTACTGCAAACCAGTGCTTTTGATTATGCACATGCATTATATGCTGAAGGTGCATCTGTGCCCCAGTTTTAAAACAACCATGTGGAAACAAAGCCAGGAACTGAGCTGAAGTATGACATTCATTCCACAAAACAAGATGATGCTCTTGGCTGATAAGCTGAAGTTTACCTATCACATGTGATAGTACACAGATGTTTTCAATACAACCTGAAGGTAAATGATAATAGGCTGGAGAATACATGCATTTTTCTTCCTTTTCTTCTGACAACCTGACAGAAAATAAAATTCTTGGTCTTAATCACATGTACCCAAAGCACAAGGTAATCTGTTTCATTTATCTGAGTGACAGTACACAGGGAGACACAGAGACATCAAAATACACTCGTTCTCGTTATGCTCCTCTGTTTTAGGCCTGTTTCTATCCTCTACAGTGTGACTTCAGAAGAAAATCTATCGCACATCTGAGACACACACTGACAGTGTATGGACTGCAGCATCGAAACTCCAACAGTGGGATTTCCCCCACCTCTGCTCCTTCTTCCCCCATCAGAAAGCAGCCGTAAGTGGGTGACCTGACCCCAGTTTCATTAAAACAAAGAGTGAAACCTTACTTGTTTCCCCAGGACCATACCAAACATTCAGATTGGTTTACTACTTCCATTTCATTAACATCACCGAAGTCAACAGATGTCTTCATACAGCATCTTCACACCTATGACAGCCATCAAGGTGACTGTCAAACAGGAACACTGCATCTTCCATTTTAGTATTAAATCCAGTCTTAAGCTTATATAGAATCATTAATTTCATGTAACAGAATTTAGAATATATGTAATACTAGTCTGAAAAACAATCCAAGTATGTGTGAGTACAACAGTCACTCCTGAATGGAAAATGGACACTGATTATCACATCAATATTGGGGTGCTCATTCCCATCACATTGTTAGGCTGATTGAAGATACCACAAGTTAGCTCTCATACATCTGAGTTGACTGAAGAAAATTTCTGAAGTTACAGCAGCAAGTAAAAGAAGCGAGAACCACTGCCTAGCCACAGGACAGTATTTCTTGCATCAAAACCTATGACTTGGAGGCAAAAACTCTTTTGGACAATTTGTAATCTGTTTACTTTGTTTTTTCAAAAGCTTTCATATAGACAAGACAAAACCTTTGCTCCTATACAGGGAATGCTGCTTCATTGTACTGCAAGTCCTTATTCCCTTGTTTAGGAAACAATGGACTGACCTGAAGGTAGAAGAGAAGTCATGTACACATGTTACATACACAAAAAGCAGCTCGGCTCCCAACACCTATTTTAAAGCACAACTCCACACCATGAAGACTTCAGATATGTTCAGAGTACACATTTAAATATGCTCCCTTTGTTCTTTACAGCAAATACCCAGAGTTTTTTTTAGAGAGGCCACAGGGAAGGAGGAGGAAAGGGAAGCATAGTTGGTCATGCCACGGCTTAACCAGGTGGACCAGGAGGAACATCTGTTTACAGTACCTCTTCACAACTCCTTATCAACTTGGAGATATTTACAACCACAACACAGCACAGAGCAATGATCAAGCCAACAAGGAGTAGAAACATGATCTCTAGGGACCTGTAAGAATTCTACACTGTTAATTTTAACCACCAAACTAGACATCTCACAGGGGATCTTTTAAAAGCAATGGGATTTAATGTCCACAAGCCCTTCTGAAAAACCTATCAACAGGCTGAAAATATCAGCCAGAGAGAAATAGGATATACCCAGAGAATAACACCTCAGGTTACCTCCTGTACGCAGTGAACACAAGAAAATAAAGTTAGCACCTGAAAACAAACCAGTACTGACCTCTGCTATCTCACTTTATAGGTTTACGGTGTCAAGATTTATTTTCCCCTAAATTACACAACACTACATTGATATGTCAAATAGACACAGAGAACATTAGTTTGTAAGCAGAAGCAAAACAACATTTTTAAAACTGTTGGTGCAAACACAAAATAAGCCTAGGTCCCTGCTCCGCTACCAAACACATCAAATTAGTAGTGCACTTGAGACAAATGCTAGCGACACAACTCTTCCCTATTTTTGCCTTCCCTAAAGCCTGCCTTCTTCCAAATCTTCTAATTCCCACCATTTACGTCCTCAAGCCCCTTCTCAAAACACTTCCTCTAAAAGCACCCTGCCAAAGACCCTTCCTTCAGATTTTTATCTTGCATCCCCTCTTGCAACAGTCACCAGTTGTCTTCTACCAGCTTTCTCCCCCCAAACAAAGGAGAAAGGACCCCGCACATTCGGTTAACAATCCCCGCATACACAGGGTTTTAAAATCTGCGGATTTGGAAGGTACATTGCCACAATTGTTCTCATGTTAATGCACTGCCTGTAGCTCTCCGGGCTACGCAGGGAAGAGAAGGAAACTATTGAGCTCAGCTCTTGCATCTGTACACGGCTGTATCCTTACAGTTAACTACTAGCCTTGTTTGAATTAAAGAGTATGGTTTTAAAATTCAAGTGACCATTGCAATGAGCTTCTCAGCATTATTTAGCAGTAATGAGAAATACAACTTGTTTCCAAGCTTAGATGGCCTCAGATTAATGGCCAACACACCTCGCATTTCTAATCCATCACTGCAAATTTACGAACAGAGTTAACAAGTACTATAAAAACAGGATTCTTACACATAAAATCACTATTCATATAAAGTTTGAAAGCCGGATCAAGCACAAAACATAAGAGCTGAGGTTATTTTGACTACATCAAAACCCACAGCAGAAACAGATTTAGAATGAGGCGAGTTGGACACAAGTCATCCCTTTAGCTGAACTGGCAGCACGAGCTCAGAAACAGGTATGGTCACCAAGCAGGCACCGAGATGTCAGTTATTAGAGCATCAGCCCAGAGCTACACCAAATTCAACGTCTCCCTTTGACATAATCAGGGACTACTTTTTTTCCTAGCAGCATTAAACCTATCCACCCTAAACCTAAGACCTGAATTGACAAAACACAGAAAAAGTTGACCCCTAATAAAAGAAAGCAATCTGTTAGTTTGCAATCAGAATTGGTATGCCATGCCTTACATACTAACACTTCAAGTTTGAATTACGTGATTTAGCAAATTCCCATGGATTAAGCTCTATTACTGTGCGCACAAGCTGATACAACACTAAAGAAGACTTGGCATGAAAGGCTTGAGAATGTGTTATGGTTTTATGGCAATACCATTCTTTTATTTCTGCCATTTTGGCTTGTTTTATTTAGCTTCCTCAGTGCCAACTCACAAACCTTTAACTTGAGAAATTTCTTGAGACATCCAGGATCTAAGTGACTTCCACATACCCAATCCTTAATTCCTTCCTTCAGAAGTTCTCTCTCCACTATCACTAGGTGTGAACCCCGGACATTTTAATATTACTTTCACCATTAACAAGCCATAGAAGACAGTCTCAGCTACCAGTACATTTACTTGCTCTAGATAGTTTTGGTACAGCAACCCAGGATACCCACACAACACCAGCATTAATGACACCCTGACTACACACCAGCATGCCGAGAGAAGCATCCTTCAGTCAGAATTACATCTTTTCCTGCTGGGTGAAAGTCATTTGCACAAACTAGTGACTCCAGATGCTACTTCCATATCAGCAAACGCTCCTTTCAGGGCATTGTTTTCCATATGGCCTTGCACAAACAAGCTTCTAGAAAGCCTGCAATTATTTTCACTGCTGTGAAACAGGAAGATAGGAGAAATACAGATGCATACCCATTTTTTCCTAGGCATAAACTGCTTATATTAAGTTCATTTATTCCCCAGCCAGTGCATAATTGCCATAAAACAGTTCATCTTCAGTGGTAACTTTCCACTAGCCTATATGATGGTCAATTTATGGCAAGGTCTACTTTTGCATATAAGGAAAAAAAGAGTTAGTGTCAACACCTATGAAATTTGTGACAGTTCTGGGGAAATGCCATTTCCCTAGGCATGCACTTTTTCTTTAAAAAACTAGTATCTCTGAACTCATGCTCATACATATCTCACTAAGTAAAAGTGGCCTGGGAATGTTCAAACATACTGCTCTCTTGCTGCCTGAAATCTCTAAACTTTGTTTGGGTTTTTGTTTGGTGTTTTTTTTTTTTTTTTTTTTTTTTTAACCTTGGCCTCTAAGCTGTAAGTGTCAGTCATACATTCCATAGCTCTTCTCATGGAAACAGTTTTAAAAGTTGGGAGAGCAGGGATCTGAGCTCTCTCTCCAAAGCATTAACTGAGCATGAGGCTAAAGTCCTGCAGCAGATACTTAATACCATTACTTCTAACACCTCCTGGTAATTTTCTAATTAAAACAGGTGGCTGAGAGATTCAGAGGCTCAAGTCTCACCCTATGCAGTAGCAAGATAAAGTGAGCATGAAATAATCTCAGGGTTTCAAATCAAAAGCCATCAGTGCAGCACATGAAAGAGCTATTATGCATCAAGCTGTCTTAATGGCCTTTGAAAGCCGTCACGAAACTATGCAACTTTGCATTGTTAACTTACAGAACTGATTGCAAGTATTCCTTTATATCTAAAGCAGCTATGGGAACTGCAACATGCAAACCTAATTTATAGGGTCATCCTCAAAACTGACTTTAAAAGACTGTCCTAATGCTCTTTAAGAAAACGGCAGCACTGTGCTGCTGCAATTGCTATTATCTGCTAGATTAATAATGTCTAAGTATCAGAGAAAGGGGGTTATAATTTGAAGGTTCTGAAGTTAACAAGAGGATTTTATACTGTAGACAAGTCTGAGTCTTGTCCACGAGAGTGACCTTCACACAACTCAGACATGCACCCTAAGAGCCTGGATTTGGCTAAACCAGTTCCCCTTCCTTTATCTAATTTTAAAAAGCAGGACGAAATGGTATAAACCAAAAGGCAAACCAGAAAACTGCTGTAAGAGAATCAATTCGCATCATGACTTATACTGTTAGAAGAGCCCCAAAACACTCTTGGAGAATCCCGATGACTTGCATAAACCATGAAAAAGAAAAGGAGAAAACCTGCAAAAATCCACATGATGCAGGAATACTTACACAGCAGCTTTTTGAGTTCCAGTCCTATTAAAAACAGGCCTCCTTAATTTCTCCTGCAAGCCCCATGAAATGCAGACACAAACTACCAGTTCTCATTTCTGCTACATATCACTTAGCTTGTGTTCCATCTTCAGAGGACTAGAGAATCTAGTTTGACTTCTATATCTCATTACCTCCATCTACTGGTAAGAGTTGCTGCTTGTAAAAAAAACCCCACCTCTATTTCACATAGTTTACCCTTTTTTTTTTTTTTTAAATTTTTAATTTCAGAAATACTGTTAGAAGTGAGAGGGAAGAATACAAAACAATTCAGCTCAAAAAGCATGAAGGTACAGACTAGCTGATACCTCACACCATCATTTTCTGGTGTCTAGACTTTATTCACCCCTCCCAGTGTATGAAATTTACCTTTGGATTGAAACTTAACAGCAGGAGTCAGCCAGAGGTATGTTCTCTTACTTGTTCCCAGTCTAAGAGTCAATTTAAGAGATACATGTAATTTAACATTAAGCTTCACAGCCTTCACTGGTAACACATTAGAGATGTTTCTCCCCATATAGCATCTCCTATATCTCAGCGCCTTTTTAAACGGGAAAGCACCAATAGCCTTCAAAGTACTTACAACTTGTTTTCCACGGTAATCCACATACGGTTTGCGTTCCTGAAATTCCTCAGAACCTAACTGTTTGAATTTCAGATGCTACATTTCCTAAAGTGATGAACAAAACACACTAAACAAAACAAAGCATGCTAACCTGCTAATACTTCAGTAGTATCATACTACAAATAACTAGTCAATGCAGCGATTTGTCCGCACTGCTCGTTACATTTGTCAACTCTATTACTAGTCATTCAAGCGACAGACAATTTCACAACGGTGACATAAGAATAAGCCATTGCATGCTTTTTATATATATATATAAGTTGCAAGCAAGTATCATCGTATTTATTTATTCTGCTTAATTCAAAAGCCAGGTTCGGTTGTAAACTGCTGTTCACAGGGGCTTCCTTACTATATCGAGTGTTTCCACTCATTCCTAAACGTGTGTTATGACGGAGAGCTAAGCCAAGCTTTAAGTTTTCACTAATGAGCAGCACTGGCTATGAATATGCTTACTACCAAGAGCTACCTCCAAAAAGCAGTAACAGCTTCTATTTCAAAAAATTCCTAGCACCTTTCCTGGCCTAGCACAAATACACAAGCTCTCCAGAGGCCAAGCACAGCTTGCAGCCGTACTTCAGCACGCAGCCTCTACTCCTGCACGCAGCTACAAAGCACTCAGCCCCACTCCTTCAAACCAGCTCTTTAAAAGAAGTTACCAAGAAGCTAAATAACCCACTACAAGGAAGTCACATAAAAAATATTTTTAATACTAAATGAGACTGGTAGTCTCCAAAATTGTGCTTCCCCTACCTTCATTCTTATTAGATGGGATCTTCGCGTGTGCCTGGAAACTTTCCTTATATTCAGCTGTTCTTTTTAAAGTATTAGCTTATTTTAAGACATCAAAACTATTTGTTCTAATGCAAAAAAAAGCATGCTTTGTTTTTTTTCAAGATACTTTCATGTAATTTATTCTACTCCTCCTCATTCCCAATTCTCATAGTTGTCAGTAACCAGAAGGGGGCAACATTTGAAATAGTATGTAAAAACAATACCAATTTTATAAATTGTCAAGCTATCAGACATGCTTATTCTTCCCAAGTAAAAATCACCATGTCATCTAAGCTCCTCGCTTTTAGTATTCCAAGGAAAATTTCCATTTCCTCTTTCTACTTACAGATCCAAGAATGTCAATGAGTGTTTTGATCAGAAAACTTCTTTTAAGCAGTGAATTAAGTATTTCACCACCAGCACTGCAGTGCACTGCTGTGATGCTTCAGTCCAAGCACAGCAACTGTTCTGCAGAAACGCTACTGTTAACTTGGAGGAAATGACTGCATTCATTCTTTATCATGCACTGAATTTAAGTTAAAAAATGAGACCTTTTCTGAAGCATTGCAGGTTCTTTATCTATTTACCATGACGAGTTCCTAACTTTAAGACTCAGTTAGCATAGCTGCTCCAGAATGAGATGATTTTTTCATCCAACGTGCTTAACTTTCACACTAAAGTCAAAATGACGATCCACTTAAGGGAAATGCAAAACCTTTTCATCTCATAATAAATAAATCAAATTAGTTGTTCTTCGAAATTCAGCAAGTAAAACATGCTCTGATCCATCCATTTCAAGACAAGCAGAGCCACAAAATTCTCTGAGACTGCTGCTATGGTGATGCCTCTTCAAGAACGAACAATGTCCAAAAACCCACTCTGGAAAACCATGGCAAAATGCTCCACTGGTTTTTAAATAGCCTATTTCAATTTGGAGAGCAGGAAAGAAATGTTACCAGAATGGAAAAATAGTTTCAAAATCTACACAAGAGAAAATCTGAATGCTATCAAAGAAAGTTTAACCTGGGATTCACCCAAGAGCTTTATTTTTCCTAGCATGGATGTTAACAGGCTGCATTACTTGCATTTTTCAAAAAACCCGAGGTTTTGCCTTTTTAAGCAAACCAATTAGTGGGATTCACTCACTGAATATTTCACCTCCAAATCCAAAAAACCTGATAAATGATCACTCAGTGCTTGAAATGGACCACACGTGCTGGACACATCTGAAGGAAAGAATACCGTTGTTAAAAGTCTGATTATTATTTTTTGCTGCTCTTCAACCCCTGGCACCGCTTACACCTGAGAATAAACTTGTGCTCATGAGCTTGCTCATACAGCGCTATGCTTGATTGAATCAGCTCTAACTTTGACTTATTTAAAAAAAAAAAAAAAAAAGCCTAGCATCAGGTTTGAAGCCGACGTGCCTTCAGGTTGGTGCTAGCTATGACAAAGCACACAGCGAAGCAGCAAGGTGAAGCAAATACATGTTGCTCAAGGCTCACGGGAAACCGGCAGGCCAAGAGAAAGCTGTTTCATCATCCGGAATTGGCACCTTTTCTAACCAAGTATCTGAAGGCATCCGGCATGCCTAATGCTTGCCTGATAATAGCATAAGACATATTTTGAACTCGGATTGATCTGGGTGTGAGGATGCGAGGACATGATGCTTGGCATTCTGATACAGTATCAGAATCTTTCAAGATTTTAGCCCAGTTTCTATGAGAACTAGGCACTTACCACATAAGTTAGGCTGTGCTGGTTTTGGCTTGTTTGTATAAATTCTTAGGCTTATTTGTTAAATTTGTTAAATTCTCACAGGCTTCGTTGTTTAAATTCTCCACAGTTTTACAGATGCATTGAGTTTTAACACCCAATAAAATATTTTTAAGGTATGCCACAAGAGAAAGCAAATTTCACTTCATAATTGAGGAGATTCACTCAGGAAAAAGTCAAAATTTCAGAACAGAAAAGAGGAGTCAAAAATTAAGTCACAGGAGATGAAGCAGAGAGGCCACACTGATTTCCTAATGCTGGTTTAGATGCTTAGTCCCAGCCTTATCTATCCCCACTAATCTAGTAGGAAAGTCCAAATACAGACTGTCCTTTTATGGCTTGGCATTATATGCCAACTTACCAATACCAAGAGTTGGGGACATGACGTTTCACATTTTTTCTGGATAAACTGCCCCTTAAGGCCGATTAATTAAGCAGCTCTTTGAGGGAATGAAAAACCATGAACCAAAAAGATCATGAGCCAAGATCAAACAGCTCAGTTTTGTATTTGTGTGATCCCCCTCAGATGTTTTGCCAGAATTACACTTCCTGCACAGAAGCCGCTTTAAGCAAAACATTTGCACAGACTTAAAATTCAGGAGACTGGGCAAGTGCTTATTAATGAAAAAAGCTTTTCGTTTATCTTATCCTAAAAAAATTAAACATGTAATTATTTCTACAACCATATATTAATTGACTGCTGAACTGTAACTATTCATTTTTAGCATAAGTAGCATCTCGGACATAGGTACAAAGAGTATCTGCCTCACTTCAAACACTGCTCAACAGCTTCATTTTGGAGGTGCCTGACTCCCCAGCACACGAATGACAACAGAGGATCCTACATCCTTATTTACTTCCTCCTCTGGGCTTCTCCTGCAACTCATTCAAGAATCAAATAAGCAGTTCTGTAAATAGTACTATGGCAGATATCAAACTTGATCAATAGAGGCTTTCACCAATTTGAAAATGATTTTGTATTCTTCAGGGCTCCACCAGCATTATATGTTGTTCTTCATTTATTAAACTGAAGCACTGACATTGCCATAATACTTAGCAATTGTTGTGATCATCACTAGAAGGTATACAACAAATATTAAGAAATTAATTCCTCTGGTCAAGTTCACCATAGAAATATGTATTAGTTTATCACAAAACTCAGCATCTACAGTTTAGGTCAGCTGTCAATACCATCCTCACTGGTTTTATAAGCTCCCAGCTGGGTCAACAAGCACATTACAGAATAGAGCTTGAAAAGGGCAACAGGAACTGTCTGTTCAAGCACTAATCCTTTGAGTTTCTGACTAACTCCTGACTTCACTACTAAAAATTCTCAGAGAAACCTGAAGTGCTATTTTATATAATTTTATGCATGGACTTACAGGTTCTTTAATATAGATTGTCCCTATCGCACGTACTTTTTTCCCCCAAAAAGCACACTTAACATGCTGGGAGTTCATGATCAGAACACAGATCGAGTTTTCTTCTGTTATACATAGCACATACCTTATTTATAAATCTCTTCACCTGCTGTATAGTATACCCACTCTTCTGACAAGAGAAAACTAACTATGTTTAAAAGAGAGTATTCCATTAAGCTGTGTTCTCAATTAGGTGACACACCAAAAAAAATAGATATTCAAGACCTAGAGCCATTATAAAGGGTTATGGGATTCCCAGCCCCTGGAAACCCATTAGCAAATCACATTCTTCAGCACCGTGCTCCTGGAAGAAGATCTGAACCTCACTCCAGCTATCTCTGGAGTTTCACCACAGCGATACCACAGGAAACTCTCACCTGAACATTCTTCTGCTTCCAAACGTCACCAGAATTATTGGTATTATAGTACCTCGTGTCCAAACCAATTCCGCATTCGTTAACATACCAATGGTTACTGCGAATCAACTTGTCATATCCCTATTTATAGAAGGTCAAACTTAAGAGATACTGGAATGATAAGACTCCACAAAATTCAACTGAAAATAGATGTATAAGCCCTTGTGTTCACTTTCTTAACCACATGATTAGCACATGTCCTGATAGTGGCAGTGGTAAATACCATTTAGGTAAAGATTCTCAATCTAACATAAACCTTCCCCGTTTAAGAAGTGATTCACAACGGGAATCAGTATTTCACCTTCAGAGATCAAGAACAACATCTATGTCTTCTCTTCTGCACAGGTACAACCTACTAATCAAGAATGATCTGCCTGCAGCACAGTATTTGTCTTGCTACTCTGTCCTACCAGCAGACACTGCCCACATGAATATTGTTCAGTTAAAGCAAAAAAAAAAATCCAGCATGACCATTCACTTGTCAATCTCCTTACAACAAGAATATTATTAATATTGCTAATAACAGCAGAAACAGTCCTGCTCCACCCGTAAGTGCCAAGTTTCATCTATATTCACACAAGCAATGAGAATATTTTTTTTTTAAACATTAAGCATGCTTATTAAAAACACTTTGACAAACTGGAATGTTCTTTCTCTCATTAAAGAGCTCCCTCGCTTTGTTTTACTGCACAATTCCCAGCACATAAGTACTTTCAATTAATCACTGAAGTCCCTGCAAAAATGAAATGTTCCAATTATTCCGAATAGGCTGAGCATTCAGAGGTTTATCAAAATTTCTCTTTTCTATTTCCAAAGCCAGGATGCTTCTAGCAGCTTGACAATATTACTTTGATAAAGCAGAGTTCATAAAAACCCCAGTTCACTTGTAACTCTACTACTTTTATTTGAGACCAAAAGTTAGGGCTGCTTCTGTTAAATCCTTTTCTAGCAAGCATCTATCATATATGTAAAAGAAAACAAATTAAAAAAAACCCACCCTATAAAACAGGTATTTCAGTTCCTATCACCTAAACTTCTGAAAGTTAAACAATTCCTTAAGAGTTACTATCCGTCTCCTAAACCATGTTGTCGAACTTATTCACCAGCAAGATCTCTAGGCTGCAAGACACAAGCAGGCACCAATGCTGCTGAGAGCTGTGTTGACAAGAAGCTGATGAACATCATGAAAATCCTACTGCCCCACATCCCAGGGACTTCTATAAAAGCTGACATTGGATCACATTATCTAGCTACACTACCAAACACAGTAAGTAGTATCAGCATGTATTTATATTTACCAAGGGCCCAGCAAAGAACTGTTAACAGCATTAGAATGTCAATGGGTTTAGTTCTACCTTTTTTCCTTGTGTTATTAATCATACACAACTGACATTGTTTTGACTGGTACCAAGCACAGCTGAGTTAATACAGTGCAGAAGTTAATTAGTGCTTACTGCCAAGAGTAGAAGAATGTAACAGGTTGGGTTTTGGATTTATTTAGGGTTTTGTTGTTGTTGCTGCTGGTGTTGTTTTTAAAAAAAATAAGTTTCCATATTTTTGTCCTCGTGAAAAGACGACTTGAAGTAAAAACATGAAGTTTTCTGTATTATCAAATCCTTTACCAAACAGCAAGCACTGACCATGATCACTAACCTAGCATTCAGTTCCACCAGTTGCTGCTGCGATAACACCACATACAAGGCTTACAACTCATCTGAGCTCCCAGAAAATGGAATTTCTTAATGTGGATACTCCTTAAAGAACAAAAAATTAAAGTTAAGATCCTTGAAAGCAAAGAGCTCAATTTTTTTGTTAGACATACAGATGGAGTTTATTCATCATTAATGACCAGCTTTCCATTGCATCACATCTTCATTATTATTCACTAATTTAAGCAAACATTCAGACATCAAACATTCAGAAAAATCTGCAAACATCACTGAGTCTTAACTATTTAGAACTGCATATAAAAGATTTCTAAAAGGAAATCACTGCATCACTGCAAGAAATCACTGCATCACTGCAAGAAATCACTGCATCACTGCAAGAAATCACTGCATCACTGCAAGAAATCACTGCATCACTGCAAGAAATCACTGCATCACTGCAAGAAATCACTGCATCACTGCAAGAAATCACTGCATCACTGCAAGAAATCACTGCATCACTGCAAGAAATCACTGCATCACTGCAAGATTGCCTCTGCTGCATAAGGAACAGTGAAATCACAGCACACAAGCAGAGAAGTTCTGCCAGCCAAGATTTTCATTTTGGTTTTTTTTTCCTAACTAACTTATGACAAGGTATAAAGATATTACACTAACTCAGAGCTGCTTAGACCACACAAGTAAGATCAGGGACTTAAATAACTCTTCACTGCAAATACTAAGACTCTGCTATTGGAAGTTATTTAACCTGCTAAACCTAATTTTTAAAAATATTCCTTTGTGACAAAACCCCTGGAATATGCAGAATTGAACTGGGGGGACACACCAAACTGAGTATTTCACTTGTTTCTTCAAGTACGTCAGAAAAAGTATTTTATCTGTACATTAATGTACTTTTCTCCTAACACAGTACCCTTAAAGCGTACAATTTTTAGCATTCCAAGTTGAATCAGAGTAGGTAGGTAAGGTAGAGACCAAGAGTTCCAAGTTCTTCTCCATCTAGACCCACAAGTGATCCAACTGCCAGACTGTATCACTTAAATGAACAAGGATTATTTCTTCCCCCCACCCCATGTCCTGGTTTCAGCTGGGATAGAGTTAATTTTCTTCCTAGTAGCTGGTACAGTGCTGTGTTTTGGATTTAGTATGAGAATAATGTTGATAACACACTGATAGTTTAGTTGTTGCTAAGCAGTGCTTACACTGGTCAAGGACTTTTCAGCTTCCCATGCTCTGCCAGGCGCACAAGAAGCTGGGAGGGGGCACAGCCAGGCCAGCTGACCCACACTGCCCAAAGGGCTATTCCATACCATACGGCGTCATGCCCAGTACAGAAACTGGGGGAGTAGGCTGGGGGACAGCTATCACTGCTTGGGGACGGGCTGGGCATTGGTCAGCGGGTGGTGAGCAATTGTGTTGTGCATCACTTATTTTGTACATTCTTTTATCATTATTATTATTTTCTCTTCCTCTGACATCCTATTAAACTGTCTTTATCTCAACCCACAGGTTTTACTTTTTTTCTCCCCGATTCTCTCCTCCATCCCACCAGGGACAGGGAGGGTGAGAGAGCGGCTGCATGGGGCTTAGTTGCCGACTGGGATTAAACCACAACACCCCAACAGATCGGAATTTGACTGCTCTTTTCCTTTGAAAGCAACCATGTACAATTTGACTAACTTCTGTCAAGCACTGACAGGCTAATTGGAGAAAAGAAAACACACACACACACAGAAAAAGGATCTTTAACAGATTCTGATATACAGCCTGTGCTCATTTTAGCTCTACCAGGGGACTAAGTTGCCACCATTACAGCTATGCCATGAATCAGTACACTCAGCTTACAAGGATTTCTTACAGAATACCTTTACCTGAACCACTCTAATAATGCTCAGCTGACATTACCAAAGCCTGGCCTGAAGAGAAACAACCTATTTTCATTACTCTCCATAACTGCCTATGGACAACCAGTTATCAGCGCTGAAGAACTGATGTCATCAGCTACAGAATGAAGACTAACAAGATTTTGGATAGTTTAAAGTTGGGAAATATAGCACCATATACTGCTATATCACAGTCATGTGAAGTACCAAAAATCCACATTCCCTACCACTAAAACTCTATTGCATCTTGTGGCTACAGTATACACAAGATACCTGTAAATAGGGTACCAAAAAAAAAAACCCACCACCCCTATAAACAGCTTTGAGAAGTGGGGATTTTACCATGTAAATTCAGTATTTTTCTCACTCACTCAGAAAAAAAAAATCCTGTGAACAAACAGCTCTTTTTAAACATTTCAGCAGATAGTGCATTTTCTCCTTTTACCAAGCTTTATCACAAAAAATGTCTTCAGTAGGCTTCTATAGCTCTTTACTATCACAGAAGTCTGACTATTTTCTAAGTAGTTTTTGCAATGTGAGGAGGAGATACCAACTGTCAATAAACTTCCCTTTGCTGGAGAGTAAGGAAAGCAAAGGTAAGCATGTCAGCCAGGAAGCTTACGGGATCCACAGACTGAAAAACATGAACTTGTTTTCATGATTTTCTCAGTCTGAAAGCATCGTGTTCCGAAGCCTGTTACAGATTCAGTATACAATTTTGCCTGCGTCTACTAGCATTGAAAGCCTTTTTGTATACACAAGTCTTGCTGAGGTGGTACTCACAGATTTTTGCTAAAGCTTTAAAAATAACTTCTTTGGCAATAAGAATCCTAACAGCATCAGGCAGGGAAGCTCTACCTTACCAACGCATTTATTCCTAACATAAGCAAAACAAGGATCCTGGGAGAATGTGATTCAGTGTCAGAGCCATAAAAACTATCTATTGATACAGAGCTAACAGACATGACAAGAAAACACTTTCAGTAAATCCGCAACAAAAGACTTAGTCTCTCAACAGCTATATTGTAATAGGAAGAGAAGGAATCCATCTAATCTCTTTTACTCATGCCCTCTCCAAATCAGACTCACAGAAATAGAACAGGTCATGAATTTTCTGTAAGGAGAATTGTACAAGCCCATCAAATATTAAAAAGCACTGCAGATGTCTGCAGTCCTTTCTAAAAGCTTGAGACAAGCAAAGAGGACACATGAATTAAATTAACTGTTTCCAAACATTCCATTTCTACAAACCATCACCTTTCTTCAGATGTTTTTAACTGAAAATTACTGTTCCTCCAGGGTTTTCACTCCAGAGCTCCTTTATAACTATTAACAGAACATATGGTTATCCAGGCTTTCAAAAGACTTCATAGGAACCTCTTGCTCTCTGCACAACCTTAAGCAATAGTTACGTCCCACTGAAGCTTTTCTGTAAGCCTCTAACTCCAGGCTGCACATCAGCCACATCTTCAGGTTATCACTTCCACACGCAAAAACTTAAATACAAACATAAAATTACATGCACTGCATAAACAGCCTCTTAAAATTATCGGGAATGCATATGAATCACTTTGACTTACTGAATTACTGTATCTACCCCACAATACACTTAATGGGTTTTCTTCAATTAAATCTCTTTCCACCAAACACATCTCCATTTCACAGTGGCACTAGCTGAATACCAACAGAGAGGACTGAATTTTTTTTCAGATATAGCTGCAAGGTACCCATCTGAATAATTCTGAAAAGATGAACTTATTGTGTTCCAAGCAGTCCCTCATTAGTGCATTACTTAGAAACAGGCATCTTATGACTGATTTTTAAATAGGAAATGCGCTCAAAGACATTATTTCCAGAACAGATATGGTACTGAAAGCTAGAAAACATCATACCTCTATTTACCATGCCAGCTTCTTCCAGTTCCTTTGCAATGAATAACATCCTTCCCAAGAAAAGCAAGGTGCAAAAATCAGCTTGTGCACTACCATAGGCACCTATGCCGGTTCAAACACACCGTCAAGACTTTAAATGAACTTGTCAGAGAAGTACGGATCTCTTCGAGGTCGCCACTTCAGCCATCCAAAGATACGCGGCTCCTTTTACATTATACCAGGCAATAATTTCTTCCTCTTGCATAAAAGGCAGAATTCCCAGTTACCACTGTTTCCACCCACAGCCTTGACCGCGAAGGAAGAGCCTGCAGTTGCCCTGCAGCCTCGCTGCGTGCCCATGCTCAACTCTCCGATGAGCTGCCCTAAGAGGCTAGCAGATCAACGCTTTCAGATCACAGCTCCTCAGAGGCTTCTGAAAATAGAACACCAGCTGCTATTGGGGTCCATGCACTCAATATCCAGCACTGCTGATCAAGTCCCACATATAAGACCTCCTATTTACTTAACACGACAGCCAGACAGATTTATATTGCACTCGATATCTGCTGGTGAAAGGCTGCCTGATATCAATTTAGTTCTTAGCCTGATAAACAGGGTAAAAAAAAAAATTAATTTTAGCATAACATCACACATCAGTTGTCACTACTTCAGAGTTTAGAAGTAAGGGGGCTGTTTCAGGCTTCAAGAAGCAGCCAAGCATGTTAAAAAAGTAGAGACCCCACTCAAATTTTACCAGCGCTACTGCAAAAGACCATTACCAATGCACAGTCCTCACACTGACTTTACACATAACTGGCATTGAAAACTGGCATTGACACTTTTGCGTCTTACACCACGAATTTGTTACGAATTGAATCAGTTTTCAATTAATCAGATTATCACCACAGCTGTGAATATATATTCTCAGGAACCTTACTCTTGGACTGTGACCTACTACTATCTTGCACTATCGCAGAAATTTAATCTGTCAAACAATCCAGTACAAAGTCCATGTAATTATATCTGCTTAAGTACAAATCCACGCTTGGCAATAAGCCCTCAACAGGTACTTTTGTTCATATGTCGGTCAAGTTTCACCCAAGTAATTACAGCCTCTTTCTCACTGGAGTAGTTACTTATACTTGCAAAGTCTCAAATTTCTGAAGCTCTAACCAGCAAGCCTAGCCTGGTACTTCCAATTTGATGAACAGCAAATTCAAGCAGGTACGTAAAGTCAGCATCGCTGAGGCTTGCTACGGATTAGCCAGCCTGTACTAACTGTAATAGGGATGTTTCATTAACATTCACCACTAATTGGCTCGGCTACAAAACGCACATCAACCTAACTCGTTTTGTGATTTGCAAGTTTTTCTACTTCTACAACCTGTACTTCGTCTTTCCTAGATGGAGAGAACTTTATCACTACTTGATCTTTCTCGTTTTAGTCCTGACTCCCATACATGCCTCAGATGATTTGAAGTGGAATAGAGGATCAGAAACAGAGTACTAATTGGGAAGTGTTAGAGAGGCACAATACAACCTAAAGCCGGACCCATATTCTGATTATTTCTTATAAAAATCCGTTATCTAGGTCCCTTCTTTTATTCCTTTCTCCCTCTAATTCTTAGCATGATTCTCATGCAAATGTCAGCTCAATTTAACAAGTATATGCATCATACTTTAAGAACTAGTTCTGTAGTGCATGGCAAGAAAGTAAAATTTGACCTCGGTTATAGCCTACATGCTATTACAAATAATAAGTGATCTACCTGTCTAAGTCAGAAAAATGAACACAGAGATCCCACAGAATTTAACCTTCTGGTTATTCACTCCTCAGATTACAAATGCCCCACAGATTCTTTCCCAACATAACCAACATTACTCAATAGCACACTACGCCTGACTTGCGATCTCCATTTACAATACATTTTTAAGATACACTAACCAAGAAATACACTCATCACCATCCATCAATTTCTGAAGCTTGAGGTACTTCTGTAGTATAATATACACCTATAATAGTTTTACATTTGTTAGATAAACTAGATGAAACTAAATAAGCCAACTTATAAGCTCAGTAGAGTTCTTCCATCTTTTTCCTCTTACTCAGTTTCTACTTATCCAGGTATTAATGGTTCAAGTTTGGCTTTTTAGTTTCTGTAGTATGAGTCACATCAGGAGGTTTACTGACTCAGAGCCACTAATTATTTCCAGCTGAAAATGTGTTCAAAATGCTGTGTTTTCACCCATTTTAGGATTTTCCATTTACTCCTAAGTCATGACCATTTGGTTAATTTTCAACCCTTTAACAAGTATTACATAATATGTGTATTACTTAATTATTGCTTTAAGCAGCCATGACCAGCCACCTACGATTTTATTCAGTTTTATAATTATCTGAAGTCTAGGTCTACCTAGTTCTAAACATTCTATACATTTTCAGTTATAAACATTGCTTAAGTAAACCACTTATGCCTTTCCAAGTACAAGATACTGACTTCTTAGCATCAGTTATCAGTTAAGGAAGTTAATTCCTACTTGCTGGAATCATTTTATAGCTGACTGTTAGAGCATTACATTATTAGCCAACTCAATGGAATTAAGTCCTCATCGTTGCTTAAAAGGCTTTTCCGTTATTATAATCTGATAAGTGTAATTCAACTATTACTCAGCATTGTATCCTAACTGCTTCGGTTATTTGCTAGTTTTTCTTGAGGCAGCAGGGAGGTTGTTTGTTTAAGCTACAGGAAAAAACCTGCAGGGATAATCCTTTAGCAACAGCTTCACTTCTTCCATGTATTCCCCATCCTTAGAGCAAAGCTTTCTTTTCAGTTTTTCATACACAAGGTATGACAAACAATTTTGGACCAACTGTTTCAAGTGTTAAATTATCTTACTTTTACCCATCAACTGTGTCCCTGCTACTCAAATGGCATGTAGCTCATAGCTCAAGCAAGCAGGCAGCTGCACTTCGCTGTTTCAGGCCCAAAGCTAAGTCTGAATTAAACCAGGGGCTTGTTTGGAGATCTACTTTGCAAGCGCATTTCCAGCCGCCATCTCCAACCCTCACTTCCCATGCATGCCTTGAACACAAGGTAAACCACAAAATGCACACAGACACGAACTGAGCAGCTTATCCTCAAAATAATTCGGGTTTTAAGATTGATCTAAGTCAACTATACCGGCAAAACTGAGCAAACTTCAGAATCATCGCCCCCATCAGTATTGTCTTAGGCAAATGGTTAGTACAGTGCTTTCTGTATATTTATCTTTTTACTACCAAAGCTGCAGTCGGACCTTTTAAAAGCTTCCGATACTTGCTTAACAGGAGTAGTAGATAGATAGATATCTACTTATGTTTTATTCCAAAATGATATGATTTTGCTTTACATTTTTTACAAAAATAAGCATTCTTATTCATGTAGGGTCAGCTCCCAATGTTAGTAATCATGCTAGTGCTTGCAAGCAAGCTTTTACAAGCACACTCAGTACAGTACTTACCAGGGAAAGCCTATGGCAGCTACAAATCAGCTTTTTCTATAGACCCTTTCCTCACCATCCTAGCTTATGCTTCAAGTCAATATTTCAACACAGTTGTCATCTATGAGCAATTGTTATGCTAAAACCTAGGTGCTAGCGTAGCTCTATTTTTAAAGTTGCCTGCCAGAGCACGCCTCACTCAAAGCAGCCTGACAAAGAAATTCACCCCCAACATTAATGAACAAAGAGATATTGAAGAAGAAGTAGTTGATGTCATTTTGGTTTTTTAATGAGAGCAAGCCTAGTGAGACACATCTAGATTATTACGAACTAACTTATACTGCTATTTCCAAAGCCCACCGAAATACAAAATTCAGGAATTTGCCAGAAAAAGTATTTTGAAATTATTTGATGAATTGGTCCATATTACATTTGGCACGGCCAACTACAGCTGCCACAGCCCATGCCTCAAAATGCTTCCCGCGTTCTAACATGGGGAATTCCCCTGTAACAAAGTTCATTTACGGAGAAGATGCTGGACTAATTTCCTGGTGTCTTTAGTTTGGAACGAAAAGTTTACCAATAAAAGCAAAAGATAGCAAAGACACGAGAAGACAAGCAAAGCCTGAATTCAACTGAACAACAATTTAAGGCAAGTTGAACTGTTGAACTGAATCCTCCCCCCACTGGAACCTACTCTTAACAGCAAGAATTCCTAGTAGTTTAAGATGTTTTCTGCATTTCCTCCCTACCCATCAACCAACTCTTGCTAACTGCCACCTTTTGCACTAGCATAGAGCTAGAGAATGCACTAAGAAAATTTGCCTTCAATAATTCATCTCTCACTAAACTCCTGAGCAGAGAAGGGTGGCTGCAGATGCACCTCACTTTTCTCCTTCCATACAGAACCAAAGTACCTTTCTGAACGTGTTTATTAGCTTGGACATCCACCCACCTCCTGTTTCAGTTTTCTGCTTATTATCTGCTCTTCCATGCAAGTATAAGCACTAATAAAAGCCTGAAACTTCCTAAGTATCTTTTTGGAGATCCTCCACCCATCTCCATCATTAACTATTACTGTAAAGGAGGCACGTTGCAAGGAAACTCATTCGAAGGTTCTTCTAAGAAGAGGGTAATCAATAAGGTAGCAGCAATCAGTTACTTCAACACTTAAAAAGGGAAAAATCACAGGCAGGAAAGAAAAAGAGTGTATCATATGGACAGCAAGCCAGAGTCCCTTCACATTTTTTTATGCAGGCCACTGCCAGAGTTTCAAATAAAAAAATCAGACACAGCTGATCTGTGAAAAAAAAAATAAGCAAACTCATTTTCAAGCAACCACTTCAACATCATCAACTTAGTATTTGTAACAAAGCAAAAGGTAACAAGCTCTTTCAGCGAAGTCTTAAAATACGCAAAGCTATCAAATTCTTATTGACAACCTTTTCACCTGTTAGTGCAGTCCCTTTAAGATGAACATAAGCTGAAAACATTAATTCAAGGTTGAGTATCAGCCTATGGGCGTTTCTTAAATTGTATTTACAGGTGTTTAAAAAACAAGCATCTGACATTTTTCCATAGTGATTCTTATTGCTCTTAGGCAAAGGTTTAATAATTATTAGCCTGATTCTGTCATTCCTGAAAAACAAACAAACAAAAAAACCGAGTCAAGTCCCAATTATAGTAGTACAGGACTCCTGGTATCTTGACTTTTTACATTTCACTTGGGTTGCTCAAAGTCAATATAAATTCTTTCCACTACACAGTTACTAAGCCAAAGTCAAAACGCTTTTCTTCCTGCTCAGTCACGGTAAGCTTACTCTTCATCCCTTTCCCAGAAATCTAATTAATTAATTCTCATAAGAACTGCTCAGAGAATGCAAGAAGATCCAGTTTCTTTGCAATATTTATTATTGCAGTTATTATCTTGCAACAGGTAGAGCCAAGTAAGCATCTGACAAAGGCCTAAAAAGTACCATTGTTTTGCTTAAAGCCTTCTCCAAGCTACTCAGTCACAATTGATCTTAGACATGACTCAACAGCGAAGGAATTCTGCAGATCCACAAAACCTGATGAAATAAAAATTAGCTCCAAGTAGCAGCCAGCAGCAAATTAAGATTGACTGCTGCCTCTGATCTGCATACAGATCACAGTTCATAGGCACCTCCATTTTCTAAACAAGGTTCTGAAGGTGTCCAACTTAGTTCTGGCTTCGTATGGTAAAGCCTGGTGAACTTCCGCAGTGTTGTAGTTCAGCCAATAAATAAACAACTTACCGTTCAATACTGCGTCCCATCCATCCTGCTAAGCCCACCAACAAATCGGAGCCAGAGTTCCAGTTCTGAATGAAATACTTCCCCCAGCAAACACTTTTTTCTGTTGGCAAACAAGCATCAGACCTACGAGCTTGCTAGATATCTCTAGGAAATACTGTAGTATTTTGCAGGTTTGTTTGTGAAGATAATCACTGCAAGTGATTACAGGATCAAGCATTTGATCAAACTTAAGCACTCAGTACACACTGTCTGTTTACAAACACCTGGTGATAATCACCCCTTCTAGACAGAGAGGAATACACAAAGGTTCTGAACAGCTAGTATGCCTTTCTAGGTAACTTGAGAAAAAGGTTAACTTAAATTATTTGACCAATAACGAATATTATCAGAGGCAGTTGCCCACGGCTGCAGACCTCGCTCAGGGGAGCGGCACGCTGCCATACCCACCCTTTCCTCACGCAGCTTCGGCTGCCACTCAGATCACATTTAAACCAGAAGAAACATTTACGCTTCAGCTCATGCCATTCGCAAAGTGAGCTGATTGCAGAGGCTTCCTCAAAGTAGCCTGACTACCCCATTTCTAGTCCCCACACAGGCAGCAAGTTCCTCTTTCAAACAGGTACTCTTCTGTCACATAAGACAAAGATGTCTGTGAGCATTTTCCCCACTTCAAGGAAAACCCCTGAAAACCAGCTGAAGGTTTGTGGTTTTGTGGGTTTTTCTGTTTTGTTTTGGTTGTTTTTTTTTTTTTTTTTCTTTTTTAGTAAAGGCTTTAATGCTCAGTCTGTAGATGGAGGTGAGGACTTCCAGTCATTAGTCCCACAGCAAACAGCATGCGTCTAACAAAAGCACAGCGCAGACAGCCCGGTTAAAGGTTGTTGCAAACAGCAGACAGCACAATTATGAGGACAATCAAAATTTAGAAGCCATTCACCAAGGAGCAGTGGAGACAAACGCCCGATTGCTTTAAATATCAAGATCAATAAGCTTATATAAGGAACTAACTGCAGTATCTGTGGTGACCGGAGACCTGAATCACCAGACCACTTCAAGCTAAGGCTTTAGACGAGCTGAGCACACCGGGGGTGACCACTTCGTGTGTCCGATCCGCAGCGCTTCCCATTATCAGTGCCACGCAGATACACGCGCCAAAGGACGGTCACCTGGTTTTGTACCGCCGAGCTGTTCTTGACCTCCGACAGCAAGACCAAACCTTGAACGCACCGCTGTTCATCCACTGCGGGACAGCAGCGTACACCTTCATTCTGGTAACATCTCCAGCTAGCAGATTAACAGAACTAAAAGAAACCTACCCTGTTAGTCTTTCACCTCACACCCCGTCTTGTTCTCAGCCTTTCAAATTACCCAGTCGCGTATCAGTGGCTCTGCTCTTTACATCAATCCTTTCCCATTCACTGTCAGTCTGAAATAAACCTCCATTACAAAAAAAAAAAAAAAAAAAGTCAAGTTGTACTCTAAGTGTCACATAAAACCTGGGCTGCTATCAAGAAAATTAAACATCCCCCCCCGTAAAGCTGTGAAGTTTTGTAACTGCAGCAATACAGGCAGTAGTTGTTCTAGGCAGGTTACATAAAAAGCTAAAAGTGCCATAACCCAAGCAGGAATCACTCAAAATTATTTTCAAACATAAACCAGTGGCAACCTGCCATCATAATTCTTCCCCGTTGTTCATGACAAACGGAAGTCCAAGTTTTGGGGGGCAAACAGAGCAAGTTATTGTGAACTGAAATAAGCTTTCACTAAGGTGGTTCAACTTCCAGAACATACACACTTGTACTAATTCCTACTACATTTTCATCTGGATGCCAACACAAGACTTCCCTTCTGACATGCTGAACCCTTGTCCCACAGGATTAGCACTTGTATTTAATATACATTCAGGTATAGCCATGTTACTTGAAGTTTACACAGCCTGTGCAGTTTCTCGAAAAGGAACAGAAACCCCGAGTGCAAGTCAGTCAAGAATTCCTGAGCCTCAGCCATCACAGAATTAAACACAAAAACTTCTGCATAATAATTTTTTTTTTTTTTTTTACTACACATCTTCCAGGGAGTGAAAAGTCCCTTTATTTTCAATTTTAGTAAGTATGTAGCTACTAGTGGCATTTCAAGAACACATGTTCTAAAATTAGCAGGAACAGTTAATAGTACGCATTTTTAAAAGGCCAACACTCCCTATAATAAGACCGAATGTGTTCTGAATGAGCCTCAACTAGTACTTAAGCTCCACATCATCTGGAAGATGCTTTAAGAGAGAAAGGCATTCTTTACTGAACTGCTAGGGAGTGCTATTAGTTTCTAACAGTGCTCATCAGTAAAGATGCACACAAACTGACAAAGTTACTTCTTCAGTGAGATTTTCATAATACTGTTTATTGACGCAGCAGACATGATGTTCTACTCATACCTCTCTGCTGTTATTTGGCCACTTTTTCCATTTCCAGAAGGTACTAGGCAAGAAGTACCAGTGAGAGCTAGAAAATCTAATTTAACAACTCCTGCAAATCTTGGGTCTGTCTTCAAATCTGTTTTTAAAACCAGTACAGCCACACTGGCTATCAAAAGAAGTACACAACTTAACTAATAGCTACTTGGAAAAAAGTCAATAATGTCGTATCAACAGATTTGTCTCAGACGTCCATCATGTTCCCAACAATACAAATGCTGTAAGAGAAAATTTCCTCCTCCTTGCATACTCTAAATATCCAACAGTAACACGTTAGTCAGAAATCAGATTACCTTGTATTTGGCAACGCACAGAACTTTTTTCAAAGTTTACTCATCACTTTTCTGTGCTGTGATGCTTTTAGAGTTTAAGAGTTTCACAATATCAACATGAAACCCGCAAGTTTTAGGAAGGCCACAGCCAGAACAAGCTGGACAAAGACTTCACAGAAATGCAGCACAAGAACACAATACTTACAGCGGAGATACCACAGTTAGCTATACTGAGAACTTTTATAAGAAGAAAGTCTCATCATGTCATCTGAACCCTGAATATTTGGAAAAGTCAGTAAATGAAACTTCCACACATTCAGTCTAGTTTTATTGCAAGCAGAACAGCAAAGAAAACTCACTGACGTACCCTACCAATCCATGGACGGTGCATTGTGCTTGCACGCACCTGAAGTTGCCGAGTCCCATACATTTCAGTGAATCAGCAGAAGTCAGCACAAAACCAGCCACTTCCATGTTCTAGGCGACGATTATCTTTTACTTACTGCCTGCAGCCATAATAACCGTTAAGTGATGCCCATTTTTACTGAACCAACAACCACTTAAACCAGCAAATTCACACCAACTGGAATTGTTTCCCTCCAACATTCCTCAGCCAGAGTGATTTCAGCCATCTTCTGCAGTGCTGTTGCTTTGAGAACTGGATGTTTCTTTCCCAGGCAATATCATTCCATATATTTTCCTTCTTTTCAGTTTATATTTGGAACAAATTCAAGATATGCAGACAGCTCAATTATTAACAAAAGAAAGGTTCCGATTACCTTACAAATACAGGTAAAAATACATAGGCGATTGTTCAGCGATGTTGAGAATCTCTCACTAAAGCTCAGTAACTTGCGATACAAATTTAGCTTTTATTGAAAATCTGAAAACATAAATCCTGTGTTATTCACTGAAACACAAAATCACATTTCTTAAAAGCTTAAGATCTATGTTTCGAACAGGCTTACTGCTCTAACTAGAATATATCTACAGTCATCAGTTCTCAGACTACCGAAACACTTCAGTATCGGGTCAGCTAGGAAGAAGGAAGTATCAAGACAACATGAGAAGGTTGATCTACGCTGGCCCCTTAGCTTATTTTCTCATTCAATAAAGTTTCCTGACAAATGTTTCCTTGGAAAGCGTACGTTGGCAGAATTCTCATCTCTACAGCACTGCACGGTCTTCCACACTTACTGACAGAAGGCAGCAGTTACAGAGCAGTCTGATTTTGTACTACGAACAGACAACGGGAAAAGGGACTGAACGCAAGGAGATCCAGCCAAATGTACTTGGTACGCAGGCACTCAGACTTGGGGATAAATAAGCATTTTCCAGAAAATGCCAGTTGTCCAGTGCAGAACCTAATTGAATGTTTTGGCCAACAGTTGTTCCTGTAAGTGCTGCAATTATCTCAACATTAACAAATTACCACAGTCACCCATTAATTAAAAGATTACTTACGTTATAGCATACAAAGTAGTCAACGCCAAGCAGCATTAGCATAAGACAACAATTTGACTTCAGGAATGTGCTTCTCACTTCATTCAAGCCTAGGACACAGGACATATTTACCAAGTTTTTAAATCCTTCCTTCTTCACGATAGTGGGTGTCAAGTTTGCAACAACTGCCCCTTTTGTACTCTGCATCTCTTAAAGGTGCCTGTTCCCGACTCACAAGTCCGTAACAAACAACTTGATCATCCTCCAAAAAAGAAACAGCTGCAGATAGTCAAGGTCCATCAAAAGATTAGACCGATTATGGCTTAGAAGTACTGAAGACTTCCTTTCCTTAATATCTGCAGACATCAACAGATACTTATGAAAGCCACAGACGCTCAAGTTAGCAGTAACTGCAACTGTGCCTCACTATGTTCAGCTCAAAATCCTAAACATTTAGCCAGCATAAACAAACTGTGCTGTATCATCTTTCAGCACTTTTTGGTATGATAAATTTCTTTTTGCTGAAACAAAAATTGTGTTTAGCTGCATGACTTGCATGCAATACAACGCTAACTCTATTTTAATTTGCATGGAGCAAATGAAAAACTATCATAAGGACAATGCATAATAGCCTTTTGGCAAGATTAATTAAAACCTTAGACTGATGATTAACAACTCAGGTTCAACATATTTATGATCACTTGCAGATAAACAGAACATGCATATAGCTCCCAGAGAAACAGCTTCAAGTTTGTTAGAGCCTGGAAGTTATTTTACAGCCTACCGACCGGTTCACTTGCCATAGCTTCTGTGCAGCACTCTGCTACCTTGCCCCCGTTGCTTTCGGAAAACAAGGTCTAGGTGCAGGCCAGCAATCCTCTGAACAGAGCCAACAGCCCTCTGACAACCGGACAAGCCGTCCCAGACCTTGCAGCGCAATCCCACACCCATTCCTGTAACAGCCCTGAAGCTCATCTGAGTCTTAAGCGAGCTGATTCAGCTTGCTATCCTAGTAAAACAATTACTTATTTTTACACTGAGCTGGTTTCTGAAGGGCTAGAACCTGTGAAAGGGAGCTGGTGGGGTGGAAGGATCCCCCTCTTCTAGCAAGAGCAAATTAATCATTACAGGGTCACCCACTCTTAAGCTATACTCTCAGGAGACAGTGAAGGTCTACATCTATTTTTAGCAAGTTTGTACTTTGTTGCTCCGCTTTACCAAAAGCCTTTCACATTCCTAGTAGTATTTTCAGCTAAATCTGAACTGGGAATCACGCAGCACATCACCTCACTTTGATTTCAACTTGAATGGAAGCTGTAATAATTCCGAGGCACAAAGGAGCACAGAAATATAATCCTCCGATTACAAACATACCTTGCCTGACTAACCTGAAGATGCTTTACCCTGCGGGTTTTTGGTTTGGTTTTTTTGTTGGTTTTGGTTTGTGGGTTTTTTTGGTTTTTTTTTTAGTTTTTTAAGGGAATTTTAAAAAACTTCCCCCCCCCCCCAAAAGACTCTCATAGTACTGCAGCAACTTTATTCATTATTAATCAGGCCTCATCTGCTCAATACATCATTTCCATAAGATTAGCAATCACCCACGTTACAACATGGCAGCAAATACTGTATCCTTTTTTCAACATAAAAGCTTTCACCTCCTAAAGAGTAAACACAGAGCATAAGTTAGAATGATTTGTTTCTTTTTTATGCAAGCCAGTTCAGCCACTGGATGAAAAACACCATGTTACAGTAAACCTCATATGTAAACATGAAAAATCCTCTCCTGCACTTTGAAATTGAGCTCTTTACTCAATTTCAGCTTGATTTGACAGCAGTAGAAGCCTAGAAAATAAAATGCCTAGGAGGAGGGTATAGAGAAGAATGCTTGAGCTAGCCTTCCAGCCGGAGGAACAGATTCCCTGCGTGCACGGCTTCCCTTGGCCCGCCGCTCGTCACTTTGCACGCACGCCTTTACATCAGCACGCAGGTACCTGCTGACGCACAGGCAGCTCGGAGGCAGCTGCGGCGTGTCCTGCCTCTTGTTCGCTAGCGGTTTGGCTTACAGAAGGAAGGACGCAAGAGTGGATGAAGAGCACGGGATCGCTGGCGTCTTTACAGGGAAGCTCTACAGGAGGACGGAACCACAGGAAACCAGACTTTGTCAGTTCTGCCATTCAACAAACTGAGAAACGTGAAGTTACTACTTGACTCCTGCTGAAACTATCTGGTTTGGGCTAATTTGTTTCACTAAATAGGATCAGAAATAGATTTAATTGTGAATCTCAATTATTTCACTCTTATGTCACAATTTGTCATTAGCAAGATACTTTACCTATTCCTTTGTACAAATACTCCCCTGTCACATTTCACTTGAATGCGACATAAATAAAAGCAACTTGATTTACTGTCACTGTTCTTTTCAGGAAATTAATACACTACTTTTTATTTTTAAACACTTAAAAGTTAACTGCAAATTCATACATTTCCTGACAAGTAGATGGAAGGCGCAAATTAAAGAAGTAGTCAAAAATCTTTGCTTTTAATTCAGGTGCTCGTTATGACACAGTATATATAAATGTCTAAATACAGCAGTCAGTCTTAAAGTTGGCACTCATGGAGACCAGAAGCAGAACCAGGTCCAGCATCAAAGGCCTTCATAATGTCCAAGGAGATGAAAGGGGTAATCCAGAAGCCTTCAAAATTCCCTCCAGTTTTGTCATTTTAGTTTATAACTCAAAGTCTCTCAGGAACAGTTGCTGGTCTTTGAGTATTATGAGAATTTTGCTTCTTTTTATTTCCAAAAGCCAACAGCCTGCAACCACCTGAAAAGTTTGCTAGAGTAAAACCAGCGTACACTGAGGCCTCTATATTCCAGCCATCACCTACATTTCAATGGCTTGTTTGTCCTGTTTGGAGGCAAACACTAAGAAAAAAAATGCTACTTCCAAGTTAGGAAACCACTAACTATCCCATACCTCAAGCGTATATAGCTATCTTGACCCTTAAAATAAATTTTTACAGCTTCATAGGAATTACTTATTTTCAAGCTGTTATAGTTAAAAAATAAATCCCGCACTCTCTCCCCAAGTGATGACTTTGCATCTCACATTCTTCATCAGCATCAAAGTTTTTATTTGTCCACCTTTCCAAGAAGATTAAACATAACAGAGTTTGCTCATACACAATGCCAATGTATTCAAATTTCATTTGTTTTCCCTTACTTCTTTTGTGCTCAAGACAACCACATCTGTATATAAACTGTTCTGGCAACTGATTCTAGCTCGAAGACCAGCAGCATCCACAGAATGGGCTTTCAGATCACTTATGCGAGCTAGAAGTGCTTATGGAATAGCTTGGCCACAGCGTCCAACACACAAACCCACCTCGGATGCAAACGAACGAGACGCTGTCACAGATTCAACATTTTCAAGATGCTTACTGGACTGTCGTCTTAGACTCAAATTTGATGTTCTGCTTTAAAATACAGGACTATAATTAGACAAAAGACTTAACTACCACTTTTTATCTAAATCTATACAGAATGGTACTACTTCAATAGATACCAAATTTGAAGGACAGTTCATAATCGGTATTACCATGTTGCCATCTCCGCTGCTTTTTCAGAGCTTTAAAGAAATTTAAGTCAAGTATCTTCAAGTTTAAGCCCACTACACTCTTCTTGATTTTAGCTTTTTATACTTTAATTTTTCAACAAGTGCCTGTTAAGCATACAGATAGCAGCTCTTCTCAATCCAGAGGTGATCCTCACAGGACACCCACCAAACACCCTAAGAACACAAGCGTGGCTAACAGAAATCAACCCAACTAGACAAAAAGTCACGAGATAGTAGAGAGTTTTTCTGGCATCCTGTAGCTTAGTCCATACGCTATCCCCAGCGAAACCTGTATCTTCATCACCGTCTGGGGAATACGTTCCCGTGAGGTCAATAAATATCCTCTCTCTCTGCTGACACACCTAACTATGAACAGCCTTTTTATTGACTTAAGTTAAGAGGCAAACAAGAGACTGATACTGAGGGAATAGACACAGCTTGTATTCATGTTACTGTTTTTCAAAACAAAACTCTTCCAGAATTTGCAGGAAAACACATCTCAAAATTCATCACATTTAAAACTACAGTACTTTCTCTGTATATTGGAGCCAGCTTCAGTCTGGTTAGCTTAGGTGTTAGCAACACTGACAGCATGCAACATCAACACGGACTAGCCCTCCTGTACCCAGCCCCACAGCGATTCCCACAGTCTGCACCGGGACCTCCGCATTAGCACTAACATTTGCATCCAAGCTAGAGAGTTGCGTGCCAGCTCCAATATTCATACACGCACAAAGTCACATTTACAACCAACGTGTAGACAATAGGCAAGAAGCGGCTTTTCAAAGGCGTTGCTTTCTCTAACACATGACAACAGTCACACAATTAGTGCTGCTGCTTTTTTTTTTTTAACCCATCTCCAAATCTTTTAAAGCAACTTGTGGCGTAAACTAGATTGAGTACCTCTGATTTATCACAGCAAGTACAATAGCATCTGAGCCACCTACTGAGTATTATTAAATATAACTAAACAAAAATATACAAGTCTGGAAGAACACAGATTTATACAGCTATGTTCATACCTGTTTGTAGCAGGTTGCCTTTTTAATTACAGCTTCACTGATCTTGTTTTAAAAATATCTAATCCCATTTATAATTGGATCTATTTATCAGTATTTGATTTACCTAATCTGTCATCACTGGACAGCTTTTATCAAATATCACCACCTATCTAGTAAGTAATATTCTTATCTGCCAAGTAGAAAAATATTATGAAAGCTCTATAAGAACAGCTGCAGAACATCAGATAATCCAGGAGAAACGTAACAGAGGTTCCTCCACTAGCACCTTTCACTGAAATTAAGGACTACCAGGCAACTTCTACAATGCCTCACTCTGGTGTCACTTTCTTCCAAGATGGTGTTTGTATTCAAGTTTCTAGCAGGTAAACCTGCTTAGGTTTCTGGCTCAACCTAAGTAAGCTACCTTATTTACATACTAATTACAAAAAAAAAAATCTGAAACAACACCAGTAGGCTACCTTGCTCTTTGCAAATTCTGGCAAAATTGATTCTTCCCATTTATCTACTGGAGTTCTTTTTAAAAGCTACTGGACTGGCCTAGTTAGCAAATCAAGGAATATATATTTGAGTTTTAATTTTAATAGCATGTCATCACCTAACATCAAGTAATCCCTTTAGGGACATACTTGTACTTTTTGGGTCACTGAGGTATTTTGCCTCTTGCTGTTGACAGCCTACATTCAAGTTACAGTCAAACAACAGTATTTAAATGCATTTTTTTCCCCTCCAAATTGACTAATTTCTTTCAGCTGTCTGTACTCTCCTTTCAGTGCTTACTGGCTTGCTCCCACAGCAAGTCTCACATTAGAAAACTTCCTATTCATTAAAGTGTCTAAATCACCTTGGAATATGAAGTTCAAGGTAGATTAACATATATTTTGTCAAACACCCATCTGAAGATATTTTGGTTTCATCATAATACACATTAACTGACAGACCTGCAGTTACAGGAGAGTCTGCCAGCTACCCCACCCACACAGACAGCAGCCCGTACAACTCTCAAAACTGAAGAATCAGCTACCACTCACCTCTCCTCAAACAGGTCCTTCCTTCTTTAAGTGAAGGTAAAAGTACTCTCTTTAGACTACTGCATTCCATAATCTAACATTAAGATTCCCCTCATCAGCCCAGAAATACAAAAGCTTTCCAGCTTATATTAGAGTTGATGGGTTTGCCCAGTAAGTAAAATACTTAATGCACAGTTCCTTTACCAGAATCAGAGACAGTCAATGTACTCTATCTCAATACCACTGCATGAATTATCCACAGGTTTTTTTTTTCCTTATGTTTTACCCACTGCAGTTTCTGCTGCACTATCTGGCTTGTATGCATCAACACAAATTCAAATGGCACATCATGTCTTTCCTTACCTAAAACTGCACAGTCAAGTATCATACATATTCTACCTTCACCATACAGATAATAGTAATGACCCAGTTGAAGAAAAAAAAAGTACATTTTGGAATTTTCTGGAAAAGTATTTTCTAGAGGTTGTTTAAACACCATGAAGACCAACAATAAGACTGCATTAAAGCCACTGAAGTTCCCCTGAAACATTACAGCAACTAGAGTGGACCAGTGCTTAGATGAGGCACTTACAAGCAAAACAGGAGTCCCCAATTGTTTATGTTTGTACACTGACCAGTTTTAAAAAAAATGGTAATGCTCCATTTTAAAAGCTTTTGTCAGATAATTTGGAGAGGATCAGCAAGTGAGCAATTAGTACATTCAGTTCACATCAACTACCACATCAATTAGCATCATAAATCAAACCAGCAACGCTCTAACTCAATTCACTCTATTATGCAGGAAGCAAGATGTTCCAGTAAGCAAAACATTGCTGGAAAAGTACTGTCTTTTTATAAGTCATGTAGGTCTCCTGACTTCAGCTAAAATACTAGCCTTAAAATGCATTAAGCAGTCGTCAAGGCAGATGTCCGCTGTAAATATTTGTGCATCTAACCTGGCTAGCATTGTTACCCAGCTGATTAATACCCATCACTTCCCTCTCAAAGGTTACGCACCTATGTAGCCAGCGCATCTTTTGCCTCAAGAATGTTGTGCCCTTTTGGTCAGCCCCACCCTACTCAAATTTAATTTTTCAAGATAAGACAATAGCAAGATCCTTCCATCCGTAAACTAATGTATTGTTATACATCTAGATGCTCTTAAATGCCGCAATCTCATAGCAGTGAAGTATTTTTGAAGCTTAATTAATGCAGGTTGAAATTAGAATCTTATTTTGCATGAGAAAAGTAATGAAATGGGACTAAATAGATGAGTTGCCACAGGGTACGGGAATAGATTTCCCAGCTTGTTTCTATTCCTTCCTGCTTTCATTTACTCAACTCCAAGGGTGAACCTACAGATTCACGTTCAAGTAAGAGAATTGCCATGTCTAAGTGATAAACGACTATAGGAAAGTCCCACATGCGCTAAGGCTGCCAACTATAAGTTTTCTTCATATTCAGAGCATACCAGTAGCATTGTTAATTGTCACGATGTCATACAGTGCCAAGCAGCTAGCCATCACTGTCACCATCCTGTGCAGAGGGATCAGAAGCTTGCCCAGAGACCCACAGAAGTCTTTCAACCCCAAGCTCAAACAGCAATCTAGAAAAAATTTTCTAGGAGCAATGTATTTTGAAGGAAAACTACTACTCAGCTTTATTCACGGTACAAAAAAAGAAAATAGTCTTATGGAGACTTTAGGGTGTATTGAAAATACTAACAAAGCTTTACTATAAAAGCATTTTTAAACTCTACTACATCATTGATTTTATGTTCGTGAAAGCAAAGGAAGGTTATTTTCCTTCACTGTCATTATTTATTAGTTTTGATAGTTGACACTTGGACCCTTGGCAATACAACCAGTAGCACCTTCTAGCCAGAAACAGAGATGGTGCAACTAATAACAAAATTATTTCTAACTGCTTGATCAGAATTCTCGCTATCAAATGCCCATATCCATTAAGATTTTCCAAGCTATCATTCTAGTTTTAGTGCTAAACAGTGAAGTTACCCAAATAAGAGATATATAGCCCATCTTTCTCTCAAGAACCTGATACCTGTTTTATAACATGCCCCCAGCAGTAGCTAGAAGAGCAGATATGAAGCTGTATGCCAATTTTGTGATGACACACAGCTCCTGTCTCTGACTTCTGCCTATTTCTTATCAGGCCCAATTTGTCACATTCTTCCAAGAGCATGCCACCTTTCCCCGAACATAAATGTCTACCAAGTCTATATACGATCATGAGCAGTACGACAACCATAACAGTATACTATGACAGAAGCATCAGTTATTATTTTTTACATATCATGAAGCACTTAGTCCCTAAAGCCTAACTCACACCTTTACATTAGGTTTACAGAAGAAGAGACAACAATATTCAAATGTAAGAATCCAATGTCAGCTCAATTACTCCTCCATACTATTTCAACATTACTAAAGGCTTAGTTTTCAAGAGACTTTTTGTATCGTGCACAGTCGGCTTGGCATTTTGAAAGCAATACAGGTAATTTAGGAGGCCAAGTTCACGACAAGAAATGCGGTAGGTGCCTCCTGCTATAGTTGGCTTTCTGCTTCTCTTCACTGCATTAGTGTGTCACAACTGCGTGTTCATGAAATTTATTATCGCAGCCCAGAGGTTTTGATTGGAGATTCCTGCTAACTATTCCAGGCCTCAAGGCTTGCACTCCACCTAACCCTGACTCCATGGAGAAGAACAGGCTCTGGCAGTGCAGATACAGAAGCGTATTGATGCTGTTATTCCTGTGCTAGACGGCCATTTCAGTACCCTAAGATCACTGGGTTCATTTGGATCAGACTCCCATGGGAGCACAGGTGATGCTACACTCAAATGCAACTACTTCCACATGTCATTAGTGGGAAATGACACCTGCTGTCCAGTACCATGTCACAGTTACCCGACAAACTACTATTCTGTGTACAAGCTGTCTTTCAATAATGAAACGTTGCATAAGAAATACAAACATGCAAAGCAAGTGTATTCAGATAGGCAGCTGAAGTCTAACACCTATTATGTCTTCCTGCTACACTCGCTTTCCATGTTCATACAAATTCATGCGCCAGCCACCTCCTTATTTAAGGTCCCGAGACATCTGTCTTGGGTTACTGACCAAATGATGCAAAGCACCTTGCTTTTAGTTCACAACTAGTTAACTCCGATACACAAGCATTTGCGAATTAAGTGGTATACATGTAAATGACACTGCCTGGGCACCCAGAGTGCCATGCTTTTAGCGTATTTCCTCTAGAGAACACAGTTGCTGTGATACCTAAAAGACAGGCTTCCTGGCTGCTCCCCTGAGCATGGGAAGTTGAAGCAGTGAGATAATGGCAATCACACATTCACACACTACTGTATTTGTTTAACGAAGTAGCAAGAGTAAGTTACAGGACGCTACAAAATCCTGCAACAGTGACTACCTTGCTGTGCCCTCCTTCTGGTTATCTTACTGAAAAATCGAGTTGCAAAGTACAGATATAGTGGTATAAACTAATAAAAATTTAATATCAGGAAGAACTTCAGCTGCAGCTTTAGTTTAATAGAAAATGAAAGCACTACCAAGTTCAAGTCAAAGTAGATTCTCCTACAGGTTTCAAGATAAATTGTGTTGAGCATTGATTTGGTCTAGGCTATAAACAGTCCCTCAATCCTTTCGAAGTGATGCAAAAACAACAAAAAAAGATGAAAAATTTGCATCTGAAGCTTCTCATAAATAATACAAGTACAGAGCAATACAGCTAAAGCTATAGATTCAATTCCAGTATTCTTAAGAGTCATTTTGCTTGCCTGTATTTTTCTTAAGTAAAGAAGGGGAAATAACCCAACAAAACAGCTGTCTAATCATTAGGTTTACATTCATCGTTCAGCTATGTAAACAAATACAGCTACTAAACAAGGCACTGAAATTAGACCTCTCATACACATCAACCCTATATTTTTAGTACTTGCTTCCTTAAGTGGTTAACTGAAGCTTACTTAAACAACAGGAAAAGAAAAATGAAAAAACAAGTCATTCACTGGGTTAGAAATGCACTGCCATCTTAACACCCTTTCATTGTACCATTATACAGGCTCCGAATATGGTATTAGTCAGAATCCCGAAGTGGCATTCGTGAGGTTGAATGTGCACATACTGATTAAGTAACACACCTGCTTCCATCCACTTTAAAGAAAAAAAGACATTAAATACTTCCAGAGGGCTTTGGGATTGCCAGCAGCCCACAACGGACTTGCTACCAACAAGGGAACCTGACAAGCCCTCTGTTTCCACCTTGGAATTAGAAGTGTAAACCAAAATTTTCTAAGAAGTCATAGATCCCCAGTAGCCCAAATGTCTAAGTGCAATGGCACTGTTACCGTATTTCTAACATTAGGCACAGGAGTCATGCAGGATTTATAGCCTTATCACAATTAAAACAGAAGTACAAATTAACTGCAAACAACTTTGGATCAAAAACTCTGTCCAGAAGACTAAGAAGTAGTTGAGAAGTCATTCCATATAGACAGAAGAGAATTGAAGTGTTCCTGATTTATAAAATCCTTTTAAAAGTTTAACCTTATCACTCCAAAAGCTATTCACTGCCCTGTACCCCCAGGCTGGAGAGTTTATGACTGCAGCTGAACTGTATCTTCTCCGTGCATTTAAACGCTAAGTTTTCTAGGACAGTAACAAGGTGCAATACCAACCACTTAAAACCCCAAAAGGCATGAACGTGAACATTGCTAGTAAAGTGTTAAGTATAAAATGACGAACAACTAAGTGAAATGCCCGATAACTAGCGCGATAGATAATAAGTTCGCTCTTTCATTTTGACTCTCTTCGTTGGACTCTCTCCAGCATGCCCATGTCTCTCTTGTCCTGGGGAGCCCAGAACTGGACAGAGTATTCCAAGCATGGCCTCACCAGTGCCGAGGAGGAATTTATATTTAAAAAAAAAAAAAGAAAAAAACAAAAACAAAAAAAAACCCACACAAAAAAAACAAAACAGCCCCCAAAACACACCGCACCAAGGCCAGGCATGGGGGGAAGGACCCAGGCACCCAGGCCAAGCTGCTTTCCTGCACAGGAACAGGCACAACTCATCACACCAGTGTTCTCAGCCTCGGCAGGGAAGCCTCCCCGCATCGTCCCCAAACCAAACTGGTCTGAGCCTCCTGCTCCAAACCCCACTATTGGGATCTTTGCCTTTCACCCTCTGTTCTTCCGGCTCATGCCCGTCAGTGGCCACTGCGGGGTACCCGCTCGCCCTCGCCATGGGGCTCCATGCACACATCTCTCCATATGGAGATGGCATCCATGAAACTGTGTTTAAGTCCTGATGGCACAGAATTCCCAGAAGTCTTTAAATAAAAAATTAGCAGCATCTCACAACTTGTCCACATCTGGCACTGTCTCTGCTCAATTATTTCATGGTACAAGGACAAGCGAGAACACAAAAGAAGTTTAGCCACAGCTCTCCCTCAGTACGGGTGACATGAAGTACAAACAGTGCTTGGAGGCAGTCAAGGACAATAACTAATATTACAGAAGACAAATCTCTTATTCCCACAGAGGTTGGGATTATCAAAAATATTTAATACAATACTTTCTCTCTCAGACTAGGGGAACTTTATCCACTGTACATTACTAAGTAATCATTTTAGATTTTTTCCACAAAGGATATAAAGCTATGTGTATGAAGGTCAGAAAGAATATCCTTAATGTAAAAATGAACAATTGCAGAAACGGATGTTTGGAACACACTGTCAGCAGACGGTCACACAGTTGAGATGCAACTAAGCTCTCCATTTCAGCTACTAAGATTTTTGGAACTTATATTACCTTTTCTTCAAAGATTTGCCAAAAATACCAATGCTGCCATTTACCTTGCTTATTGGTAAGGACAAAACCAATTCCCAGTTGTGATGCAGCGGAGAACAAAGTATTCCTGAGGTCTGGGGAGAAGTTCTTCATCTACCTGGCACTATTGCCAACATCCATCATTCTCCAAAAAAATTGGGGGTTTTAATTTCACTTATAACTGTCAGACTACAGTATGTTTGCAAACGCATCCCTTAATATTTGCAATTAATTAAATACATCATATTCCCACATCAGTTTTCACCACGTGATCCAAGATTCAAACCACTTCTTTCAGGTGTTAAAGTTAGGACTAAGACTATCGATACCTCAAGTGCCGGAAAATATCCTTATTAGAAAAAAAAATATTGTGAAGACACTTAGCTTGAACATCTATGTCACCTCTAGGAAACTGCAATTGCCATTTTGGCCTTAGCAAAGTACAATGCAGAACATAAACACAGCACGCGATGGTACAAGGTGTGTTTCCTTTTCCCAAGTGCCTGAGATCAGCCAAAGAGAATCAAATCTCCAGCCTGCTGCATTGCTGAGTGCCCCCTCTTCTTAGGGAGTAAGACTCCTTTGCCAATTTAAATAGAAATAAAAACAGCGACCTGTATACACAGCAGCATGAACTCTTGTTTCAGCATTATTGCATGCTGCTTTAAACTAATCCCCCAAAGCAAACGGTGGGAAAAGCCTGGCACACTCCCTGAAAAACCTAAAGCCTCACAACACATTTGTTCCAGCAACATATCCACAGCATGTCTCCTTCTTTGCCTCAGGGAAAAAGCTATCCTCAAAAGTTAATGGTTTAAGGCTTTCCTCTCAATGTGTAACTTTTATGCACTCACTCAAACACATCTGATATTTAATCATGCAGCTTTTGCTAAGAATAGCAACAAAGCACATAACTTAAAGCCAGACAGCACAGTCACTTCGACTAGGAATAAGACATTCCGGTAACTTAAGACACAACTGTCAAACCTAACTTTTCATTTACCATGCAAGTAAAGTTAAGGACAAGCATTTGAATTTTCTTGGTTACTCATATGCTGAAGTCTATTACCTTCCACATTAAAAAGAAATGTTTTTCCATTTTGATACTAGCCACCAAAAGTACAAAATACGTACGGCGTTTCATCAATTTGTCCGCACTGAAGGTCTACAGACAGCAAGACAGAATCACAGCAGGGAAACGCTACCTTTGAGCTAGGTTAACACATAACTCAGTACAAAGTTGCACATGCACAACCCGCAGAAAAAGGCATTACGAGACTTATTCCAAACACATTGCGCTGGCTCTTACAGGCAACGATCATTGCCCAAGTCAATGCTTGGTGTGTCTGTGCAAGCTCAGAATTTGCCTAGCTGCACCAATGCACTAGATATAGATAGTGTGTTCGGATTCCCTACCTCTGACTGAATCACATTAATTTAATCCCCCAGAACAAGAACAAAAAAGCACATTCCCAGCATGCTCTGTTGCTGCCCTCTCTCCCACAAACCTGAAACAAGACGGCTATGTTGTGAAACTGTTCCCCAGGCACCATCTCAAAAAGTTACCCTCAGTGTAAAATTCAGCCCAAGACTCAAGACTCCCTCCGTCAGTAAAACTACAACATCTTAAATTGTTTACTTTGCAGACCTGAAAAGTAAAACGAGCAAAAAGGAGCTTTGGTTTACAAGCGGAGATGATATAACCAGCCTCCAAACCCACTTTTAAACACTTTAGCTTCCAAGCAAACAGATTTTAATCGTATCTTGGTACGTTTGCAGAACACGTTTTATCACTGCAAATCATATAGTTTGATCCACAGTTCAAAAAGGCACAACAATAACAAGAGCTTGAATAGGGCAAGTGCTATTAAGGCTTCAAGATGCAATTGTCTTATGGAATTTTCAGCTTTTTGGGTTTTTCAGCTTTGTTCATTTATGCGTAAATAGCTGAACTATACCATCATTCTTTTGCTTTATCTAAATAACACAACATAAACCCAAACTCCTCTCCCCAAGAGCCTGACTTAATTATTTGCTTGCATGGAGATCACCATATGCTGGATCTCCCAAGTCTGTTTCAGCAAAATAGCTGAGTAAAAAGAGTGACCAAGTTACTAATAGCGAAGTAAAAGGAGTAAAAGGTATTCAAATAGTTTTCAGAGTGACTATCATCGTTTCCAAGTCGCAGCTTGATCTAATTCTTTGCCAAGTCTTGTAGAACAATCAGCTTTTGCTCCTTGTCATGAGCTATTTGTACACCTGCAGGAAGGCTCACATTATTAAGAAGAGACTACTATACAGCAGCGATTCACCCTCACCTTATCACTAAGCTGGCAAGTTAAAGAAAAGTCCCACGTTTTCAGCTAATAATGACACTCCTTCCATAATAGGAAGACAAAGAAGGCTGATCATTGATGTGCCTGCCATTTTTCTGCCATCAGGTAGGAGAGAACAGATATGTGAAGCAGGAAAAACAGCTGCAGTCTTGTATTTCACAAGAGACAACAATGCTTTTACAGTACGTTCATTTTTCAACTCATTCATCTCAGATTTCAGTAGCAACAGAAGCATTAAAATACTATCATTACCTTAACACCAAAATTGAGTATAACCTCTTCTGTAAGGTAGCCCCACAATAGCATTGCCCCCCCAACATACTTGATAAAAGCATTTAAGGAGATGCAAAGTTAGAGAGCTCCAAGAAACGAGCAGCCACAACAGGTAATACCACCAATGTGGAATCCCACATCAGCTAACGACAGATGCCTCTAATGCATAGGTACTTGAAGGGGTTTAGCTCCACCCTAAATTACTTTATTTTCAAGAAAAAGTACTTTTAAAAGAAGTGACTGGAAAAAAAAAGTAATAAAGCAAGGTTTATACCTTCTACCATTTTCTCCCACCCACCCACTCCCCCAGTGCGTCAGGATCTTTGCACTGCCCTGAACAAGTAATTTCCAAGTGTACAGATCTCATATTTTCTCTAAGACTTAGATTATTTCTGAAGTCAATAATCATAATTTCAAAACTCAAGCTAGCATTCACAACACACTTTTCAATATATATTCTTTTTAAACAGAAAAATTAGAATCAAAATCACAAAATGCGCTGGAACGTGGCAATTCATAACTGAATAATGTCTGGTATGGCATCCGTAAGAATTAAAGCAATGACTTCCCCTTGCATAAAAAAAATAAAGTCAGATTTCCTATTCACTCAGAGAGGGGAAATAAAAAAAACACGCACAGACTACAGGGAACATCTTCAAATTACTCACAAGGCACACTGAAGCCAGTATCTTAAGCCTCATCATTAAGGCTTTGTTTTACTAGTAGAGGATTCAAGACATTTCCCAGTTAGGAAAACCTGCTCGAACCCCACAGTGAAGCAGAATCCGCTTTGATGGGCTTGCCGCTGCGTAAAAGGATAGCAAAGTATTTCAGAACACTTGCTGCATCAGCATCTGTTAGTAATAAGTACATTAGCAAAAGTGTTTTTATAGACTATTAGCCAAGACGACACTGACGTTGTTAAATTGTTTTAAAATCCTTTCATGAAGGATTAGAAGTTAAATTTTTCACCGTCTTTCCTTGGTTTTGCATCATTCTTAAAGTTTTATAACAATGTAACGCTAGTCTCAGTCTGGATGGTAGAGACTGGAACTGACACATTCAGCTACCTGCCCTTACATATCTACACACGCACCTTAAGACCATCATACCTTGAAACCCCAAGAGGTTTCCAGCATTTTCAAGACTGTTGAAGTCAATCCATGTTTTCTTCTCTCCATTTCTAAGCACACAACATACATGATGTAAGAACTATTTTGTATTGATCAAGTACCAATGCACCTACTGGTGGAACTAAGCTCGTGAACTACAGAACACGTGCAGACAGTTTTTACTACAGTTAACAGCCTACATGACAGCATCTAAAATTGTCTGGCTACTTAGTGTGAATTTCACACAAAGAAAATGGAATGGAAGCGTATGCTTTTGAACTGTTGACTTTGCAACTCCGTGAAATGCAAGAACCTCAAAGTAACCAATTTTTAGCATCTTTATCCAATGAGGAAAAACTAATTAACTAATATCATACAACTGCCTGACCCGGTATCACATCTAACTTTGAATAATACAAGGAAAGAAATCTGTGCAAAAAGTACTGAAGTGTCAATTTAGGACCCAGTTTAGGAACATTTAGTACTTGCTCTCTTCGGATTAGATACAGCTCGTGTAGCTGAATATAAACAATTGCTGCTGCTGAAAGGCCAGTTTTAATTCCACGTTATTTCAACAATCATCGGTCCAAGCAAGTGTGTCCAGACACTCCTATAATAGAACTCAAAGCCTAAAACGGAAGAGTTTACACTGCCAATAAAATACAAAGTGCTGGGAAGACAGTACCACTCCATACTGAAAAGAGAATTCTGAGAATAAGTAATAGTGTCTTTACCTCACTGAAATATGTCTCAAATTGCTTTGGATTCCACCTATGTTTTCCTCCAGATCTGTCAAACTTCTCTTGAGCAGGAAAGTATTATTCGAGCTGTTCAAGGAGCACATGTTGGTTGGAGTTACAGTTTAAAGCAGCCTGAACTAATGAGACTATATTCTTTTCTCTAAAGGGAACAGTTCTCCTTCTACTGGAAGGAACTATTTCAGCAAAAAGTTACTTAATATTTTCTCGTGCCAGCCACATGCCAACCACACCATGATTTCTTGCTGTCAGTGAAAAAGGCGAGTACCAAAAGGCCTTGTGATTTGGGGAGTACCGCTGCAACACTCAACTCTTTGCAGCAGAATTGGACTGCAACAGCCGCAAAACAAATTACTATTTCTAAGTTCTTCCTACATGCAATATGGCATTACCGCATAGGTTTAAAAAGCTGGGATGAGTGAGAAATAGTCAGATAAAGGAGGTTTACCAAAAATACAACCTGGTGGAGTTGTCATCTAAAGGAACGAGTTGTTGTTTTTTTAAATATATGCAATTTTTAATATTTAAGAGTTAGCTGAAGAGCCCTCAGAACAGAAAAGACTTAAGATATACACTTTTTCTAGATAAATCTTTCCCATGAATCAGATCTACTGGTTTCATGACTCAGTGCCCAATGTAAGTTAGACAGCAAACTGTCTGTGAAAATTTTACTCATCGGCTCTGCTTTTGAAACACATTTGCAGGCTGCTATTTTGGCTTTAAAGTCTTTGTGATTGACAAACGAACTGAGCTACAGTTCGGTAACACAAATCGTTAATACCTGAAAAGCCTAACATCAGTCACATGCTAGGAAGATAATGACATACAGTGCTTCGCATCGTCCTCCCACTCCAACACAAACTTGGCTGCATCACTATGTCCCGAGCATCTTATTCAAGAAACGTATTTATACCACATATTAATTATCACTTTAAAAGAAAAACAATGTTCTGCTGAAGGCATCAGCTATCCCGCAGAAATCCAAGCATCAGCAGCACTGCGAGAGGAAGAGTGGTGCCTGAGCCATACCCTTCCCACAACAGAGAAGTTTCCATCCCTTCAGCGAAAGAGGAGCGCAAAGGGGAAGGACTCCAGGAGGGGACAACTCAGGCTCCGAGAAGCCGACAACCACACGCCGTAATTTCAATAAAGTCACAAATACAACGGAGAATACGCACGAAACTCTACCACGGTCGGATGCGGAGACGTAGCTGGGGACCATGTTCTTCAATAAGTGACAGGCACTGCCAGTCTCAGTGACTCGCTATACAAGACACTAAAGAGGGGGGGTTGCCCCCTCCCCCCTAAAATGTTAACGGCGTGAAACATTGTGCCCGTCTGTTCAAGCTGCACTGCTTAAGAGTCAGGCGAATAATGCAGTCTTTCAAGTAACAATCTCAACAGCAGCTTTTCCAGCAGGACTTTTTTTATTAAATATAATTTAAGGACAAGATAAGCCAAGAAAACAAGACGGTTTTAAACAGCTCTCTATTTCAGCCGCTGTACACCATAACCTGCTACGCTGAACCCCTTCCAAAATAACGGCAGACTATTTCAATTGCAAAAGCACACAAGGCAAAGCTAAGTAAGTTATTATGCAAAATAACTCAATTTTTTTTTCTCGAAATGCTCGTTCTTGGCCAATACCGTTTTCTCTTTTTTAAGCACAGTGACAGTTACGAAAAATATCTGCAGACGTCCCAATACTGACAATTTTTTCTTATTTTGCACATCCCAAGCAGTTCAAGAGTCTCTGCAGTGCTCCTTCGGGGATAGATGCATATAAATCTAAGCTTAGGAGCCTGTTATCTCCATCTTGCCTTCAAACCTGTTTTTACACTGCTGCATAAACGGACTACCGCTCCGTCATCCAGTTGCACATCTTGTTTACCCACTTAACACCACCAAACCGGAACCCGGACTTTAAATGCCGCCATCAGAAACTGCACGGAGCACCGAAGAAAAATCTCATTTTCCCCAACCCTTCTGCAGGCAAAGCGAGCATCATCCTTCCCACCTCCGCCCGGTCCTAGCACGGCTGCTGCTCCGCCCGCACCTCAGCAGCGGGCGAGCGGCAAAACAACTTCTCCCGCAGCGCCGAGTGCCCCTCGCCCTCGCCAGATCCACCTCTCGCCGGGCTGCAAGGAAACCCGCACCGCGGGGCCACTCTGGGCGGCGTGGGGGACCAGGAACTGGGGGGACCAGGCCGAGACACCCCGCCGCCCCCCAAAAAAGCCCGCCGCGGGGGGGGGGGGGGGGGGGGGGGGGAAGGAAGGGAAGGCGGCCAGGAGGGCGCAGGCAGCGGCTCCCAGCCGGCCCGCCAGTGCCCCGGGCCTGCGGGGGGGTGGGGGGGGAGCGCGGCGCGACCCCCGCCGCCTGCCCCCCTCCCCGCCGCGACGGAGCCGCCGGCTCACCTTCGATGGCGATAACATGCTCGCGGATCTGGTTCTGCAGCACCGGCTCCTCCACCCGCTCCAGCAGCTCGTAGATGGAGTAGATGTTGGGGTGCACCGACTCGAAGCGCTGGATCTCGGCCCGGATGGCTGCCGAGTTGGCCAGCTGCTGCTGGTAGTTCATGGCGCGGCCGCTCCCCTCCGCCGCCGTCGCCCGCTCCGGCCCGGCGCCTTCCCCCTCCCCTCCCCGCGCCGAGACCCCCGCGCAGGCCGGCGGGCGGCGGCGGGGGGAGGCGGGGCGCGCAGGGGGCGAGCCCCGGCGGCCGCCGCCGCCTCACTCACCGGACCCCCCGCCGCCCGCCCCGGGCCGGCAGCAGCCCTTCGCCTCGCAACCCGCAAGGGGCGCCGCCGCCGTTCCCCGCCCGCTGTCACTTCATCGCGGCGGCGGGGCAGGGCGAGCCGGCCGCCCCCGGCCCCATGGAGGGCGGCAGCGCGGCGGGTGCCGCTGAGCTCCCGGCCGGCCCCGCTGAGCTCCGGGCCGGCCCCCGCCGCCGCCGCCGCCGCCTCAACTCGGCGGCACGGCCGGTCCCGCCGCCCCCCGCGCGCGCGCCGGCAGCCAAGGGCCGGCCCCTCCGCAGCCTCGCGCCCCCGGCCCGGCCTCGCTCTCGTGCCCGGCGCCCCGCGCGCGGTGGGGCAGCAGCGCACGCGGCCCCGCTCTCACCGGGACGGCCCCCCCGCCACGCTCCCGCGCGCTCGCCCCGCCGCCCCCCTACGTCCTTCTCCTCTGCCCGCTTCACGCTCACGCAGGCCACGCCCCCGGGTTACGTCACCGCGCAGGCCGCTGGCCACGCCCCGCACCCTGCCCGCGCCGTGCCCGCCGCGCGGCACGCTGGGAAATGTAGTCCGGGGGGAGCGGCGAGCTGAGGTAGCGCGGGGGTCGCGCTCCTCCGCGGCGCGATGGCGGCGGGCCCTGCCGCTCCCCCGCCTCCCCTCAGGGGGGACTGTCCCCTCAGCCGCCTCCGCGGGAGGCCTGGGACGCGGTGCTTGCCCGGCGGGTGGCCTCGTGCGCCCAGCAGCCGCTCGCCCCGCAGGCAAGTGGAGGAAGACCCCCGGTGCGGGGGCCAGGCCGCGGCGCGGGCCGGCCGGCGTCCTCAGGCGCCGGCGGCAGGCGGGGCTGCTGGCGAAGGCCCTCGCCGTGAGCCCGGGCATGGCCCGGCGGTCGCCCCGCACCGCTGCCGAGCTCCACAGGGCCACTGGAGTCCTGGACAGGATCGGATCAGGAGGTTTGTGCATCAAGTGCTCTATCCAAATTACTTACAGCTGTAATGGCTGCAGCAGCTGTGCCGGTGCTCGCCCGGCGCTAACCTGTGCAAGTCTTCACAAATTTATAGCTGCGTCTCATCGTACATCAGCGAGCGTGTAAAATAACCACGCTGCCCTGAAAGCTTTGCCACGACCCCAACCAAAGACGCAGCAGTGTTGGAAACAACAGCGTTTTCCGTCAAAAAGCCTGGAATAGCCATAAATATCTCATTTACTCTAGATAAATTATGGTGTAATGAAGCGTTGCTGTCATTAGCACAAACAATGGTTATTAACAATATCGTTTGCAAGCCAGCTATACGCAGAGTTAGGAATTCACCTCGATGAATCCTTTTTTAGGATCAATATTTTATGGATTTAAACTCCAAAGCTGTAAAACGCAGAGCAAACTTCAATACACAAAACAGTTCAGCATAAGGACACCTTGGTAAGGAATAGCCTAAGGTTTTTGAAAAATTAATGCATTTATCAAATTCATTGATCTATATTTAAAAAAATCAAACTGCTTTGGTTTGGTTCGGTTATTCTTTAAGTACACCTGGGAATGTAAGTGGTGCATATCATGTGATCTCCAGGGTGGAAATAGCTGTTCTGCTACTGCACCTGAATTCTTAACCTAAACAGCTTGAGAAAAAAAAAAAAGCTTGTTAAGCTTGGCAGCAAGAGGAAGAATGGGAGTATCATAAAAAACAGTGCTGAATTGCATCATGAGCAATAGCACTTAGTGTCATAGCAGGCATTTGTTCTCTGGCTTATCTACTGATGCTCTGTTGCAGGTCTTCCTTGTAAACCCATGGTGACCTGACAGAGCTGAATGAAGGCTGCAGGGAGATCCTTCCATTAATGGCCATGGCGCTGCTTCTATCAGTCACCTCTAAGTGAATTCTGTCACATAACACGTGAGCTATTATGCCTGAGGTAAGCAGTTGCTACCAATTTAAGCCATACACATAGTATCTGATATTTAAATAGTCCCAGTAATGCTTGGGCATTAAGCTTCTTGATGTGATGGCTCACACCAAAAAAAACCCAAACTATAGCGGTGACAAAGGAAGCTGTGATAGGAGATTGAGGTTTTGGAGACTCCTGAATGTGTTACTTGAAGAACAGACGTACCTAGTTAACAGCAAATAGCCTTCACCCTCACATGAATATGAAATGAACTGTCTTTTTTATGTCCACAACCAGTAAAGGGGACAGAGATGGGGCTGAGGGACCTCTGGAGCCTGACCTCCCTGTTTGGGTCAGTGCCTGTGAATTCTACCAGGTGGTCTCAGTGGTGACTTGGTCTCAGGTGGGGAAGCTGCAACCAGTGCAAGTGAGCTGATTGTTTCAGTTACCAAAGGGAGCTTATTTTTCCCTAGATAATCACTTACTGCAAATTTTCCCATTCCAATCATCAGATAGGGAAGTCTTTAATGCAAGCTGAGGGACTAAAGCTTTCTCAGCAGTAGTTGCTGTCTACTCCAAGAGTTGTCTTCTGCTCATTTGAACAGTTGAGGGGGAGAAGGAAAATAACGGTCACAGATACCTGTGTCATCTTCCCTCTTCCTTCTCAATGGAAATTGGTATAATTTTTTTAGCTTTCTTGGTTTTATTTTCTAATCCTAGTAGAAAACTCTTGAGTGGACAAAAAAAAAAAGCAGGAAGGAGGTAGTCCCTGCTTCCATTTGTGAGTGCCACTCAGGGTATTAATGAAGATAAAAACTTGGGAAACATAAGAGGATTTTTGCTTTCATTTACCTTAAACTGTTTGAATAAGCTAATGGTACGTAGAAAGCTGGTAAATGAAAGCCATAATTCTCCCCTTTTCCTCTGTCTATTGTGATCTCGAGCAGAAGCATTACCTCACATTACTTATCTTTCCAGAAAATGCCAAAGTGAGCAGCAGAGCAAAGAGTTAGGCAATAGCTTCTGTTGTATGTGGGGCTGATTGTTTCCACTGCTGCCGTACGCTTTGTATTCTTCCAGCTCTAAAATTCGTGGCAGGCTAAGATGTGCAAAACAACTCCCAAAGTAGCCTCAACTGCAAATGAATGGGCGGCAACTACTACACACAAATAATCGGAGCATTAAAACCCTGTGTTAATATAAAGCCTTTCTGTAATACTCTGATCCATAGACTTTCTATGAAGCTTTTGCTAGCCTGTTTTTTTGCTACATAATAGCTTGCGTATAAGCTCTGTAAAATTAAAGCAAAATATAAGCTACTGTTGCAGCTTACATAGATTTCTCATGTAAGAAGGCCGTAACAATAAGTAGTATTTTCCTGTGCTTGCAGCTGAGATTAGCCTGAAATGCTGCTTGTGATGCACAGAGCGATACTGGATACATCTCTTTGCTCTTAAACTCTGTTCTAGAGAGTCTGGCATCTGAAGTGATCTTTAATGTGAATTGGCAAAGAGAATGACTTTGGCACCACTGCTCTGAGCATTAACGAATCTAGATTTGTTTTTCTTTGGTCTGGGACATGGCTAACTTGGGCACTTTACAACTTTTCTGGGTCTGCTTTTGTCAAAGGCGAGATGACGACTGAAATTGGTGCTCGTTTCCGAGTCTGGGGAGGTCATGAGACTCAGACAATTTTTACAGGTACAGAAGGGCTGATGGGCTGTAAGTAAAGCATACAGAGTGGTCCCAGCCCCAGTGTAGGTTAGCCTTCTGTCACTGGTTTTCCTTTCTGAGGGTAAGAGCTTTCCAAGGGTGACGCTTCCCACTTCACCGTGCTCCCATGCAGTTGATTCCGTGCTTAGGTCTATAACAAAGTTCCATCTGTGCTGGCCTCCTACTCCTCCTCCCCATCTGGCAAATCCACTCATTGCCGTGACTACAGAAAGCTAAATCGGATGGTTTCATTCTGATTTCGGTACCTTGTTCCTTGAAAGTATTCAGTAACTGAAAAGCAGCATTGAATCAACATCTCAAACAGCTCTAGCTCCTATCAGATGACTATGCTTATCCATTTCATGCTATTCCCCGCCTGTCCACCATGGCCTAACTGTACAGAAAGTGTAGGAAAGAGTTTTGAGGTTATGCAATTGATGAACTTGGACTTAAGGCAGATGGACAATTAAATTTTGCTTTTGGAACTGAGCCCAAATGTGTCAGTAAAAATAAGCAGCAGAGTTTGACCTTAATGGAAGTATGATTGTAGAAAAGTTCTACAGAGAAGTTGCAGGCGGGGTTCACAATCCATTAAACTGATGTTTAAATACAGATCTTGGAAATGGAGAACTCTCGTGGAATTTCATTTAAACACTCACTGTTACCTTCCTCTAATGCTTTGTTACAACATGGTGGAGCATGCTTTCCTGACTGCTGAAATGGGAATTAGGCAGGACTAGCTTTTAGTTACTAAACCGGTAGCTGAAATGTTGATTGGGAAAAGAGTTGAAGCATCCTATCCCGATCTGTGACAGGATTTAATATAAATACACTCAAATATCACAGATAGCTAGACACAGAGGCTCATTTGCAGACCTAGCAGAAAGGGGATTAACTGAGAAAACTGAGACCATCCTGGACCATCCAAGAGAAGTTATAAGAGAAGTCTAGCTGATAGTTGTGAGCAACATTGCACTTAACTTGGACTGTTTCAGTGCCTGTTTGTGATCTTAAACCCTGGCTGTTCATGTGATTGCTGTTGGTATGAGCGGTGTTTTGTTTAATGTGCAGGGTGTGTCTGGAAAAATACAAGAGATAGAGTGTTAGAGATGCATCCTTGTGCCTACTAATACTGACATTGCCATAAAGACTGAAATCAAACCCATATGGAAAACAGATATGGAAACATCAAGTTTTCCTGAATTATCTTTGTCATATTCTGCAGTGAAATGTCAGTATAAGAACTTAAATAGGTTAAGCTTCCTCTGGTAACAAATTGGGATGAAATTCTGTTGTTTTACTGGGTAAAGATTTGGGTCAGTCAGTTACTATTACAGAGTGATTAGATTGCTCAAGAGGCTTTGAAACAAATGTAACTAATGAATTAACCTCATTCACAGAGTGTGAAATCTGTTCTAGGAGAAATGCCAACTAGTTCAAACAATACTAATTATGGAGTAGCAACAACAAGCGGTTGTCGGAGCTGTAGCTCATTCCTCAGTGTTCCTGTCATAACTGAGAAAATGCTGTTCTGTACCAAATCTGCTTGAAAAAAGGTGGGATGGCAAAAGCAACCCGCATTTCTGAAGCTAGAAGCACAGATCCAATCCCTTGCAAGGTGAAATTATCCTACTTTAAGGGTCTTCTACTCAGAAGTGAACTACATACTAGCATTCTGCTGCAGAGCAATGAACTAGCAATAACTGTATGTGTTCACCATATGGGGAAAGGCGTCCTAGAGTCACCTCTCGATTCTAGCCCCAGGGACTTGGATTTTCACTAACCTGAAATTTTCTGAAATGTTAAAATGAACCATCACTTAAACTGCTCAAAGTTTGGATCCTTGTTATTCTAAGTTTCACTGTAAAACCATTTACAGTATTTACAGATTTGCAGAACTATTATCTTCATTAAACCAAAGACATTGTTCAGATCTGGAGTTGTGCTGTAGCTTTGCTCGGGCTGATAATGGTCTCTGTTCTAGTTTTAAAGCAGGGACTTAAAATGTTTACAGTGAAAACAGTAAATGGCTTCTTCAGATGAAGAAAGAAAGATGATTTTAAGTCGTAAGTTCTACGTGTGCTATCCAAAGCTCAGACAGCTTCATTTCAGCAAAGACTTGAATCATATGCAGTAAAAAAACTTGTTCAATTGCAGCTTATGTACTATGGGTACTCCTGAGTCAGGGCTAGGCTAGCAGCCTGAATTTTATACCAGGGCAAATCGAGTGACACCTTCATATGCCAGTTCCAAGATACTCAGCACTTTATTGAGCCCTTATTATGGCTAAATATGATTACACTGAAAGTGTCTCTGAGCTTGTTGCTGTTGTCACTTTCTTGACAGAGAATCAATATTTGATTCAGCACATAATTCCATGTTAAACTCAGATCTCACTTCAGCTGTAGTATGCTGACAGGGCTTTAAAAGTTATGGAAAATTATAGGCTCAATTCTTACCTTTGAACTTTCAGACACATGCTATTGATCTCATGCAGAAAAACCACAGGAGAGGTCACTCTAGATTAGTTCAAACCAATCTTTAGAACAATTACCATAATTTTTAATAACATGTTACATGCATAATGCTATAACATCCAGTGATAAGAAATGAAGAAACAGGATGAGAAATGGATATAGTAAAGTCAAAGCAACCAGGTTTGGCAAAATTGTGACCTGGATGCTATGCTACAAGGACCTGTAGGCAACCATCATGGAAGATCATGATCCCAGGACTGTCACAGTGAGATGTACCTATTGCTGAGACACTAAGGATGCTCCATTACTGAAGTTCTAAAGAGCAGTATGGATCTTCCTGGTGTGAGAGAGGTAGTGATCTGCCCTTGTTCTTCCCTGTCCCGCTCCAGAAAAGGAAGGTAGCAAAGGAGTCTTCACAGACTTTGTGCTGCCACAAATGTTCCCTTCAGTCTGAAGGCAAGACAGAAATCAGAACTATGAGTCCCTTGCTGATAAAGATCCCATGTGACTTATTTTAAGAGCATGACATTATGCAAGTGGCTAACCCAACATCCCCTAATGTGGATCCCAGGTGACAGATTGCACCGTTTAAATAGCAACTTGAAATATACAGGTGCAGAACATAGCCGTGTATCTCAACACCTGTCTGGTAAGAAAGCAAAACATTTTATTTGGTGTTATGGGGAGGAGTGTGAGCCATTACTAATCAGTAAAGGGACGCAAAAGAGCATGAAAACAAAGCTGAGGATGATAGTCAGGGCTGGTCATGGTACTTCACTACATTTCAGATGAGAAATCTTGTTCTTTTTGCCCTTGACACTTGTGTGTGCCGTGGCAAGGAAAGTGCTGCCTGTGAATACTAACATCAGAAACACAGCCAGCGGTGGACTTTTGCTTGAGAATGGAGTAGCAGGCGCTCAACTGTAGCTGCACAACAGGCTGCCTGGTCAAGAAGAAGAGTGCTGTCAGGCAACACTGAATTCTGTGGGTAGACGTGGCAGGTGTGTAGAATTGCTCACTTTAATTCTTGCGCTCTCAGGATGGCTATGGATTCCCAGCAGCAACATCTGGAGTACAGACCTGCTGCTTGTTACAAACAGGTCTTGCCGTGTACCAAAGACAGTAGTGCTACTGATGGTGTTTATTCGTGTATGTATTTGACATCAGCTAAACTTCAAATTGCCTTTCTTCAGAACTTGCTCTTCAAAATCAGTGATATTTACCTGGCATAGTAACTCCAGCCCTTCAACTTGCCCATGTGAGAAATTCCCCCGTGGGATGACTTGCATGCTATAGCAGCACAGCCGGCCCCTCATCCCCAGTGTACAGTATTCCTGAACACCACATTGTGTCAGAAAGGGGTCCCCAAAGGGCTGTCATCTAGAACATGGCCACCACAGAAGCTGGTGGGATTTACTGTGTGTCTGTGTTAGTTCTTTGAGCTGCTTAACAGCTCACTGATAGCAACTCACATTTTTGCAGTTCAAGGAGTGTCATGGCAGAGACAGGGCTCCCATGGCCTGCTTGCACTGCAGTGCAGTCTGTGGAAAGATCCCGGGAAGAATTCCCTGGGAAGGGTCTGGTACTCACTGCTTGTATGCATCACCTTGTATGCCCCCTTTCTGTAGCTGTAGCTTCCTCATAAAGATGTAATAAAATCCCATGGACTATTTGTATAGAGCCAAAGAAGGGATCCTGGCACATTTCCACCGTCACATTTTGCTTATGATTTGACCAGGTTTGTCTGACCTAGTTCTGTTTCTGTTCATAAACTGGGCTTAATGGTGAAGTCCTGGAAATGTTCCCAGCTGCTAAAGCCAGGCTATTCCCTCTGCAGTAATTAATTGCAGTTCAAAAGCCCTTCACCAGCTCTGCATCATAACATTAACATAAAAAAACATGTTCTCTGTGATTCTAAGCTTTGAACAAGCTTCTTATGGTAGCGAGACTTATATTCAATATCACAACGGCACCATGGGACCCTGCTCATCAATTGCTTGCTGATAAGTACATACTGAACTGGAAAATCTCTTTCCTGTGTACCCATTACAGAACTGTTATCACAGAATAAAATGAAGCTTTGGATTGTTTTTACTAACTGGGTGTGATTTTTCATTCCAGAGTAACTTTCCATCATTTGCAAAAAATAATTTGGGAACAAGTATAATAAATTGAAATTTGATACCCAATAATAATTTGAATACCATGAGGCTCCTGGAGAGTGCTCAACAATTGTTACAGACAGGGAGAATTGTTAGCACTAACTGTCTAGCAAAGAGGCAACTTTTGGTTGAACTAAGGGTACCTAAATCATACTCATTAGATCTAAATCACATAAAGGACACAGTAAAGAAATGTCCTGTTTTCTACATAGGGTTAGCTTCATCCAGAAATGCTTTGGACGTGTCCAAATCTCAGGTCACCTTCCATGAACATGTACATGAATTTACTGGGTCAGTAAGTTAAAACTTCACAAAGGACCTCAGGTCCTAAACTTTCACAGCTTCCCTAGCTCTTACAGTTTAAAAAGCAGGTTTCCTTGTCATGCTTGCTGTTAGGAATATGCAGCCTGCAACTCAAAATGTTGTGTCTGATCCCCTTTAATAGCTGAACTCTGACTCAATATGTCATTTAGTACACACATCTTTAACAGAGAGAGCAGGAGACTACTGTAAAACCTGTTGATTCTACTGCTTTATAAAAAGCAAGAGGTTTGAATCCCCCTGGAACAAATATTCATGTGCTTACATTAGCTACTGACTATGTGAATTGTAGAGGAACTTCCTTCTGGCATTGCAGTTCCTGTGATGATTCCTTTGAGATTTCCTGGACCTGAACTGTGTCAGCTGCACTTGCTTCCAGGTTACTGAGAAGCTAACACCACGAGCTGGTACAGAGTTCAGACTGGGAGCTGCTGGGTGCCTGCCCTGGTGAGGAAGGGTTTTCTGAATTGTTGCAGTTTGGGAGGGTAAGTTGCGCTAGTCAAGGTGCACAACCTGGGGTATATGTTTGATATCACTCCATCAACAAAGTTGCCAGCAAAGGCCAGAAATCCTGTGTAAAGAGTGCTTCTTCACATGGATGGAAGTGACTACTTTAGAAGTTACAATGAATCCTCCCCTGCATAATTTATATCCCCTTCTTCAAAACAAATTGCATAAATTCTTTTATGTCCAATTCTAGCCTCTCAGCAGCATTACTTGTTGCTCATTAGCTTGTGTGCAACCATTGAAGCAAGCCAGAGGATGAGATTTTAAAGTCTAAGGTTACAAAAGATTAATACAGCTTTTTTCTTGAGAGAGTCTGAGCGCTGGCCCCACAGCCTTCCATTCTGGAGCGCTCAGAGGCACCAGAAATGGATCCTTCAGCAGAGAAGCCCTGTGTAAAATGGAGCTGTCTTACTAACCGTCTGCTGGTAGGAAGGCCAATGATCCAGATGACCTTGCTAGTGTGCTTAGGAGGGGAAAGAATATATTGTGCTTGGGTTGTATTGCATGTTAAAGTGAGACAAACTCACTGGAAGTGAAGAGGAATGGAAGAGTTTGAAAAATAAGTAGGATCAGGGCCTTAAGGAGCTGTCAGCAATCGAAAACACTGCCATCAGCTCTACACTGAAAAGGGAAGCTTCCAAAAGCTGGACATTGCTCATAGGTGCTGTTTCTGTAACTGCCACAATAATCAGCTGAAGACTGATGTCAGGACACAGATGCATGGGCCCAGATGTATTTTGTCTGCTGGAAAACATTTCCTCTACTTTGTAGAGGCTGCTTAGATCCCTTCTGCTGCCCTTGAGTTACTTGCAAAGTTTTGCCTTAGCTTTCCTGACACCTGGAGGGGGAAGGGCTGGTCCCCTTGGCCAACGTCCAAAGGTGAGCAGGGTGTTAAAAGGAGAGATCAAGTGTGGTTCAGTAGCTTTCAGAGGAGGTCTTGGGTATTTTAAGCACAAGACTTCATTCCAAGTCAAAAGACTGAATTGTGACACCTGTCAAAGCAAGCTAAGTTGTAACTTTTAGGACAGCTCCTGTGGCACTGTCATGTCCCTGAAAGTGTTCCTAAGGCAGCAAAACTACCGCATATCTGCAGTGCGGAATGGGTTGCTTTCAAAGCATAGAAAGCTGAAACATCTCAAAGCTTAGCCTCATCTTATCTTGTCTACAGTTTCAACTTGTGTCACTACTTTGAAACGCAAGATAAAATGTAGACTTAGGTCTCCTTGAACTCAACTGACTTGAGGAAACTACAGACATGATGGACCTGTGTTTTGCAGGCAGCGGGCTAGGATGCAGGCATGTCTCTGCCCTTTGTCCTTAGTTCAATACAGAATGCAACAGACTGCTATTGACCCAGATCTCAAAGGTCAAAAAACAGGGGAGTTTTGCCATTGGTTTTCCAAATAGTCGACTGGATGAAGTAAGATGAAGGTGCGTCATGGATTCTTACTTGCTCCTTTTCAATCATCTGAGCTGTCACAAGTATGATTGCCTCATTACCTTGGGCCCTCAGCTGAATTTTGATGATCTGTGTGGGAATTGTTTAAAGCTACCTCTACAGACTCCTCAGTGCTCCAGACAAGGCTGCAAAGTCTTGGTTGCATCAGAAAGATTTAAAGTCAAACCAGCCGTCATAAAATTTAATAAAGCAGGTGAAAAAATTCTGCTGTGGTCTCCAGTAGCAAGACTTCAGGTATACTGACTTGAGAACTGTAAATGCTTATTTGTGTTTTTATCTATTCACTATTTGATTTGAAAAAGGTGTAGTAGACCTTTTTCAAAGGTCTGTAATATTCCCTGAGCAATTTTGGGGGGCCCCGTAGTGTTAAGCTATATGTAACCTGGGACAGAGTACTCTCAAAGCTGAGATAAACTATTGCAGCAGTGGTTCTGTTTCTTAGACTGGAAAATGGGATAGAAAACTCATTCCTCGTCCAGCTGACAAACACATGTGCACATCTGCTGGAGCTACGCATGCTAAATAGACCTGGAATTGCTGTTGCCTTGCAGAACATGAAATCTGGATGGCAAGTGGTTATCTAACATGAACTACTTGGCAGAAGTCTCAAAAGCTGATTTCAGCTCTATACTTTTTTCTATAAGGGAAATAAGTTTAATTGGAAGTTAATACTTTTGTTAGAAGTACCATGCTCAAGAGGACAAAAATGTTACTTTTTTTTAGGAATAGCATGGGGCCTGTAGATGCAAGTCATGGTCTGTTGGAATTAACAGAGGTAAAATCTCAAGCAAGGGCTTCAGGATGTTGGTAATCAATGGTGAGCTAAATTGCATATATCAAGAACTTTGCTTCATGGCTCTCATGTCTAAGTAAACTTGCTATTTCAGTCAAGAATGTACTCCAAGGATGTACCAGTCCTGCCAGTAAACTTGGTTGTCTGATGCTAATCTGAGTAATTTATGTGGATGGAAACAATTGATTTCATGGCCTGAGACCTCACCTTTGGGGGACAGGGGTCAAATTTCTAGCTGGGGTGGGTGCAGGGTATGGATCGGTAGCCTCTTGGGTTGTAAAGCTTAGAGGGCACACTGTTCTGCACATACTCACACTGGTTTTTGGGTTACTGCTCTAAGAGCCAAGTCAGGCTCTGTAAGGTATCAAGGTCTGCTAATGGTTAGAAAAACAGTGAAGAGCACAGCTTCAGTAGTGATTAAATTTACATGCTAGTTCTGCTTTCTTTGATTAAATCAGCTGTTCCTGGCAGAGCGAAGGACCTAGTCTTTTCTTTAGGGTTGTGGCTGGAATCCATTGAATGTTACAATACTCATGGCAGCTTGTTCTTTCTTGGGTGCCTAATCTCAAGCAGAAAGCATGAAGCAGTAACTCTGCCTCTTAGACCTTGTGAAAACAATACCAAGAGGAAGTGTGCCTTTAAGTGAAAATGGGGAAACAGCTGGGAAGGACAGAGTAAAGTGAAGCAACTTCATAACCAAAACAGCATTGCGGCATTGCAAAGAAATACAGGGAAGTGAAGAGTCACTTCCCAGAAAAATTTCCCTCTGTAAGAGTCTGTTCATAAGACTGCTCGCAGTCTTATGTGTAATAAGCAGTCGTAGAGTGACTTGGAGCTTCCCCTATCGCAGTAACCAAAACGAAGATGTAGTAGAGTTGTTGGTTCCTCTAAACAGTCTGCACAGAAACCTTTCGAAGGGATTTTTTATTGCGTAGCAGCAGGGGCAATCGCCACTGCCTCTGATGTTAGAAGCAAAACCAGAATCAACTTGGAAGTCTAGTATTTAGTGGGAAATGGGGCAGTTAAATACAAGAATTGATCACATTTGTCTAATGGCTGTCTTTGTAACAGGACTGATAAAAGGCAGTCAATAACTCTCTGTTCCTGCAGGAGACTCTAGGGGCTGTGTATGACCACCTTCTGGTTGAGACCCTGTACCCGCTCTGGCAAGACATTTGAAACTTGATCCAAAATTCTGGTTCAGTGTTTAGATGTTTGTGGGAAGCATTCAGAGCAAAACAGACGTGCAAGCTATGTAATAGATGGGTCAGTTCTGGGCCTGTAAGGACAAAATGCAGCACTCACATGAACTTGCAGCATTCCAGTGGTTATGAACCTTCAACTGCAATGCACACCTGGCACACGAATGCACTGGGAAAGGAGTCTGGCCTGTTGTGGCTACTGGCACAGAGCACTGGGCTAGCATTTGTCTCTGGAAGGTGAGTTGTCTTCTTTTGCTAGACAGCTGGGTGACAGTAAGGAGTTTTTTTTCTGTGTAAAAAAGGAATATTGAAACAACTCGTAAAGTGTTTCAAAATGTAATGAGAGCCAAATCTGAGATGTCTATCAGATAGAACGGCATCTGACTTGTTGCTGAACTGTATAGGTTACAGGGATAGTCAGGTTAAATATCTTTATCATATCTGACCTATATTGAAACATGTGGCAAGGGTGTGGGCAATGTAAGGAACGAAATAAACTTGGGGTCTTTTCCAAGTGGGGGATACCAACAGGCTTGCATCCTGCTTCCACCTCAGTCTCCTGGACAGATTGTCTGGAAATAGTTAATCAAATGCTTGCTTGGATATGTATAAAGGGCTCAACATTCAAATTGTATGGCACATGGGTGTTGTAAATCAGCATAACCTGAAAGAAGAAAATGAACTGTAAACCTGCTAAAAGTGCTCTCAGCTGCTCTCAGCTGCTTCAAAGTAACTTGTGTAACAGCAATAGAAACAGGGCATCATTGCCAACAAAATCAGCCAAGCAATGGTCAAGTTGTTCTTGGTAATGAATGTAATATAAAAGAAGGTGCTGAAGAAGTGCAAGGTGGGGAATAATTCAATATGCACATGGTTGAGCAGGACTTTTTGGCCCTGAAGAGGTTAATTCTCCAATAAGAGCTTACTGGCTATCTGGCAACTGAGGTTAACAGAGATCTTGTGGGTTTTTTGTGACTAATGCTAGCGTTAAAGTAATGGTGAACTTCTAGTCCTGCTTTTATCCATGATGCAATAAGCTTTAATAAAATTATGAATTTGTCAGAGATCTCAGACTTTACTAATTATCTGCAAAATTGTAATAATTTGGCATAATGCATATGATAGAAGAGCACCTTTTGTGTCTTGCCAGCCTCTTTCCATCACTTTAACCTGCTGTTTGAAGTAAGAAGACACTGGAGTTCATAGTGCCAGTTGATATGATCAGTCCCAGCATAAGCTTCATTGGTCTGTCTAGTCAGCAGGCTGCCTTCTGAAGAGTCCTAATGCTGATATCAGCATCAGCATCAATTCCTTGCTGAAGAGAGCTGATCCTGATGCTGAAGAGTCCTGATGCAGTCCTGATGCTGATCCTTCAGCATTTATTTTTCTGATTGGAACAAACCGTAAAAATGTGTTAAAAGTTGACTGGATCAGTTCTAGACAAGCTAATGATGAACTCTTGCAAGCGAATCATTATCTCCATGAATTAGACTTTAGACTTCAACTCTCTCAGTTGAAAGAAAGAAAACATCCCAATACTTTACATCAGCTCTTGCTCTGGGACAAACAGTTTCTCTTGTCTCATGTAAACTGCTTGCAGGTATCTAGTGTAAAATATCCTTGCAAAGATAAAAAAGGAAATAAAATAGCTGGAGAAGCTATTTAAGAGTTCCACATCCTTAGGTGCTTTTTTGTGGGAGATTTTCTTGCAAGAAAATCTGTTGTGAGGACACAATTTTAAGCCTGAAAACGATGGATTTGAAGACTAGTGAAACTTTGCCAGAGAAAGCTTTCTCTAAACACAGCCTAAACTTAGTGAAGGTTCTCGTTGGTTTTAACCAGGCATTACATTTCATTTCATCTGCTTAGCACTGGCAGCTATACTGCTACAGCCCAGTTGCATATTTCCTGCAAAGCAACTGGAGAAAACCCATATTTTGTTAGAAATGACCAGGTGCAATTGGTTTATGTTGGCACTGGTGAACTGGCTGATGAAATACGAATCTATACTATCCTTATCAATCTGTTTCCTTTTCATCTTAGCAATGCCCAGGGTAGAGCTATCAGGGCCCTGAGGGTACTAATAGTCCGCAATGGCTTTGAGCAGCCTCACCTAGGACCTTCTCACCCACACCCCTGGCTATGGACCCAGGAGCCCATTCAAGCCCAGTCCAGGGCCTTCACTCACTTCCTGAGCTCCACTGGTAGAGTGCTGGTCTCCAGCTCAGCCATGTCTGTGCCAAGGTCCACGCCTTTCTTGCTTGACGTTGGACCTGTCTTACCTCTATGGACCTGCCTGGTAGTCACTAGGCTATGTCTGATGAGGTTACGGGCCCCACCCTGACCTGTGGCTTGACTTCCCAGCTTGGCCTCGGACCTGCCTCATTGCCACAAATGTGTCTGGCCATTTCGACTAGTCGGTGCCCCCTGGTAAGAGCCTGGCAGGACAGCACTGGTGAAAACCCATGCCATTGGAGGGGTTATTCTGTTCATCCAATCCGATTCAATGCTCTTTCCTGTTAAGGCTTTATGGCACATGTAAACTAAGAAGCTAGCCTGGTTAATTTTCAGTGTTTTCAGTGAAGAGCTTACTGATGTCAGTGAAGTTTGTCACCATAAATTATTTTAGCTTGTTCCAAATCACTTGTTTGAGGCCAGGGAAGTGAGGACTGAGGCTGAGCAGTTGAACCACTAAGGTTGCAGCCCTGCTGCCTAGATGGGAAAACAGCAGAAACAATTCAGTGTGGTCGCCTCCTGTGTTTACCCACTCTTAACTTCCCTGTGTAATGAACTGTCTTCAGACGATTTAGCATTCTGAAATGAGCTTTTGGTTAGTTCTATGGAAACATGAGCTCTGTGGCAACCAAGCACAAAAAGGAAATTGAACAGAACATTATGCTGCTTTGCATAAATCCATAGTACATGTGCATTTGAATACTGTATGCGGTATCTAATGGCAAGAATGGAAAGAGCTCAGAAGGATAAGAGAAGCTATAGATCTGCTTCTATATTTTTTTTAAGTTGGGACTTCTTAGGTAAGTTACTAAATACAGAAAACCATATCTGAGCTGAAACTGGTTGGGGCTAGGGGAGTCATGATGTGATTCCTGTTATGTTCTTCACTAGGCAACTTCTTTTGGCCGTACCGAAATAGGATGTTAGACTGGACTACCCTTTTCTGTGATCTGGTAAGGTGGTTAGTGATGCAGTGAAATACTGCTTGAGCACTTCTAAGGCGTTATAATACAATGACTATTTCTCAGTCTTAGTGTTAGCTTGGATGCTGACTAACTTGGGTTGGTCAAGGAAATGGACAGTCATGCCTATTTAAAACTTGGCAACATGCAGCTTGCCATCACTAGTTAGGAGGACATATTAATTTTCTGAAAACAGAACTCTAAGCGCATCCAAAGAGAAAAGTATGCACTATCTAAAAAATATACACTTAGTCTCTAGCACTCTGATAAACTCATTCTGGCTGATTAAGCATACAGTGACATTTGACTGACCTTGTCAGCTGGAGGGGTGAATGGATAAAATAAATGAGCTTTGTCTCTGACTGAACGTATTTAATATGCTGGGTAGGAGGTCAGTATGATTCATCCTTTCCATTTGCTGGATGGCCTGGTATTTGTAGAGAAAAATCTGTCCTTCTGTTGAATGCTTCCAGAGATATAATGCTTCTTGGTACTTGAATCCACTACAGGTGCCTTTCCAAACTGATACGCAGTTTCTGTAAAGCTGCCACACCTTAGCATGGCTCTCTGAAAGTGATTTAGTGTGAGTATTGCAGTTTGGTCCTAAAGAGCAAGGATCCCTCCTGTACCACAGGGCCAGCAGCTGACTGCATTCCTTAACATGCCATGGGCCACTGCAGCCTGGGAGTGCACCTGTCTGGATCCTACTATCCAGATTACGGAGTTGCTTCTAGAAGGTATCCTAACTCGCTCGTTATCTAAATAACACTGCCCTGAACCTGGAAAGTGGCACGTGGCTTTTGTGCTGAACCAAACACTGCATCTAATTTAATAAGACTGCCTGATACCAGACTTGAAGAAGGCAGCAGGCTCAGCACAGGTGTAATGCTGTCCAGGTAACAGCAAACTCTGAGAAGACACAGTAATCAGCTTACTGCCTCACTGAGAGTGTGCCTTGGTTTAATAACCTGCTTCTAAAAAAAGGCCCCTGAGGAAACAGTACGCTGTACATGAAGATCTCTATAGGAGTTTAATTAGGTGTTGTCCTTCGAGAAACATACTTGCTTCTTCTCAAGTCTCTTTAACAACTGGGCCTCTAGTTCCTAATTATCTTGTTCTTTTTGACTGGGACAGCTAAATAATTATGATCTGAGCTGGGTGAATGAATGCAGTAAAGTGATGTTCTTAAATGCAATCAGCCACCCATTGCTCTGACAAAAAGTGTGATAATGTAATAACACAGCCTTGCAAGAGATCGACATGAACGTAAGAATGCTGCAAAATGTTTGCAGAAGTTTGCCAGGAATTAATCAAATTAGCTTTACTTTGTAAGATGATATAGGTCCTCCATGCTCCAGCTGAAGCTTTAAGTGATTTCTAAATGAGCATGACGTTAAGTGAGCAGAAACCTAATCAGTAATTGATAGATCTAGCTGCATGTCCCTGTCACCACACTGTCTCCGATACGCAGACCAGATTGGGCCATGGAGCCCTTAGTGCAGCTTCTAAGTAGCTTTAACTGTGCTACAGTGCTGTTAGAGGCCTCATTATGCTGAAAGTTATGAAAGTCGAACCCCCAAAGTGAGAAAGTAGTGCAATAATAAAGTAAAATTTATCCAGCACCTTGGCCATTATTAGCTCGTATAGGAAGGCTAAATGCACAAAGGAGATGGAGGATTAGTGTATGCAAGTGGCTAATGTTTTCTTTTTTTTTTTTTTTGTCCCAGCTGTCTAGACAGCTAGACAAATGCCAGGTTAATTTTTCAAGACACTGACTGCAAGATGTTTTAACACTTCATCCTTTATCATGGGTGGAATCTGCCCAGATTGCCTTGTAGTTATTCATCCTATATCCAACAGGCTCGAAGGTTTTTCAAGGTTATATCACTTGATAAAGTAAAAAGTATCCCTGTCCAAGATTATAGTGCATTTGGTATGTTTCTAAGTTGATGAATGAAATACGAACATGGCTGAAGTTGTGAAGAGGTTGTGAGGTTGCTCCTATACTAGGAGCAATGAAACCCTTGATCAGACTGGTCTGAATGACAGCTCTAAGATACCCCTTGTACTAATATAAGTGTTCTTGGACTTAAAACTTAGAAGTGAAAAGTTTAGAAAGAGAGTTCAGAAGAATTGTAATACTCAAGATTAAGCTATAAATGTACTACATTTGAAATGAGAGTATAAGCATGGGTATATTCTCATAGCTACGCAACTCACTGTCTCACCCTTCTCCCTCCCAATTCTGCTGTTGATGTCAATCTTCTCCAATCTGGTGCATGAAGAAGTGTTTTCTAGGTGTGAGAGCAAACACCAGACTTCACCAATATGTTTGTCTGTGCCTTGTGTCTGTTGCTTTGATGCCCTGCTGCAGCTAGTGAAGGCTGCAGTCTTATTCAGGTCTTTTCTGCCTCTGACAGACACCACCAAGCCCTGACTGGAGTCTTAGTACATGAAATTCAAAAGGTGGCTGCTGGGGAAAACCTTTCCAGGACAAAAACACAGTGTAGTCCATGCTGCTTTGCTTGAGAGGGTTGTGTTTGGATGAAGCAATGGCATTTGGCACAATATCATGGAGCAGGAGGCAGTGGCACTGTGGACATAAGATGGATAACAAGCTTGTGGCCCAGAGCAGTTGCTCCCATCAGACCTATGGAAATTCATACAGTGTATGATTAACACTTGCTAGCAAGCAGAATCTTAAAAAGCTGTTCACAAAGAGGGAAGGAATGCTTATAATGGTTCATAATGATAGCTCTTACAGAGAACTTGCTATCCAGCACTTCATATGAAGCCATCTGCCACACTGAGAGAGCACAATGGAGCCGCATCGTAATTCCTAACGTAGGGCATGACCTGCAGTGTAGCAGATAGAAACCTGGGTATGACATTCCTTTGATGTAGCTGGGATTGTTACCCCCACAGAGTCCATAAGTAAAATGTAAATGTGCTCTGTCAGTGGTTTGTTGCCTAACCTTGGGGTGTAACAGCTGAATCTGCTTCATGGCCTACTGCAGAAGCAGCAAAAATGCTTCCCTAGCAGCTTCCATGAGTCCCAGACTGTATTCTGTGCCCGTGCCCTTTCCAGGATTAATGAGGAAGACTTAGACATGATGCACTATTGCATCTTGAACATTAGAGATCTGATTGGCACCAGAATATTTCCCCCTTGGCTAGATCATCTATGTAGGAAGCAGTAAAGCAAAGACTTCTACACATTTAGTAAGCATAAATAAATGACAGCACCCAGGTTTGGTACGAGAGGGAGCACCAGTTATGGTTTGTTGAAGCATCACATTGGAAGACAGAACTGGATACTGTGTGCTGGAAATAATTAACTGATCAGCTTTTATGCTATACTAGAAATTTGTTTTCACTGTTCAAGCTAAACCAGTCCACTAGTCTTACACAAAAAGAAAACTAGTACTTTAGTGCAGAGAAAGTAACCCTGAATACAACTTTATTTATCAGCATAGTGCAGTACAAGCACAGGAACATAGTAACGTGACCTGAATGAAATGACACGGTGAGCTGAAAAGCTTGTCCTGTAATCTTTTCTGCAGCCAACACTCATTAGTGCTTCAGCGTAGTCTAGTCTGTATATGTTTCCATTTAAATTTTCTATCAATTTCTTTACAGAAGCTCAACACTAAGTATCTTTTATCTGAGATTCCAGCTGACTTCACTAGTGAATAATCACATCTCTATTACTTTGTGTTCAGCCATACATTCCTTGGGCCTCTGACCCTGTTGCTTGCTTCCATTCTCTTTAGGGTGCCTAGTTTGCATTTTAACTTGAGTTTTGACTGCTGTGGTGTTCCCTGAACTGTTAATAACAGCTATGTGCTGGAAGAGCTGACTTGTATTGCAGCTGTGCTTTTTCGGCAGGAGAGACTTTCTTGGTTGGGGGGGACCCCAGAAGTTCATTTCTAAATAATCAACGAATAGAGAACATCCCAAGTAGAAGTCCGCCCTGGCTTCAATGAGAGCCAGGAATTTACTCATATTAACTGAAGTAATGTTTATTCTTGGGTGTCAGGAAACAGCTTTATCTGCTTTAAAGATACTTGAGAGATGTGAGCAGAGAGTCCCATCTACCGCATGGGAATGCTATGGTGCTAGTCAACACAGCTTAAATCTGGCTGGCAGGCCTGTCTCATAACCACATGACTAGTTTATTTCCCTTTTTAAGATGTAAAGTAAAACTACTAGGGCTGTATTCAAGCTTTTAGCAAGTAAAACTACTAGGGCTGTTTTCAAGCACTTGAAAGTTTCTGAGAAATGACTGTGTTTCAAGAGCACATCTGTTCTCCACATTGGTGAGCCAGTCTATCCAACTGCAATTGCCTTTTTTTTCTGGATTTTGGCAATACCCATTTCTAACAAACTTTGTTGGTGATGGACACACCAGCTTCAGTCTAACTGTCCACCAAAACAGTGATTTGTGGTAATCAGTTATTTAGTCACAGTTTCACTCAGATGTTTTTGATTGCAGTGAAAGACACTTTCTGAATGAAATGGACCGATTCTGAGTTTTGGTGGACTTAGGAATCAGAGCACAAAATTCTGTCTTTTCCAGCCGTTTTCCCCTGAAATCCTGAGTAGTGTCTTTTATTTGTCTCGGAATCAGTGACTCCTCTCTGAATGGGACCGTCACAGCTGACAACCCTGCCTGTGAAATCTCTTCACCGCTCTTCAAATACTTCTAATTCATTTCCCACAACCATATGGTTGTCATGAGGATTCAACCTCTATTCTCAGTGGGGCTTTCATTTCCACAGGCAGATGAGAAGCTTGCCATATACTATCCCAGCAAATACAACCGCCACAGACCCATTACATCATCAGAAAAGATGCAAGCTGCTTTCTGAGAAATAAAATTACTAAAAGGCTAGCGCATGTGGAAAATGCAAAAAAATGCTTCAGAATAAAACTGAAATGAGCTTCTGGCAAAACCAGTAAGGTTCTTGTCTTCGATAAATAATGGAAACCACTACATAATTTTGGTAATGGTGGTTCAAATGTAGGAAGTCAAATGCATCATAGTTCCTCAGGTCTATTGCTGTCTATTTTCTTATGGCTGCATCTCATTTTTAAAAGGCAGTATCACTGCTCTGAGCACTGTGGCAATAGCTAAGCTTTAGCCATCATATCAGAGGCTTGAGGCAGAGATAAATCACTTAATATTTTTATCTCATCAGACATATGTTTGTTATGTGACCCTCACATTGGGAGAGCCCTTCTACTGAATTTGCATTATCCCACCCTGACTGATGAGTTTATAGCTGATGTGGGGAAGGGAAATGCCATTATGCCAAAGCGCAATTAATTTTATAAGCCAACTCAGCCCATATTTTCTTTTACTCTTTCACATCAGCTGCCCTTGATATTCAGCTTCATATGCTGCTTTTCAGGTCAGGCTAAGACAAACTGTCAGTGTTAAGTGCTGCATGCACAGGAAAGGAATATTCTCGTAGTGGTAGTTGTGGTGGCAGCAGAAGGTTTCTAAGAATATATTACATAGTAGGCGTGTTGTACCATTGATGTCTTCTCTGAGCTCTGTAAATAGTGGACTGAACTATTAAAGACAGCTACAAAGCTAGTATTGGTTAGGGAAAAGCAACACTAATTTAGTTTCTATATAATGAGGTCTCTTTAATGTTTGAAGTCAATGAGCTTTACAAACTTCTGGGCATGGTATTTTGCAGCTAGATTCAAATACATAAGGCAAAATAAAATAAATGTGTTATTGAAACTTAAATTTAAGAATAAGCAAACCGAACTGATTAGACTGAAAAAGGAATTCTCTCCAAAGGCACAATGCTTTTTGTGCTGATTCCATTAAGGATTTTATGACTTTAGATATGGCTAAGCATAATGCTTTTACACGGAGGAACAGCATGATGGATGATGATTTTTAGAAGCGAAATAGCAGTGCTGCTCTTCAGCTGCGCTTGGAGCTGCTTACCAGCTTTTCTCTTGAGACTTAATTAAAAAGAATATACTGTCCGTCTTCATATGGAAATACTGGCATACTAGAAACATCGGTTTGCTTTGATGTTACTGATTGGTGCTTAGAAAGCAGATGTATCCAGGTGTCATACTTTTATTTAATATGACTGATTATCATAAATACTGCTACTTTCTTATAACTCGTGAATCTCAGCACTATGGCCCTGGGAAGCTGCAGGAGGTGCAGCCTCAGTTTATGGACTTGGAAAGACAACATACCCGAAACAACAAGTTGTTCAGTGTTGTCCGTCATCGCAAAGAAATTCCTCTGCCCACTCCTTCCTGTTGCCTTCTGGATGGGAGATGATCCTGTGAGCTTGTGGGATGTTGCTGTTCGCTCCTCATGACAACGCTGAGTTTTCCAACTCCCCTTATGCTACTGCTATGATACAATCATATACACATATATCATGGCACCAAGTAAAATAATGAAATTGTGGCCGAGGTGGCAATTTCCCTCCAAGGTGAAGATGCTGATGACTTTGCAACGCATGTTTTAGGAAGCAGGATGTGACCTTTGCCACCCCTGTTCCCTGGATCTTCAGGGCTACCTGAGCGCTGAAGTGATACCAGGATGCAGCATGCTGTCTGCATGCAGATTCTTCCTGAGAAGAGTAAAACTTGGGACTTCAAGAAGGCCCAAGTGTGAGTCTGGAAGGTGCAAGGATTATGTGCATTAACATTAAGGGAGCAGCAAGCAGGAGAAGTAGGTGAGGGAGAAAATACAGTTTAATATAGAGAAAAGCAGCCAGAGCAGAACACATGAGGATTGTTGGAGCGAGGCAGGCAGCTTGTAACCTGGTATGTCCACATGCTGGATCAGAACGGCCTCTGCAAGCATGGTGCCCTAGCAGTGGGTGAATTCACCTGGCATCAGGCTGAGTCTCAGTCCTGGCAGTCCTGGCTGTGGATACTGGCAGGATACTTCTCTCTTTCCTGGTGTCCTGCTGTGGCTGTGCAGACTGCAAACTTTTTATGGCAATGTCTGACAAGTCTATTCCACTACTTTCACATACTCCAGGAGCTTGAACCCTATTTAGCCTTAGAGTAATTAAGGTAAATAAGCTGATAAAGCTAAGGATAGATGTGATGGAATTGCAGTGAAAAAAAAAAAAGAGGCTTTAACTTTTAACTTTGATTGAAATGTATTTGTAGGACAAGTTATTTGCAGATTAGCTTCAGTATGAGCATTGCATTTCTTTAGTGAGTAAAGCCTTCACTTGACTGCAAGAAAGCCATAGCTTTTTGTATCTCTTCTATAGTAACTATTAAATGTATAGCTGGTACATATGCATTAGTGAAGCATCAAAGCTGGCTCAGCAGCAAATTAGTGATTACTTCTGTTGCTGAAAAGGCTGGAAGACTGCTCATTCTTATAAGATGTCTGTTGTTATATTTCTGCTAAGCCAGTATAAACAGCCTATTTTCTAATTGTCTGCTATTTGGGATGATTCCGCTTCTGAAAGTTTAGTCTTAACTAAGTGACTATTTCTGGAATAGATATATGTTTGTCTGGAATAAACATCAGGTAAGAGCAAGAAAGACTTGATCCATCAGGCACAGAATTATGAATAGTGGTTCAGATGTTCATGCTTTAAATTGGGCATATCAGGAAGTCTTCGACTAGTTAAATTCTTTGGACAAAAGTTGTAAGAAACTGCCTTTTCAGTTGTGTTAGTACCTCTGTTAATACTATATAGATCATGAAAATGTTGAGTAACTACCCTTGTAGGAATGTCTGCAGAAAAACACAGCTAAAACATAGATCAACAATTAATTTCTGGCAGTTGTGCATGATACATTTATTTTTATATCTTATGTTGTAACCACTTCAAAACCAGACTTTTCATGTCCTCTCTTTCCCAGGAAACAGCTTCAATCAGCTCTACCAGCAGAAGTCATTTTTTGCTGGTGTTACAGAAAATAGAACTCTTGGCCTCTAACCAAGTAATGGGAGAGTTTTTCCCATAATAAACATTGGTCATCCCCAATGTTTGCTATATACTACTGGCATTTAGGACAGATGAGAGTTTTTTGTCATTGTAGTAAACAAGATTCAGAATATCTCAGGAATAACAGAGGCACAGCCTCACAGCTTGGTAATTGCTAATAGGGGATTATTACCTTCCCTTCTCTAAGCTCTGGGAGGGGATTCCTACTCAAAGCTGTTGCAGCCGGATAATTTGTACATCTTCCAATCTACTGCTCATCCTTTGTCTAAGAAATTATTTAAAAGAAGATACACTGTCTCTGCCCCAGTTTTCCCTGCTGCATTTTAAGTGCTACTAGCAAACAGGGACGTGGTAAACTGTTTACTTGAACTTCATATTACGATTTCAGGTCCATGGAGCCGGAGCAGGTTTGCCTTGGGAGCAGAAATAATATTTTTCAGTCCTGAGCATTCACTAAAGACTTCTTCTGTATTCTTGACTGAGTGTGACATTTGGAGTGGAAAAGCACAATCATATCTGCTCAAATCTTTTCAGCTGCATCTAGTGTAATTGCCAAATTGAATCTTGTGATAACTTAAGTGCTTGATTTATTGTAGCCAGCCTGTGAGGTTTCTAATAAAGTTGCATAATGCTAGGCTGCTGTACAAAGCCTGGTATCTGCAATTACATGAAACCATCTCTTTTCCTGTAGGAAAGGTGGTTGTAGTGACATTTGAAATGTAGCCTGAGGGAACACTACTGGCTAAAAGGAGCAGCTGATTTTTTGTTATTCTGGGAGGCTGAGCATATGGTGCAGCACAAGGCCAAACAAGTTTCTCCCTGTGCTTTGCCAACCTCTTAGTGTTCCCTGCAGTCTTCTCTCCCGCCTTGGCAGGCAAAAGTTTTGCATGCCTCTTTTCCAACTAATCAGATGCAGTGTTAAGACATTGCCTTTCCCTATAAACCTGGCTTCATCAAACATGCTAGGAAGTCATGGCTCAGTAGCCATGTGGGCAGTCTAATTGCCTGTATTACAAATGGGCAGATGCCTTTCATTTCACTCCTTGCACTGCACTTGGTCGAACCTATTACTGCATTTTTCCACAGTGTTATCAACTGTGGTGTCCAAATTATCTTCACAAAGTACTAACACTGGCCTCTGCTCCACTGTTTCCTCTCTGTCGCATGGTGGTTTGAGCTCAAAGATGAAGAAAGCATTTGTTCTAGAATAAAATTAATTGGGTTTTAAAAAGCAAGGAGAACTGATTTGAGCCTTGATTAGAGCCAAGACCCTTCAACAGAAACTGGTTGCTAAAGAAACCTGTATATTTCCTTGGCATTAACTTTATCTGGAAGGTTGGATCTGGCTGACAATGAATTATTCTGTTGCAATTCTGTGAGACTGAAGCATGACACAAGCTTATTAGACAAATCCTATGAAATCAAGAACACGGGAAGGTCTAAAAAAGAGCCAATACAGTGGTGTAGCAGTGGATTGGTAATTCATTTGATCAGATTTGCAGGCACTTTGTGGTGGAGTGTTGATACGTCCAGTGGAGATTGCAATCGCTTAACTGTGTTTAGGTGGATTACGCTGACGCTGGGTGCTCTGCACAAGGCAGAATCTCAAATCTCCAGGCAAATATGCACTTTTGGATTCTTTTCTCCACAGCTGCAATGTCTTTAATCTCCAGTGCAAATGGCTTGCTCAGTTTTTGAATAGTACAGCTCAAACATACTAGTAATTTGGTTTTGGGACAGCATGGCTACTGCCCTTTTAATTACAGTACCATGGATGCTTTGGGAGACAAGTTATTTGTCACTCTGAAAAATTAATCCAAATGCTTGCTTGTGCAGAAAGAATCAAGGTCTACAGTCCATGTCTGGTGTTGCATACACTGCAGATAAGAAGCAGCTCTCTCTAGAGTTGAGCTGGATGCTTGTTGCATTAGCACAGGAAGCTCAGTAGTGCAAGTGGCTTCTCAGAAGCAGAAACACTAACTCAGCTCTGAAGCTATGCAGCTCTTGAAGTGTGTGTCTAGCTGAAGGCAACAAAAAATTGTGCAGCTTCTTTGAGATCAGTGTGCTACCAATTGGTTAAAAAACAGAAAAAAAACAAGAGCACATCAAGCAAGGGGGGGGCATCTGACAGTAATAGCACCACTGGTTCCACTCTGATTAGCCTGATTTTACTTAAATTTAGGTATCAATTGTGACTAATGCAATGGATTTGGGCAATAGCTTGCTGTTACTTTCATGTTTCGTCCTTCTAACTGGAATATAGTGCACTGTGTATCTGAGTCTAGAAACATCCTATTAGAAATGCATACAAGAAATTAATTATTCAAGCTTGTTACGGTGAGCCTTAAATTTATTGCAGCCCAGTATTGTAAAAGAAAAGCTTTATAATTCCTTGGTGGAAAGTAGATGTTTTAATATCTGCAGATTGTATAAAAATTGCCTCCAGGGATAATGCCTCTCTTGTCTTGCATTGCACTACTGGCATTCTGCTTTTGTCCTTGACATGAGCAGCAGGGCACAGTCTTGTTAAATAACACCTCCATCCTGAACAAAAGATTATGGGATCCTGATGCTATACAAATGGTAAGGAATACAACCTCTCTCAGCATGCTGTTGCCATCTAAAACTGAGATCAAATACTTCTCTCAAATGATTTTCTTGCATTCCAACTGTGTATTTTTGGGCTCAGAAGGAACTTAAAAATATATCTAACCAAATAGCGTTGTTCATTTTCCTTCTTATCTGTTTGAACAGGACAGTCTGATTAGTTTTCTGTAGTGGTTATGCTTCTTTCACACTTTAAAATATAACACATTGCAAAGTTTCCTTCCCTCTCTCACTGGATAAGGTAAATGGGCACTTCTGTTCTGCAGAATGTGCCAGTCTGTGAACCCATCAGGTTGTGCATGGGACAGACTCAGTCACTAGCACAACATCACATGTAATGTACCAGTAGAAGTTCTCAACAGAAATGAGGCATAATCCCTTTTAGTAGCTATACTGTGTACCAAAAGTACTTTAGTTTCAGCAAGGTTAAGCCTGAAATGGCTTTGGTCCCTCTTAGAATCAGAGTGGGCCCTTAAATAGACCTAAATCAGTCCATTTGCAGAGCTGAGAAATGGCCTTTTGGGTACTCTGCCCTCTGACACAGAATTGTAGATTGAAAAGCCATGAAAAATAGGTTTTGTAGGCATAGCTGATACTTTGGAGCTTGTGATAACGCCCCAAGCAATGGCGTAGCAATTCCAGCAGCTCACTCGAGAGAGAAAGTGTGAGTTTGCACTGAACTTCTGGTGGAGACAGACTCTGCTGTTAGCTTGGAGCTACAATGTCTATAATAGGACTAATTAACATTCAAGGTGAAAAATCATCACTTCTAAAACACAGCTTTTATTCTCTAATACTTACGGTATCAGCTATCATGTAATGTGAACCCTGAGAGAAATGCTTTTATAAGTAAGAATTCGACTTCAGCTTGTTAGGCTAACTTGCACCACCTCACTTATTGAACAGATTTAAAGAGTCAAAAGTCTCTTGTTTCACTGATTCCTACAGCAAGTATTTGGAATACTTTGCCAGTATACACAGGGCATTAAAAGACTCCAGCATGAAATCTTCTGGCATTATTATATGAGCCAAATCTGAATTAACTACAGCACACATTATCTCCTTTCTGGGAGGAAACAGAGGTGTCTCACTAAAATGGTGTCATACCTTAGAAATTCCTATAGTTAAGAACACAAGGGTAGCCCACTGGGTAAATCAAGAGTCCGTACAGCTCAGTATGACATTGGCCAGCTGGAGATTATAAAGAAGAGTATAAGGATAGGAAAAAGAAACTAGTTCTTCACAAAGAGAGTGGTCAAAGCCTCAAACAGGTTTCTGAGATAGGCTGTGAAATTTCCATCCTTGGAGATACTCAGAATTCAAACCAGATAAAGTCCTGAGCAATCTGATCTAACTTTGCAATTAGCCTGGTCTTGGCCAAGGCATGAGGATCCTTGGACCAGATGGCCTCCAAAGGTCTCTTCTGCCCTAAATTAACCTATGATTGTCATATTCCTAACCTCCAGTTATCTGTGGCAGGTGGGGCTTCCTGAACCAGATGTATTTAGTAGCCGTTCATGTTTTAATTCTCTTCTACGAATATGTCCATGGTCTTTTTTGAACATCTATAAACTTCTGTTACCCACAATATTTAGGAGCAAAGTGTTCTACAGCTTGTCTATGCTTCTAGCTGCCACCTTCAGTTTTCATTGAAACTGCTTGTTTCCTGTGATGCCTTCTACCTCCTGTGTTGTAAAATACAATACATGTCACGTGATTTTATAGACCACCTAGAACTAGGATAGTTGCCTATCCTTCCTACTTTATAGGAAGAGAAAGCTGGTCCTCAGGCAGAGATGCATGATCCTACTTATTGTCCTCAGAGGCCTGGCGCACTACAAATCGTTGTGGAGGCAGACTACATGCTTGGGTTGTACAGCCCAAAAGTAACTTGGTGTTCTTGGCTATCTGAATAGCACGGCTTGTCCTCGCTCGTACTGAATGGTTTCAAACATGCCATGGATGACGATATCTCTCTTCAGTTGGCCAGACCCCCAGGTAAAATGTCCAGAGCTTGTTTATCTTGCATCTTAATTATCCTGTGAGACATATTGTGCAGTTGTTTCCCTGATTCTCTCTGGTCTTCTAAAGACTTTAAAGTTGTGTGACAAAGGTTATGTCATGGACCAAATGTATTCATTGGGTCAATGCCCAGGAAGCCAAGTCTGGCACATCCCGCTCTTTATTTGCATGAAGAAATGGAGAAGTTAATATGAGGAACTCTCTTTTATGCAAGAGACACAGGAATATTCATCCAATATCCGTAAAAACTAAAAGATTATGTTCTGATTCATCCCCTGTGTGTGAAAGGAGAAAATCAAAAGACAAAAGGATGGCTTGTGCTGGCTTTGTTTTCCTCATGCAGGCAGTGCTGGAGCTGGGCATTGCATTAACAGACCTGTTAATAAAATATTCCATAACAGCCAGAGCAGCTCATGCTTAATGGAAAAACATGAAATGTTCCATTGGGAAACAATTGCCCTTTATGCAAGATGCATTTCTTCTCTCTCCCTGTTGTTCAAGGGATCTTACTTGGAACAAAAAAAAGCTTGTCCCTTCAGATGTCCTCTGTTCGTGCTGCTTACTCCCCAAACCAGAATCATAATCCCTTGTTTGGACGACATAATCAGTTACACAAATATCAGTTGAGATAGCACAGACAGATTATAGCTTCCAGCAGGACGAGGGAGGATGGGTCAAGCTTTAAATACCTCTGCCTTTATGCAACTGTTTTTCCTAAGGATAAAGCAAGAGGAATATAAACAAGAATTCTTTAGGCAGATGGCCTTTAGTAACCTCTCCACGAGGCATCGGCAGCTTGTAAATAATAAGTGGTCCAGAGAGCGAGCCCTGACTGAAAGGGCTTTCCAGACCTGGGCGCAGAAAGCCTTGTTGCACAGCTGAGGGGAAGGATGCTATTGGAAAACTTAATGCTCTTGGAAAAATAAAGGCAGATGATTAACAGTAAAGAGTGAACACCACTATAGAAGATAAAATTCTTGCTCAGTTTTAAACCATAGTTTAACCATAGTTTAAAACTGACAGCTGACTCTTGCAGCTATTTAGTGCATGGTTGTTAACTTGGGAAGATGGAGGATACTTTTAGGAGCCATAAACTGTAGGTTGCTTCATTTTCTCATTTGATGTGACACAGAGGTATTCTGCCCTTGGTGTAGGTCATGCTTCTGTTTCCTTAGGGGTTTTGCTAAACTTGTAAGGAAAAAGAGCAGTTTAACCTGTTGTGATTTAAGTATTGGGTGCAATGTAATGTGTGACAAGCACTTGTTTCTAATCCAGATCCATAAATAGATCCTTGAGAGTCCCTACAAATTCAGCCTATTTTCCTGACAAATTTCTCCATATATATGCTTCAGATTTTGCATGACTGAGCTCAGAAATTGAAAGATTGAAATCCTTCCCTGATACATATTTTCAAGAATTGTCATCTTCCAAACTAAGTTAGGGGATGCTCAAGCTGTACAAATTGGAATCACTATTGCTGTTGACGCAACAGTATGAGTAAAGTCTCCAGAGATATCTTTAAGGATTTCTCTTAGACTGTACTGGATTTAACAATCCAGTTGGCTGCTATCCATGTATATTTATACAAGGCGTATAGAAAGACTTTTTCTAGGCTGTGAGATGTCTGCAGGTAGAGGAGATAATATGGGAGGAGGTTTTTGGTTAAGATGAAGAGTATTGAAATAGTGTGGACAGAGGTATGGAAATGCTTATTCAGCCAGCAGCAGATGCAAATGCAAAGCAGGTAACTTGCCCAAATGTCTGCTTTGGGTGGGATCGCCATACATCAGTGCTTTTTTTGTATCCTCAGGTTCCTAGCTGGAAAAGGACGTTGTTCGAGACTTCCCAGTGAGCTCACTTCTGTCTTGGTTATCTAGCAGTTGTTTAAGCCAGCAGTTTTGGTCACCTGTACAGCAAACAATGCAGATAAAACTCATTCTTACTGAGACCTTCATCTCCTAGTCTAGCACGTTAGGCATTGATGGATTTTAGTCAGAGGCCAGAAATAAATAACATAAGCTACTTGATTTTACTTGTGCTATCAGACAACTATTTTTGTAGGACATTTGAGGGCCTTTTGCTGCATAGGATTTGGAGACAACTCTATTGCCTCTTTAATATTGGATCTGAGATACTGTGTGCAGAGCTGTGAATCACAGCTAACCATTGCAGGTACTTAAACTGGGTAGGAAAACTGCAGCTAAGTAATCATTGCCCTCTTGGAATGATTGTCACTGGAGGAGAATTAAATGTATAAAGGCATGCATGCAGTTAGATGACCATTTTTGCAAAGTGTTTCCATACTTGGTTGAAAAACTGTAGTGAGTAAAGATGCTTATTTTCCCAGAAAAACATAAGAATAATAATAAAAAAACAGGTTTGACTGCATTAACCTGAGTCTTTGTGAAATGTAATTCTAAACTCACCTTTACCTTTAGCATGCCACAGTGAAAACTGGACACTTGGGGAAGAGACTATGAGAAATGAATTAGGAAACTTGACTGGCAAAGCTTTTTTCACCTCTTACCAACACGCATGTAAATTGTGTAGGCTGCATGCCCAGTGTGGGTGTAAGGCTTAGTTATGATTCAGCTAAATGGAATGTAAATGAAGTCTCCTGTAATGAAATGAGTGGGAACGTTTTGGACTTTCATTAACTTCATACTGTAAAAAGATAATTCAAAGAGCTGCTTCTAACTCCTGGAAGATAGCTTTCAAAAACCTGATTAGAGATGGATAGAATTGGGGCTTTTGTTGAACTTAAACCTTCGATGAGAAACGTCTGTAAAATCCTCTTATCCTTGGTGCCAAGCATGATTTGAGAAGTGAAATCTTGAGTGTCTGTAAGGCATAGACAAATTGAATTTAACACAGAAAGGTTGCCGATAGCTGGAGTTAGGCACTGTCTCTGAGCTGAAGAGCTATTGGAACTGGTAGTAATATTTAGTAAAACCAGTATTCAAGTAATGACTCTTTAATAACTTCAGACAAGGGCCAAAAAGAATAGAGGACAAAGTGGGATGGTGTAAGTTAACCTACGAATCAGGGATAACTCACCACCCTCAAAGTTCTGAACCAGTGAGTAGGAATTTAGCCATGAGCCAATAGCAGGACATTTGTTAGATGTATACTTTGACATGCTTCTAAAAATAACCTGAGGCTGCAGATGATCTTGCAATTGCCCATAACTGCACTTGATCAGATTTTAGAAAAAAACCCCATCTTTAGAAGCTGAGACAATCAACTCTCTGCTGTCCCCCACTGTTTTTTGAACTGCAGTTTGTGTGCTGAGCAGGTAGAATAATGCAAACAAAACAGTACATCATGAGGAGTGATTGTGTAGTCCAAATTAAATTGTAGCGCCTCCAAACTTGCAGTATTTACTTAAGATAAGTTTGCTGAAAGAATCACCAGAAGACGTCAGGATAATAATGTGTTTTACCACCAATTGGTTGCTGATGAGGAGAGGATATAAAATGAATATAAACATAATTATAGGTAACATGAAGAGGCACATGAGCCTAAGGTAATTTTGTAGAGCTGATCCAGAGTAGGTAGTAGTGTTGAAAATTAAGCTGTTCCAATAGCAGATTGTTTACACAGACCTTTTTTTTCCTGGAGGAGGAAAAGCTGGTTGTATTCAAAGATGACAGGCAGGTTAGAGGCTGGAGGACAAGCTGTGGCCAATTTCAGGAACGTAGCTGCCAAGGTATACCTGCCCCGTGCTCAAGTGCTACAAGCCTGGGCAATGGCAGGAGAGTACAAACCACGGCAGGAGAGTACAAACCACGGCAGGAGAGTACAAACCACGGCAGGGTGTGCAAGGCGAAGGAGCTGTCGCACAGGAGTCCCAACCAACAGGGAAGCAGCTGTGGGGCTGTAACAGCTCCTGGAGCAGAGCAACATGCTGTGTGCACCCCCCTTGGGGGCAACGAGGAAAATTGTGACAGCAGCAGGAAGGCACTTTGAAATTAAATGAGAAGATAGTCCTCCGCAAAGCGAAGTGAGAGTACAGGGTAAATGCTACCTTGCAAGTTCTCTGTTGTGCTCACACACACAACAATATGCAAACATGGGCAGTACTCAACACCTACGATCCTGGAATAATTTACATGTATGAAAGGTAGAGGCTTTACAGGGAACAGAGGCCTGGTAGTCTCTGTGTTTGTGTTACATTACAGGCATGAGCCATTAGATAAGGTTGAAGAATCTGGCCTTCGCTTCATGAAAGCCTGGAAAAATAATTATGCTCTTTCCTTGGTGGGTAATAGCTCAACAAAGCAGTAGCTTACAGCGTGCTGCTGACTCTCCTAGCTGTGATTTACTCTTCTGCAGCATTTCAATATGCTCCTGGTTGTCAGCCTTGGGACTGGCTAATACATTTACACTCTGAGTATTCATGTCTTAAAGCTCATGTTATGGTACGTGTCCTATTTAGTATGAGTGAAGATGCCTGGAAATCAGCCTGATATCTGGAAGTTTGTCCTTATGTTGAGGTGCTAGTAGACTGTACTAAAGTGCTGCCTAATCAAACTGAAGTGATCAAATTAAAATTCTGCGACACTGGCATCTCTGAACTGAAATTTAGAAGTCACAAATGGAGCTGGCTGGAAAAAGCCCAACTGACTAGAAACAGAGTCTGGGACAAGACAGAGTCGAGGTTGTTTCCTTGAGCTGAGAAAATGGCCAAGCCACAGCTGCTAGTCTTGTCTGGAGCAGACAGCTGTAGAAAACATTTTGCTGTGCAGCAAAAGGGCAAATATTAGGATGCCATGAGACCCACTTGTAGTTTGGCTTGCATAGCTGAACTCTGTGTTCAGCTCTTGCCCTCCCCTTGTACCAGCATTATTCTTAGGGGTGAAGCAAGAGCAGAATTTGCCCGGCTGGCAAACAACCGTGAAGCTCCTGATTTTATAGTTGAATGATAAAGTGCTCATTAATATTATACTACAATCCCTTTGCGGAGGCTGTCACCTAACACCGACATGGCGACAGGAGCAACAGGACTGGGTCTCAGTGACAAACTTCAGTAAGTTAAGTGAATTAAAGAAATAAGCATGAGCAAAAAATACTGCTAGGTGTAGCTCTCCAGTAGGAGATGTGACTTTGAACAGTGGTTAGATCAATAGTTAGGTGAAAAGATAATGGCCTGCTCTGCTTTTGGCTTGCAACATAAGAAAATAAATCTTAGGCTCTTGTGGGTTGTGCCTATGTAAAAAAATTAAAAGGATTTAAGTTTAGCATAAGCTAAACTCTTGCTCAAGGGAGCATCACTGTGTGGATGCAAGAGAACGCCTCCAAGGGAGAGATTATTTTGATGTAAATAATGCTGTGATTCACAAGTGCCTTTTTAAAAGTAAAATGTTGATGTGCAGCTCTGATGCTGGGTAACTACATGGAAGCAAAAATACGTCAGTGAAGGATCTGCTGCTCCAGTGATCCCCATCGGTCAGCATTCATACACTTCAGCAGAGCAGTGCTGGGAAACGGATTTGGGCAGGCAGTAGATACAGGAATTGAGTTTAAATCCACAATTCTCATTACCTCAGTACCCATAGAATAAAATCATAGGTCCTTAAAATGTATTCTTTTTTCTTTGAAACCAGTGGTAGTTTAGTAAAATGTTAAAACTTACGAAGAGTATGAAACTTTAGACATGCTCATGACATATGTTCCTTGTGGTATTTTTCTTTTTTTTTTTTTTTCTTTTTTGGCACTAGAATAAGGTCTTAATATTCAAAACTGCCCCAATGTTTTCTTCCTGTAGATTTCTGAGAGCAGCCGGATCTGGAGGTTAAACAATTGCAGCTTTTGAAAAGAGAAAGGGTTGGGAGCAACAGTGTCATGATGCACAGCCGGAAAAGAATTTTTGCAACAAAAAGATCTGTTAATGAATTCTGAGTATTTATAGCTCTGTGAGCTTTCCTGCAGAGTTTATCTCCATGGGAAGTTATTAGCTCAAAAGTGAGCTTAGTCACAAGCCGCTTATAGGGAATATTTCTATTTATAATATTCTCATTTCAGTAGCTGGTGCTTCTATGCCATAACTATTTACTAGTTGAGGCGTCCAGTACTGCTCGGGTCAAAATTTATTCCTTTAGATATAACCGTCTTAATGGGGAAAGAGCTATGCAACCGTGACAGGCAGAGGAACACATGCTATGTAAGGCTGGGATGGAAGCAGAGAGAGAGATGTTGAAGCCCTATTGCTTGCCCAGTAACCCTGTATTTACACTGAGCAGCAAAACAGGGGCTCCCATGGCAAAGGGAGTAGAATAATGGGAAATGTATCAGTGCTAATGTTGTGCATGTTATTTTTTCATCCATTTACTGCTTTATCTGATCAGTGGTTTCTGAAGCAAATATGCCTTTTGCAGTGCAGGGTGAACAGGGTGTACATATGTCAGCACAGTAGAACAGCTTGGAGCGTGAACTGATATTAAGGCCATTCATGCATGAGGTAATTTGTTTTATAATAGCAGCAGAAAGCCTGCATATGCATCGGTCAGATGCAGCAGCCTGCTAGCCATCAGAGAATTAAAATACGATTGTTGACTGGGTATGCTAATAAATATGAACTTATGCCCAAATGGATTTTATTGGGTTTATGGCCATGCAGAACCTCCCTGTTTGTTGCCACTGTCACAGTGCTGCAACATGAATGTTTTGGCTGTTTTTGCAAGCATCTTTCTGCAGTAAGTTGTGTCTGAAGAAGCTGTACCTCCTTCCCGCAGTTGGAGCTCTTGGTGTGGATCTGGCCACATTGCTACTGCTGGAATGCACCCACGCTAGCCTGCAAGCAGCAGCTGTGGCTCAGTTGATACGAGGGTTTATGCTATTCGGAGCTATTTGGAGTCTGGTAATGCCCTTCAGGGATCAGCAAAGGGGGAGGGAGGAGAGAAAGTGAGAAATGAGGTAAGTCAAGGATCGAGCCTGGGTAGCACTTGCGAATAAGCAAAACTTGATTCTTCCATCTTCATTCTGGTTTTAGCACCCTGCTTATATGTGCCTTCTGCAGGCTTTTTTTAGGTTTCTCAGTGAGGTTTGACTTAGAGGAAGGCCTTAAGATCAAGCGTTGCCCCAGTGTCATGCTGATCTTCTAGAGCAGCTTTCAGTACCATATCAAGAAAGTTGAGGTTTTATTTTGAGCACCATTGCTGTTTTACTGAATGGAAGAAGTTACTTCTTCTTTTCACAAGGTGGAATGTCACTATTTGTGACTTCCTAGTCACTGAAGGTCACGCCCGAGAAGGTTTTAAACTAGATTGACTTTAATTATAGCAGAAGACTGAAAATGAAATTGAAGTGTAGAAGCCTGTTATGGAAAATGGGGAATGTAGGCATAGGTTTGTGTAGCGTTGCCGTGAGGTCAAATGATGCTGGTGTGCGAGTGTGCTATCAGTGGCAATGTGCTAGAGTTACCTTGCCAGAAAAAAACCTGAGCTACAGCCAGGACAAGCCAGGAATGTAGGTTGGTTAAGAGCACAAGCAGTGCTCTTAACCAACGGGGAGCAGTCCCACAGGGACTAAACACTGCAGCAGAGCCCGGTGCTGGGAACAGGCTCCGGCAAAAGCCCAAGGCAAGGTGAGGTGATGGACCAGGGATGGAGTCCAACCAGGCGGTCAGGAACAGATGGGGCCAGAGACAGTGCTGGAGACAAGCTACCTGCATGCTGGAGAGAGGTGCTCAGGACAGGACTGGGCACCCAGGGATGAGCTAAAGTGGAGCCCCTAGGCCATGGGCAGGGGTGCACGCAGATACCCACTGTGCAGGGCAGTTAGGGCCTATTGGTACCCTCAGGGCACTGACAGATTATCAGAAGAAACCCTTCTACCTGAAGCTGAAGTCAAGAAACACGTTGGACCTCTTATAAGGTTTAGGATGTTATTGCATCATTCATTATTGTCAAAATAAGGACGATTTCCTGTGTGTCCTTTTTTCCTCTTGTACAGGGAGCTATAAACACTGACTCAGCTGTCCGCGTTCAGAGAGTTTATCACTCAGTGCTTAGGCTGCCTTAGCAATTGCAGAATCAATGAAGACTGCAATATCAGGCTCCCCTCAAATCCAGCTGCTAGCAGCCTCTGTCTACTGTGGTTAAAGCCATTAGTTGAGCTCCTTTCCCAAAAACTCTACAGTGCCACTCATTTACTGTCACTGGGTGTTATTAACTGTTGCTCAGGACCCCTGAGGGTGTATTTTTCTTTTATTAAATATCCTAAATGGCATTCTAGACAACCCTTCGGGAAGCTGAGGTTGACTTGAGTTCTTGGTTGGTGAGGCAGCACTGTGATTCATAAAACCGCAGCAGTTCAGCTGAAGCCTACTCTGCAGTGCTTGAGTTTTACACTGTCAAATCAAAATGTGGTTCATGAACCTGAGATATTCCGATGCTAAAATCTCCATTTGCAATGGGTTTCACCGAAATGTTCACAGAAGTCTGCAAACCCTGCTGCCAGATTGCTGGGCTGTAAAGCATCAATTTTTGACAGATTTATTTTGGTTTTGACATAGACTGAAGACTATGTGCTACCTTAAATGTTTGTGAGAATGAACAGAGAATCAGTCTTATTTTAGCAGGAGGGAGAACTGGAGCTGCAGATGTCTTTACAGCTAAAAGGTCAGCTGGAAACACAGACTGCTGCTAATAAGCCTTGTCACAGACCTTTTATGTGATGCCTGTACTGATGGGTCCTTGACTCCAGACAAAACATCATCTGCTCAGACATTGCAGTGATGGTCAGCCTGAGAAATAAGACTCCTAACCTTCATTTATCTACTTGTTGTTACTCCTGATGATGCTTCTTTCTTTCAAGACCAGACAAAACTTGCTACCATGTGAATGTGTGTTCCCAAACATCGCCATCTCCATATCTGAAATGTGGGGAGAAGTCTGCCAATCCACAAAAACCATGCTGTGTCAACCCTGATAATGAAGAGGCAACAGCTCCAAACAAAACAAGGCAGTGACAAATTTTTAATGCTGCTATAAACCACTTTGAAATGAAGCATGTCAATGCCTTATGTGGAAAACTAAAATGATGCAAACAGGACTCAGGAGCTGGCAGTATATCATAGTTTTTTACACTCATCCCACATGGAACTGGCTTTATTTCTGGTTGCACATGCAGGTTTTTACCCCTCAGCCTTGCTGGTGTCTCATGTTGACATCAGCAGGAGCCTTCATCAAATACATTTGTCTTCATACTGATAACTTTTTATAGAATTGGGCTGCTTGCCACTCAAGGAAATTGCAGTTTCAGAGGAGTTCAAGTGGTTCCTCAGTCTAATTCATTCCCTGAGAAGATTAAGAAAAGCTTAGATCTGGCAGCATGACTACTTTGCCTGTAAGAAGCAATGAGTATTTCTTACTCAATCTGACAGAAGAAAACTAAGACTCATTTGGGTTTTAATGAAAACCAGAATGTCACTAAATATAAATCCAAACTTTAGCTGTCTTCTGCAGAGGAGAAACATCTCAGTGTAACCTTTAGATAGCTACCATTATTTGTCCCGTTTAACCCTCAGCTAAACAGAGCGGGACTGTGTAAGCATGCAGAAGAACGGCAGTGTGCTGGTTTGGGCTGGGATAGAGTTAATTTTCTTCACAGTAGCTCGGATGGGGCTCTGTTTTGGATTTGTGCTGGAAACAGTGTTGATAACACAGGGGTGTTTTCGTTCCTGCTGAGCAGTGCTTACACAGAGTCAAGGCCTTTTCTGCTCCTCACCCCACCCCACCAGCGAGTGGGCTGGGGGGCACAAGGAGCTGGGAGGGGACACAGCCAGGACAGCTGACCCCAACTGACCAAAGGGCTATTCCATACCATATGGCGTCATGCTCCGTATATATAGAGCTGGGGAAGAAGAAGGAAGGGGGAATGTTCGGAGTGATGGCGTTTGCCTTCCCAAGTCACCGTTAGGTGTGATGGAGCCCTGCTTTCCTGGAGATGGCTGAACGCCTGCCTGCCCCTGGGAAGGAGTGAATGAATTCCTTGCTTTGCTTTGCTTGTGTGCGCGGCTTTTGCTTTCCCTATTAAACTGTCTTTCTCTCAACCCACGAGTTTTCTCATTTTTCCAATTCTGTCCCCCATCCCACCCAGAGGAGTGAGCGAGTGGCTGTGTGGGGCTTGGTTGCTGGCTGGGGTTAAACCATGACAGGCAGCAATGTTTATTTCCTCTGATGAGGAAGCTATGAAATATTCCCTTGCTGAATCACATTTAAGATGTGTGTGGAGGAGCCTGGGGCAGGAAACATCAGACAATCCATACTTTTGTTTTCCAACAGAAGTTAAAGCTTTAAGTGAAAGCGGATATACAGTAGCTTCCGAGATCTGTCCTTTCAAAGCTTCCAGAGACTGCTGACCCTTTCATTTGTGCAACACACAAATTGTGCAAAGCCGTTTGTGCAAAGCAGGAGGAGTTAGGGCACAAATGTCAAGTGCTCCTCTCTTGCACGCTGTTACTTGTCAAGAGGGGAATATCTATATGGCTAAAGGGCAACTGCTTGGTTATCAGTCAATCTAAAGGAGCAGGCTTGTAGTAACAGCTGATGTTTTGTAATTACTACCGAGTATGAATTAAAAATCTGCTTATAAATGCCTGAGAGCTTAAGTAACTTGTTAGCTTTATGACATTGAGTGTTTGATATTACAGACAATCACATGCCTCCAGAAATAGATAGCAGTATTGAACCTCTACTTGTCCAAATCTTATCAGATGCATTGAAAGGAAAAAATATTTTTCTGTACTAACGCGTGCTTTTGTGTGCTTTTGCTCCTTTTGTTGGTTGGAACTGGCAATTTAATCAGAGGTTTGTCCCTTTTTTTTCTGCAGAAGTTGTTCAGCTTTTAAGTGCTCTGGAAGAAAATGGTGTATGCTGCAACAGAGCACTGCCTAAGCCTTTCCCCAATGTTTTGAGGAAGCGAGGTAATTGTTTGCTTAGCTGACAGCTTGAGGAATGGAGCTGGGCTCTCCAAAAGCCAAAGTAACACTTCAGGTGGTAATGGCAACCTAATAAAATTGGATCTTAACTGTTTGTAGGCTGGAAGGAAACAGTATGGAAATAATATTTTCTACGAGACGGGGACTGAGTTGGTATGTCAATCTGAGCTTTTGTCTAAGCATGCACAGAGGTAAAACTGGACAAAGAATATGAATAAAAACTGTTTAGTGGGTGCCAATAAAACCAGTCACTAACTAAAGACTGCTTACTGCTTCCAGCCAAATCCTGTAAATGGCTGAAAAGAGACCTCAAACAGAGTCAAGACCCTTCCTCCGCCTCCGTGGCAGAGGGTGCTGGTTGAAGTCAGTGTGTTTTTTACCCTAATGGCAGCACTTTTCCTGGAATGCATGAGCTGGTATAATAAGTTTACCCTACTTGGACTTAGCAGTGTAAACCTTCAGTACCCTTTTGTAATCCTGGCTGCGCAGCTTTGCCCTATATGGCTAACCCAGCGGGGGTACTGGAAAAAATGGGAAACTTCTGACTAAGTGTAATGTGAACCCCCGAAGTGTGTGCGTAGTTCCTCAAGGGTTAACATTTGAGTCCCTTTGCAGTACTTTGTTTGAATAGTTTTCTTGGCAGAAATTACTATCAGTACACCAGGCTTGGAAGTATTGATTTAACTGCAGGACTGTTATCTTGAAGTTTTTAAAGACCTAGCCTCCTGTCTCACACTCTCTGGTCCTCACATAAAGGCATGCTTTCCTGTGAGCCAGCTGAGAACTAAGGCCCAGAACTGCTTTGTAGAGGCACTTCTCCTCGCTCTGAGCAGGACTTGCCATGTGTTTGTGGCTAAGGATTTGCACTTGCTCCACTCTCAGTCTCCAAGGATCTCAACTCAACTTTTCGACTCTTAGTTGCAGATTTGTAGTCTGAGGGCAAGTCAGTGTGGAAAAATTCATTCTCAAAAGGGAAAGCTGACATGAAAATGTCACTTTGGTGAATAGAAGAAAAGTTTTAAGGAAGTGTTTCTTAATTATCAGTAATAATCTTCGAAGTGCAAAGCTGAATGACTAAAGCTTCTATACTCAAAGGTCTCAAAATGATCTGCAGCTGGGAAAATGTATTAAGCCATCTTAAGCATATCAGTTTTCTCACAATCATAGTTTATCGTCAGCAAGACAGAGCCATACTCTGTTCTGCTTAGGTGATGACCCATTACCACCACCTCTTTGTGTGGGCTTGTACTTGCCAGTACTCTTCCGGAGCAGCTTCCTTTTCTTGTGCCTGCAAAGACCTCTTTCTGCATGGTGTGTATATTCCACTCGTGGGTAGTGTTTAAACATCTGCAGTTGGAGGCTGAGACACAGCTCCAAGTGCCATATCACAGAACAGAGTCAAATTCATGCCTGACCTAAGAGTGAAGTTAAATAGTTCTGCTCTGGGAATCAGTTCAGCACGGGACCAGGCCTTATTCAAGACTTGATTGCTTCACTGTTTAAAAAAAACCAAGTGCACTAGACTGTGATGAAGCATAACTGTGAACAGTTGAGCTATTTAGCTGGAGTGCTTAGTATGGAGCACTACGAACTTCATAATAACTTTTATAACTCATGTTTTGTCCCTTCCCTCTGCAGAGGTTAAACTGATTTACATTTTCTTGGCATTAAGATAACAGAACCAAGCAGTTTGTGGACTGTGCAGGAAAAGAGTAACTTGGTTATTGTACTTTATTTTCAAATACTCTGACAGCTAAGGACTCCTAGATACTGGGAGTTCATGAATACTTAATATGTAAATGTGATCAGATCTGCATAGGATCCAGCATTCACACTAGTGCAAGTAACACTAATGCCATACAGGACAAAGCTGAGCCAAAGGTTAGGACATGGTGTGCAAGTCAACTGCCTACGGCTGGCGAGCTTCCAGTCGCATGGGCGTCAGCGGCTTCAACCGGTGTGATAATAAGTATGAGCAAATAAAAACGTTTGTCCCAAGTCTGAAGTAGTTTGAGCTTGTGGCCTGGGAAGAGGAAAAAGCTTTTTATTGTCAATTCAGATTGCATAAGGGAACCTATAAAAACTGACTGGAGTTAAAGTAACATATCAAACTGTCATCTGCATTGCAGGAAAGCACTTGCTGAACACACAGTACTGCTGACTGCCTCTGTATCATACAAGGGTTTTTGTTACAGCCCATGCTCTCTGGATGGGGTTTAAAGAAGCTGCTGAGCCATGAACAATTCAGGTTACGGTGTCCCTAGCGTTACAGTTCAGAATCCCAATGTTTAGGCTATTTTTATCTTGTTACCCGTCTGTGCAAAGTATGTGGCTTTCTAGGTTTACTTGTGTAACATGGCCTGGCCATGCAGTTTATCAGCCAAGTATATTAACTTCCGTGAGTCTGTACAGCCTACACTGGCTAACATAAGTAACAGGCCAAAGCTGTTCATGTGTTTGACCTGACTGGCAATGAGGCAGGTGGAGGGGTTGAGGGCCTATTGACAGTTGAATAACTGGTTCACTGCATAAATTTGATAAATTGGTGAAAATATATAGATTCTTGAGTAGTCACTTAGGCTTATTGTAACTGTTAATAGCTTGAAGTTGATATATGTGATTTCAAAAAATGTTAAATAAGTATTTCCTTATTTGTGTGGTGCAAAAATGTTGCTTTTACTCAGAGGGAAAGAATATGCACAAGAGCTAGCAGAAGCTGAAGGCTGCTTTCCAATACTTAGTATCTGCCGCAGAGGACGAACTGTAAAGACGACAACACTTCCATATGTAGCTTCTTGGTACAGTTTGCGAACCCCTTGGTACCATTCATTTCGTGGCAAAACTAGGGCAGAAGTGTTTGCTGGGAAGCTCTCTGCATGCATGGTGGGAGAGGAGATGCTGTTTGCTGCTACCTAAATTTACCTGCTTGCAGTATCCCCAGCTTTGACTTTTCCAGGTTGATGTGGGTATTAGCCTTTAAAAAGGGAAATATGTAGGACAGGGAAGTAGGAGTGTGGTGGAGGATGATGACAGCAGATAGGGAAAGGAATACGTTAGATCACTACTGTCCTCTGAAAAGGAGGATAGCTAGGCTACATGGCTTCCATGAGGTAATACGGGCCCAACAGTGTGCATTGCAGCTGGGAGGATGTGAAAGGCTGTGACAATCACATGTAAAGGTCATTCTGGGAGCAAATGACTTAGCTATGTTCTAAGCCGAGATGGTTTTGTCTCTAGAACTTTTGCTTTTACAGTTCAGCACTTCACAGTGCAAGAAACGGTGAAGTACAACTTTCCAATGCAAGTCTGTGCATCCTGGGAATGTGTATAAAGAATTGTCTTTGTGGATTTCCAGTGAAAATACTTGTAGGCACTCAAACCAGCCAAGCAAATCTTTCGAGTCAGCTGAGAGGCTAAAGTCCCATAGTGCTGTATGGTGCAGCATGCAGAGAGAAAGGGTTTTGACAAGAATAAAACAGGGCACAGAAGAATAAAAGTATTGTCCTTGCTCTCAAGACAGACTAGCCAGGATCTCAAACATGAACCAGGAACGGGAGGTGCAAAAGTGAAGCTACCATCCCACTAACAAAGTGGAATGGATGGTAAATGGAGGGAAGATCCCAAAATGAGAATAAACTGAGTGCTCAGGTTGGACTGCCGTCTTAGCAAGTTTTTGCTTCTGTCCCTTCAGGAAGGACTTGAATCAGCAGGTATTAATGACTGTTTTCTAACAGAGCTAGAAGGGGCACGGTATCTGGGAATGGGGAGGAAAGAATGGGTAGTTATTAGTAATGAGGTAGGATAACTAGCATTGCAGTGAGCCAATCAGGTTTAACGGGTAAATTTTCCTTTTTGAACAGTAATTGACTATTTTCACTGCATATCAGTTACTTATTGAAGAACCAGAATTCAGTTTCAATGAGGAAGGACTGGAACATGTCCCCTTACTGCCCGCCCTAGGCACCTCCAGGGCAGGTGAGCTGGTTGGTAAGAGCATGCTAATAAGCCACTTGAATGACAGAAGAAGTACCTAGAAAAATCAGTTTAGGCTTCTGTGCAAAAGACAGTGATGATATGGAAGGCAGCAGAAAGACGAGGTGTAGCTGGAGGAGAAGTGCAAGCGGAAACTCATCTGTATAAGGATGGCGGACAGGGCCCCAAGCAGCAGAGACAGATTTCCTGTAATGTTGACTTCTGTTCCTGCAATTTAATTTGTTAAATGCAAATTTGCATGCTTCCCTGCCAAGAGATCTGGGTTTTTTGGACAGGAGGACATGACTATAAAGCAGTTTGAGAGACAGGGGTTAGAAGGCAGGTCAGACCAGGTCATGGGTAAAATCTGAAGACAAACTGAGATTCAGTGGAGGAGAGTTGGAGAAGGAAGAATGACCAACAGGAAATGAAGCTACAACAATAAACCTTATCCTGAAAAATGCCAGATTGTTTTTCATTCCAGTAGGAATATCTGTCTTGGTTCTCAGGGTAGGAGTCCATTTGGTGGGATAGTAAAGAAAACAACTAGTTCTCTGGGGAAAATGTGACATGCCAGATGTCCAGACACTGGGTGAAGTGCTGTGCTCTTCCTGCTGAAGTCAGATTTAAAATACATGAAATTTAGATTTCTTGGACTAAAGCTATGGAATGACAAATGACTCCTACAGAGCAGAGAAAAACACATGCACTGTCCCATGCCCAAGAAGTCGGACAGGGCTAGAGCCCACTCCCCATTCCACCAACACTTCTGCAGCTCCCTCAGCTGGCTTACAATGTGTGTTGTTCACTGTGGTCCAGTTTCTGCAACTTTCTCCACAGAATGAGAGGTGTGATGGAGAGAACAAAGTCTGCTTCACGCAAAGGTGAATCATACACCAGCTGGGAACTATCCATATCTGCACTGAGAAAGAAAATACTTGCTAGAGAGGAGGAGTCATGAAACTGAAGGAGAAGAGGGAGAGCTGCTTGTAGTTCCCAGTGCTCCTTTAAGACCAAGGTTTACTTGCTTCATCTCTTGATGTAGCAGGCCTCACAGCCTGTGGTTTTCTTGGGCTGATATTGGTGTAGCATGCTTTTCTGGAGAATAATAGTTATGTGTTTGCTTGTGTATAATAGTTACGGCTCACTGAATTTTAACAGCCTTGTCAGCTGGAGCATGAAGCCCTTTAAACCGCACATTCCCCTTATAAAAAAATTTGTTCAGAAATGACCTTGTTACCCTGCTTAAAGCAGAAAAACACAAGATTCAGCAGTAATGGTTTATAGCACAACAGTGGTTTTGGATGCGGCCTGGCTCAGTACTAAATGTATTTAAAGGTACTAAGACAACAAGTATCTTGCCATAGACATTGATGGCCAGCCATTGATGCTCTTTCCATGTGTTTTGAGGATTAGGTTTTGATCACTATATGTTGGATTAAGGACCAAGGTCGGCATGTGAAGATGTTTGGGTGAATTTAATAGTAATTAGGAACAGTAATCTGTACTTACACCTGTGGTAGGAGATCTAACTTGCAGTTCTTCTGAAAGAATGGGAGAAATTGTTCTCTTTTTCAAATCCTGGTCAAGAGTTAAAAGCTCTGGAAGTTTGCTTTGACCTGAAAAGGTCATAGTACTTCCTGGTAGGTGACAATCTTTTTGTCTCAAAAAGATTATCTGGAGGAGAAGGGGAGATGGAACAAGCCTCCATTGCCCATTTGGTTGTTGTCAGCAATGTAAAATGAGGAAATCTGAGCTTCCAGGCTGACAAATGATTTAACTATCTAGGCTTTAGAAGGAAGCCTGCTTGGTTTGTTTTGCCAGCTATCTATATATTAGAAATATAAAACATCATGTGACAGTACTCTTACAGAAATCCGAGTCATTTCTTTTTGCTTGCCACTCATCTCTGGTGACTTTCTAGCCTTTGCAGTTACAGAGTGCCGTTGGGAGGATTAAGTCATGATTTGCCAATCTTTGACACAAACCAAAATGTATGCAAAGGCTTTTGGGTCTGAGACAGTGTATTGTGCCAGGACATGCCAAAGAAGCTCTAGGAAGATGGAAATGCTTGTGGTTTTATTAAGAAATGTAAGGAATGTGGAGTATTTCACTTCAATAAATGTCAATCTCTAGCTTCCAGCTCACTACTGCTGAGACAATTTCCTCTTACTTGCGCAGAAGTCTGGAGGAATAACAACCAAGCTAGAAAATGTTGGAGAACATTTGTCTGTCATGAAATGGAGGAAAATAACATATCGACGTTTTTTTCTTTCCAGTAATTCCATCATCTTTGAAATACTGACACAGGAGTAGAAATCCTGGTTAGCAGTAGAAAATAAAGGTGCCTTAGCCTTTCAGAGGCCAAAGTTCACCCTGAATAACAAGGTAGCACATATTGTCACAGGGTGCTTACTATACAGAAGGTCAACAACAATATATACACAAGAGGACCAAAACTCTTCAAATGCAATTCATAAGCAACTTCAGCAGAAGAGCTGGGGCCAAAATCGTGGGAGGAGAGGGGAAGGGTATAGAGGGAACAGGAGAGAGGCAGAGGGATGGCACTGAAGTAGCAGATAAGCTGAACTCCTTCCCCATTGATACTTGCAGCCACGATGATGAGTACTTTGTCCTGAAAGAGGTGTGTCAACCCGACAGATATTTCTCTAGGTCAAGGTGTCCTTCCCCAGCTACTCACTGGAAAGTTTTCTGTAGTTGTCATCCATGGCCAGAATGAAGTTCTCTCATCTGTTCTCACTGCTTACCTATTGCTGGCTCTTGCTGGCAGAGCCAAATATCTACTGTATGCCTACCTGACTTGTGAACAGGGATGTGGCTCCGTGGTCACCACGTGTTGCAGAAGTAGCTGCCCACTGTGAATGCTTGGGATTTTGGCCTTCATTGCAGTCAACTGGAGTTTGCAGCTCTGTGGCCAAACAGTACTCAGACAGTGAAGGACATTTTAATACCAAATCCACGAACAAATCAATTTACTGCAGTAAGCTACTTAGTGGGCCCATCTGGTAGCTGCTAATTTACAGACTGGGCCATCTGCCACTGTCACAAGCTGGGAAGACTAGAAAAGTTACCCAACATAGCCAACAGTTTAGCTTTGTTTTCATTTTTTTTCTCAGTGCTGTGTTTTGTTTCTCTGCTAACTGGCAGGAACGGCAGTGGTTTCTGTTCTGAAATCCAGATTTCTCAAACCTTGGATAATCTTGTGTGGCTGGGAGACGCTGCTGCTGTGACTCAGCAGTTGTCCCTGGGTGTGTTTATGCAGCATTCAAGCTGCTGACAGCAGGATGGTTTGGGAAGCTGTGTTTCTACCCAGCGCCTGCATATTTTAGCTTGGTGTGACAGGATATGTGGAAAACATATTTTAAATGTATGTTATTAAAGCCTTACTCCTCTTGAGTTGCAGAATGCCTTCTGCTCTAATGGAAACAAAGAGATAAGGTGGTGTGATATGGAGAGGAAATCTGTTAAGAGCTGCAGATTTTTTCTCTGTTTGAGTTGTTTTTGAACCTGTGTGGGGAGTGAGAGATGAAGGTAGGTTGCAAATTCTTCAGTAAAGGTCAGCTCCAAAGAGTGACGTTTCTGCAGTCCTTGCAAAATATGCCATGTCAGTGCGGGGTCAGTCAAGTGCTGCTGGTGCTCAGGAGGCTGCGACAACCTTAGAGCACAGCTACCCGTGTCTGGAATAGGGTCACGTCCCCTGGCGCCATGGCATGCTGCCATTGTGTTCCTCAAGGTGGGCAGCACTTGCCAGTTTCTTCACAGGACTCACAGGATGGTTGCAGTTGGAAGGGACCTTCAAAGGTCATCCAGTCTAACTCCCCCCTGCTATGGGCAGGGACATCTTCCTTCAAATGAGAATGCAAACCAGCCACCAGCTTCATCTGCGAGAGTGGCAGCACTTCTCTGATGTTGTGCCTGTGTGATCTGAATGCTTAGTTAAGGTCAGTTTAATTTCTTCTCTTGCTGTGTGGCATCCGTCTCCGTGAATGCTCATCTGCTCTAGTTGGGCACTCTCCCCTGCACAAGTGAACTAATGGTTGTTTTTGTTCAAGGTCTATGTGACTAGGTCTCGTCATCTGCTCTTGGTGGATGCCAACTCTCACAGTGCTTATAACTTGGATACAATTTTCTGTTTGACGATGACGTGGTGAAGCTGAGCTAAATGTCTTACTACAGTAGAAAATTCCGACTAGGAAAAACCTTAGTCTGAATACAGCTTTCCTTTGAGAATATATTTATGTGCCCTTCAAAAAGGGTTGGAATTTAATCCATGCTTGTGTTGTGCTAACTGGATAATGTTTCAGGCTCTGGCAACCTGAGCAGTAGAAGTGGTGGCATACAGGATTTGCATAGTCTTCAACTGTTAGCTGTACAGATGGTGAAAACCGAATCAGTGCAATAGACCCAACACTGACCTTCTGAAGGTTTGACCCTGAGAACTCCTTTGGGCTTCCCTGGATTAAGATGGCAGCTCATTCTAAGAGGGGAAAAACTCAGCAACAACAAAGCCCTGCAAAACCAGCTTTTTTGTTGACAAGGCAAAGACCCAAAGCCTTCCCTTACTTCATGAGACTAATGGTATCCTGCCTACTGGGACAAAGGCTTTCTACTGGAAGTTTGGGGCTGCAATTTCTTTTTCATCTGAGCATGCTTTTCCTCACTTACTGTGATTGAATGTGTTATCCTTAGGGGGCACGTTAATTGAATTCTCTATCATACTCTGCTTTAAGAACAGGGAGGGCCCAGAGGAAAGATTACCAATAGGGGTCCTGTGGCTAATGTGATTAAAAATTATTTGGCTGTGGAAGAGAGAGTGTTGTTGTTCTCCATTGTATTTCCCTGCAAAGAGATAACACTGATGCTGACTACAGAAGCGACAGGTCATACATGTTTAATTTGAACAGCTATAAAAAGAAACTTGCAGCAGGGCTGCTCATTGGGAATTTAATAAATAAAAGTTATTACCATAGCTCAGTATAATCCCAAGGATATGTCTTCATGTACTCTTCTTGGAACCCAAGCTATCAAAACATTAAGCTAGGAAGTGTTGTGTTAAGAGCAGATTAGATCTGAAAGGCAGAATTATCCTTTTTTATGATGGAATTTGGGTTCTGAGCACTGATCTGTTTTGCCCTCACAAAGCTTGTACGTCAATGCTGCTAGACTATTTTACAGCTGGGGACTAGAGGCTCAAATGAAATAACCAGCCCAAGGTTACCCTAGGTCTCCTTGCAATGGTTGTGGTGGCTGCTATGATCATTAAGCTCTTGGTACTTTCCTGTTGGAGGCATAATGAACAGGATGGCTATTTGGGAATTGGAGAGATCCTTCAGGTGCATCAGTTTGGGTTAAGGCAGCTGTGAAGACACAGGCTCTGCCCTAGCTGTGTCTTGTCTCTCACAAGGCTGTAAATGAGGCTGAGATGTTGCACGGCCCTGCAGTAGGGATGTGGGGTGGGTAAGAAGAGAAGAGGGAGGTAGAGAACTGCTCCCAGGGAAGAGGTGCCCCTGGCCCTGAAATCCAGACCTGGCTTTCTGGTGTCGTGGTCCGCCTCCTGTGTCACACAGGAGTCTGAGGATGAGTTTCATGTCTTAGGGTGCTCCTGGAAAGTTCCCCCTCCTGCCAGATGCTGGGCTCCCTCAGTCTCTGTGCAGTTGGGAGAGCTGAAGGGCTCCAGGGTTTTGTGATGATCCATGGACCCTGCTAGAAGATGCTTTAATATTACTGATTTAGACCTGAATGTGAAGACAGGAAGGCAGGCACACGTCCCACTGTAAGCCTGAAAGCTGTGAGACTACAAAATGCCTTTTAGGGGTTTAGTCTGTTTTATTGAAGGCTGTGGTTTGTTTTTGCCTGCTTTGCTCAGGAATGCGCTCCTGGGAGAGGCACGATATCTCCTGCAGCATTTGAACTTGAGGAAATTGGCCACAGCACCAGGAGCTGTGACTTCCTTCTCCTGTGATTCTACAGCTTTTCCACCTCTCTGATTGTATGCTGTGAATATGGCATTGCTGAAATGAGAAAACACCTGCTGCAAATAAGTTTCAGCTATTTAATCAGTACACTAAGGCAAAGAGTTGGATGTAGATACCATAGTGGACTTTCCATCTCTGAAAGTAAGTTGAATAGCTACCTAGGGCTTATAGCTTTGCAATGTGTATAATTTGGAAATGGTGGTGAGAGGGGCTTCAGCCTTGTTTGTGTGTGTCCTGCTGGCATTCTGCAATGAGAACAGACCAATGTAAGTTCCTTACATTTCTTGCCTGTATCTGTAGTTCTGGAAGATACTCGACAGGCAAAGTTCCTTTGTCTTTTGAATAAATTAATCACTGACTTATTTTTGTGGTTATTGGTTTCCTTATTGTAAGTTTCTTTGCTCAGTAAAATTTCGGGTGTGTCTTTAACCTGTGTTTTTCACCTATAATTTCAAAGCCTTTTTTCTGTGTTTTATGGAAGGAGTAAAACCTTGCCATGTGTAAAGTATCCTGAAAAGTCTTAAGCAGAGATGTATGCAAGCTGTGCAACTTCAGCTTCTGAACTGCGGGGAGTTTTATACAGTGAGGGGAAAGATCCTTGTGAGAGGTGAAGTGTACCTTTAAAAACTGCTTAAGAAAATAAGTAATTTCCTCATGCTGAGTCTAGGCCCCTCTGTTTGTTTTTTGAGAATTATTGCTGCCTGTCTGTCAGTACCCCTGTGTGTTTCAGCTTGTAAAATAATCATGTAGAAACTCAAGGGATTGGCAGTGCAATAATCTAACAAGTTCTAATAACATGTTGTCTGTTATCTTTGAGTTGGCCATCAGTTTCTTACTTTGCTGGTTCCTTTGATGCAGAGAAGAGCAAAGTGCCAGCTGGCAATGCTTGGCTGTCAGGTACCTGGAATGTCCCTAAGCTCTAATGCTTTCCTTTTTCTTGCCTTAGGAAATGGGTTTAAGTTAGTCCAACGAAGAAGTCCAGGATCTTCCTGAGGCCAAAAATTTGGTTGGACCTGGACTGCTGTGAATAGAAATGGACTTCTTTGAGGCAAGAATGTGTACAGTGGGTAATGGATAATCTCTCTGGTAAACAAATGGATGAGATTGAAGTACTAGACACAGGTGCAGGTGGGAAGTCCTTTGTCTGTCCAAAGGCTGGATTAGCGGTGAAATGCTGTGCTTCACTTCAGATGAAGCAAGGGGAAATTCAAGAGTCAACAGGGTATGAAAGAGAAAGCTGGTGTGAGACTTGGGGTGATACATAACATGGGAAAATCTGCAGTAATTTCTTATCCTCCTCTTTTTGCAGTGGTTTCAAATGCCAATATGAGAGGTAAGGCATCAAGCGTTGGCAATTGCTCATTTTCTCTGAACTGACCACTTGGAGACACTTGGTGTGCCTGTTTAGAGGCTGTGGTATTGTTATGCTATTACTGCTGCCTGTAGTAGAGCTGGGCAGGAATGAGTAGGGGACAGGGCTCAGTAGAAGAGAGCCAAGTTGGGAAGCTGTCACTGCATTTGTCAGACAATCGTTTTAGAAATAAATCTGTTATGACATGGCTTTTCCAGACTCCTAAATACAGCCATCTCTTGGGGGTGCCAAGCCTTTGTTTTCAAAGGCTATGAGCAATGAGCTCTTAACTGCAGTTACGTTTAGAGATTGGAGAACATTTCCACCAAGCTTAGTAGAAAAATGTCATATGTAGCAAAATTACTTATTTTAGGGTTGGTGTAAATCTTGAAATGAAATAGCTCAACCTAATCAAGCAATGCAATGTTTTAATAAAGCTGCCAAGAAAGAAGTAAGGACTGTGGTGTGTTCGTTATTGCATTGAATAAATCTTTCAAGCTCTGTGCAGAAACAGAGGCAGAACAGAAGGCAAGCTGACTTTCCTATTTCTAGGCTCAACAACATAAGAAGGCTCTAAGACTGGCTACTGCTTGCAGTGCGAGAAAAGGCAGTCTTTCCATCCTTTCCCAGTAAAATAACGTTGTCATGCCCCAAAGGGGACACTTTTAGCTCTAGTGTATTTGAGCTCAACGGGTATGAATTTGAGTGGGAGTCTGTGTATAGAGGTTTAACTTGGTCCTTGCCGAGTAACACATCCTTGTTGGGGGCATTCATTTGACACTTAACCCATTTTCTATAATAGGATTCTCCTCACTCCCCCTCTTGCCAGGGCTTTCTACGGAAGCTTTATGCAAAGGTAAGCCTCTGGCTGGTGTTGCTCTGAGACTACTCATCACCCCCTGAAAAGGAATGTGTTTTTATACCATGACATCCTCAAGAGCTTTGAGCCCAAAGATGTTTATGCCTGTGCCCTCTTGATAGGTGAATGAGGCTATGTCTGATGGCATTTTTCCCTTTCACATGGCTTGCTTATTCACATGCCTTGTAGCAATGGAGGTGTTTGTGCTGTGCCTAGTGGTATATAAGAAAAGGTAAATCCCTGCTCCAGAGATGAGCAATGGTGTGAAAGGACATGCCTTGAGTGAAGGAGGAGGTGGAGCAGAGCTGACCCCAGAACCAGCTCTGGGAGAGGAGGCTGCTTCAGAGCAGATGGAGAGTTTAGCCCAAATGGAAAAGGACATGGGCTGCAAAACTGGCTGGCTGGTTCCCAGGCCATCAGCTCTTAAGGGATGCATGAGTCTGTGCAGTTGTGATCTGAATATCTGCTTGCGCTGGCTCAAGCAGCCTGGGGAAGTGCCATGGAAGAGCCCTGGAGTGTGGGGCCCAGACACAGGTAGCACTTCAGTTCAGCATGGGAAGAGCTGCTTTTTGGCAGGGGTGGCAAAGTGCAGCCTGAGTCTAGACTTGCACCCAGACATGAGCAACTGTGGCCAGTACAATGGGATGGAGTATGCTTGGGCCCAGTAAGGTTCAAGTGAGTTGTTTCAGGTACTTAGGCACTGCATTTTGCATGCTCTGTGCTCTTCAGATAGCATGAACACCTCTCTTCAGGTTCCTCCGTTCTGCTGTTCCACGTGATGGCCCTGATCGCATCAGTGGTAGCTTCTGGATGCAATTAATAATCTGGATTTATGATGTTTATGTAAGAGTTGTGAAGAGGAATCATCTTTGGTGGCAGATTGGTGTTGTCAGGCCTGGTCACGCACTAGGAGGGGGGGAGGCATCTGGCAGTAGGAAGAAGATAATTTTCTCTGTATAATAAATATGATTATTTCTTCATAATTAAATGTTTTTAGCTTGGGATTTTCTGATGTAATATTAGTCCAATTTTTATATTCTTAACCTTTTCCTAGGGAACTTTGAAGTGTGGTTTAAATCTAATTTTATTTTTTTCCACTCAACTGTCAGGCAGTTGTCTAAACTTTGTTGACTACATGATGAATGCCTTTAATTTCAACTCCCAATAAAAAGTGAGGGGTTTTTTTACGCACTGTCTCTGTTCACCTTTAAAAAAAGGAGCTCAGTGAGTCCTCCTGACTCAAGGTATGGAGTGGCTTGTGTGAGAATGCAGCACTTTACTTGCCTGGCTAAGGTCAAGGCTGCTGGTCAGGACATGTAAGCTAAGACTTATGAAATCAACCCAAAACCTCTGGAAGTACCAGATGGTGTCCCCTGCATTAGGCAATTAAGGAAGTTGCAATTAAGTCAGGTGGTGAGCTTGCTTGCTGTGACACCTGGCATATCCATTTATTGCTTAACAGAAGAACTGTGAACCAGCCACAGGTAGCATTTGGAAACAAATAGGAGTGAAAAAGGATCTGTCCTTCAGACACATCAAATCTTCATTCTTCAAACAGGGGTGCATTAGTGGCCAGCATCTTTTCTGAATCATAGCTGTTTCATCAGAATTTTTTTTTACAAGTGGAGCCAGTGTGCAACACCATCTCTGCTGTTGCCTACACACAAGTGTCCAAAGCTGAACCAGATGCTGCTCAAGGCAAGCTGACTTATCTGCTTCCCTCAGCCCTTCAGGGAGGTATGTATTTGAGCTCTGAGAAATGCACGTCAAAAGCTGCAGATAATCAGCATTCCTGTCCAGTGAGGAGGAGAAGATAAACTCCATGTTATTGGCATTTCCAGTCCAGAGAGGACTGGGTGAGGGCTTGAGTGAGATTTGCCAGCTGTTCCCTGGTCAGGGAATGAAAGAGGCGTGGGCTGCAGGAGTGTTTCCTGCATGAACTAGAATCCAGCCCTGGTCTTAGCTCAGAGCCTTTGTGATAACTGGTGGGACAGTATCACTATATGGGTTTTGCTTGATGTCATAGACATCCTCACGCTGAATTACAGTATTGTTTAGGTTGAATGGGATAATCTAGCCCAAACCTCCTGCTGAAGCAGGCTCACTGAGAGCAGGTTGCCCAGGACTGTGTCCAGTCAGCATTTGAATATCTGCACAAGTGGAGACTCCACACCCTCTCTGGGCAGCCTGTTCCAGTGTTTGACCACTCTCACAGTCAAAAGTGTCGTCTTGTGTTCAGATGGAATTTCACATGTTTGAGTTCGTGCCCGTTGCCTCTTGTCCCATCAGTGGGCATTAACGAGCCTGCCTCAGTCGTCTTCATTCCCTCCCATCGGGTGCTTAGACACACTGCTACGATCATAACCTGAGCATTCTCTTCTCCAGGCTGAACAGTCCCAGCTCTCTTAGCCTCTCATCATCTAAGAGTATTCATTGCATGCATAAAGCTAGACTTCTTATATCAGAAAAGAAACACATGTAATGGAAGGGAGAGAGAGAAAACTACTGAATATAGGTTTTGTGAGTGATGTGCATTCCAGTGATGGCTTGTAGGGGGGCAAAATGCATTTGTTTTACAGAAAAATAGCTAGGTAAAGGACAGTGGGGAAAATGAGAGCTGGATGAATAAATGGCCACAAGGAATTGTAAATTCAGATACTGGAAAAGGTGAGAACTTTTTCTGGCTAAATAAATGGGTGGAAAATACTATGTCTCCAAAGCTGTAAACTCAGAGATTGCTATTTTTAGACTTGCTATTCCTATTTTTTTCAGTGGGTTATTTTGACTCTAGTGATTTGGAGATGTGAGTTGGTGTAGATGTGTAAGACCTGGCAGTCAACCTTTCTTTGCAGTGCAGAGATGCAGTTCATGAGACTAGCAGCCGGGTCTTTAGGGAAAGAAACTTTCTTTAGGAAAGAAAGTTTAGAAAAACTTACCTGAGAGTTTGCCACAACTTGGGCCTGTGATCAAACTCCAGTATATAGCACCCGAGAGCTCACAAACCTGGGGAAAACAGAGATTGGGTTTAAAAAAAAAAAAACATGGGGGATGTGAATACCTCTGGGTTTTTTTTCCCATCAAAACTGTATCTCTGATGGCATTCACAAAACTTCACTGCTATAGAAGTTCTTCTCCACCAGCTCATATCTTCACTAACTCAACCGTTTAGATAGTCCTGTGTTCCTGGGAGGCCACAGTCTGAAACTTTCTCTGAAGAGGTTGAGTACCAGCAGTTCCTGCTCATGTTAAACATACACTTCGTAATGAATGTGGTTGTGCTTCAGGAAGGTATAGCAGCAAGGGTGAGCAGCAAAGGTCTTCCTTTGCTGGTAAGTCAGCTTTGTGTGTGGTCACTGAACAGAGTGGTTGTGCTGATCCTATGAAGAAAGGGCAAATGGCCCTTGGGAAGTGTCTTCCTAGTATCTAAGCCCAGCATTGCAAACTAGCCAGCCTTCCCTGTTTTATCTCCATGTTCCCCAAAACAAGGGTGCAAAAATCACTCCAGGTGAGGTTGCTTTGAGGGTTCTGTTTGCAAATGTAATATCCCCCAGTAACCTGTCAGTCCGGTCCTTGCAATGACAGTAGCACTGGTACGGTTTTCTGCTTGTAGCACTGGTACGGTTTTCTGCTTGTGCCACTCATCCTATTTCCTCTCAACAGTGCCTTTCAGGCTTTCCTACAGGAAAGTGTTACACACCCAAATAAACTATCAAGATCAATGGATGATCATCAATGCTTTTTTTTATGCAGGGAATGGAAACTTTACTTGCCAAAGCTCTCTTCTCCCTTCAGTTTAACCTGTGATCTCTGGAGCATTGATGTAAATTGGCATCCCTCAAGGCTTTAATTTCTCTTTAGTTGCTATGTTGTGACATTGCTGTCCAGTGACAGATGTTGTACTTCCCTGTGAAATAAGTGGCCTCTGATGAAATCTTGATTTATTTTTTTTTTTATTTCCCTTCGTTGACTACCAAGCGGCACTAGAAAACACAGAGGAAAAGCATGATAAAACGTGAAATGATCTGCAGTGCCACTAAAAGAATACCAGAGAATGATGTTACTACAGTGCTGCCTCCATGACCAACACCCTTGTGCCAAGATTATGAACTGTAAATCCAATGTTATCAATAGAGGTTGCTATGAATGCAGTGTAAATCGCACTCAGATGGAGGATTTGAGCTGAAATCACACCATGTTAGCCTTCAGGAGGGTGTATGTGCACTGCAGAACATTCAGCAGGCTTTTGTGAGCAACTGCTGTCTGTCATGCCTCTCTCCCTGCTGCAGACCCATGTACCATGTGCAAGCGAGTACTTGCGCGTGGGGTAGCAGGTCCAAGCCGGAGCACCTTGCATATGGCTTGGAGTACCACAGGGAAAGGTGGGGTGAGACCTTGTGGGCTGAGGGCTGTAGCTTGAATTCCCCTTGCTGATATGTGTCCTAGCAAGCGCTTATTAGCCGTTACGTAGAAGTTGGCATGGTTTGTGTATTTACAGCTTCTGATCGTCTTTCAGATGAAGAGCTCTAACAGTAGAGTCCACTATCTCAAAACTGCCGTTTGAAAGCAGTGTTATATTTAGCTGTTTTTTATTACTAGCAACTTCAGCAGCTGAAATTGGACCTTGGGGCTTCAAAGCAGCTGCTTGGTTAAGGAAGCATTGCTGAATAAAAGCTCCCTGCTCTGCTACCCTCCCCCTGCTTTTCTACACTACCAGCTGTGTCAGCCCAGCAGCAAGGAAGGAAAGTTGGCCTTGAAGTGAATCTAAAGAGGAAAGAGAGTGAGAAGAGGAGAGGTGGAGTTAGCTGGCTAAATGCAATAGCAGCCCGCAGCGTGGGAAGATGAGAAAGCAGAAGCAAAGAGACTGATGCTTGAATCTCTGTGTGGGTGAGCTCTGCGGAGCAAGGTCTGAATAGAGGGGAGGACCAAGGAGTTTAAAGACTGAACACACTCAGTGAAAAGGCAGGGATTACACTCCTTTTTCTTTCTGGAATAACAATCAAAGGAAAAAGGTAAGGGGGCAAGGAGGAAGTGAGAGAAATCAGTGCCAAATTCCAGTAACAATATGAGCTTTTAACAAACAAGGGACTGTGAAACAGGAGGACACCCTGAAATATTGTTGGTGTAATGCAGGAAGCAAAGAACAATAAACAGGCATGTGAGAATACCATAGGCATGATACTCCTATTTCACTATATTCTTATTTTGGTTGTGTAACTGTGCTCTAAGCTGTACTGGCAATACTTGTTTTAATTCTTAGTGCAGCCCGAGTGTTATGGTCTTTCAGAGTATGCAAGTAACCGGCAAATACAATTTCTTTTTTTTTTTTTCTTACTTTAACTCTTTTGTAAGACGAGACTAGCACAAACTTGGAGACAATAGGATGACATTTACTTTCTATAGCATTGCTGGCTTCAACAGGGAACAGTGTGGCTTTTAGCCAAGTCTAACACATTCAAGTTGAATTCCACAGATTTTAGGCAGCTTGAGGTAAATAAATCAGAACCAACTCTTAAATGCACTGAGTAAAAGTAGTCCATCTCAAAGGTCACTTTGAACTGCTGCAAGTGACTTACTTGACTGCAGCTTCGAAGGCTTGGATGGAGTTGAAAGTATGTACAAAAGTAAACAAAATCAGGGGAAAACCTTGTTTATACCTTCTAGGGTAATGCAATAGCTAGTCTGCAGTCCCATTTTGTCAGAAGTGCTGCTGCTATATATGTAATCAGTCCCTTGCAATTTCTAATGGCTCTTACCTTTCAGTAAGGCACTATTCCCCCCCTTTTGAACTAGAAGAAGGTGGAGCACAAAAGTGGCTTGCTCAGCTTTTCCACCGTGGTTGAAGTAGGTGCTTAATGTGGGGTCCTGTGCCCCAGCCAGCGTCTTACCACAGAGGCATTACTTTTATCTGACGTCTGCAAGGCTGGTAATAGGGTTGGGGTTGAGTGGCTGTTCAAAGAGGGTGGTCAGAGGGAGAGGGCCATTCTCTTGCTATGTTGCAGAGCAGCTGTGAGTGCAGCCCCTCCAGTCCAGCCTTATCTACCCTTGGTTACTAAACCCACAACTGTTTTGGTAGTCCTGGGTAACCACAGTGCTTTGCTTACCCTTTCTTTCCTTTGGCAATGGTAACAGACCAGTGATTCACTAGAAAAACACAGAACTTTCTTCTAAGGATTTTCAGAATTTAGTGTGCCTCTGAATTATTTTGTTCTGCCAGCCAAGTCCTGCTAAGCTGTTAATAGGAAAGGGCTAAACCTCACTGTCTGTTCCTGTTTTGATCACTTTTACTGAGGAGTGGAGAAAGACAAGGCTGGTGTTTAGAATTCAGAGGTACCGGGCTCTTAAACTATGCCATGTTTGTGAAGCTGCTGAGTGTCACATCATTTTGGAAGAAGGGTCCTGGCTTTTCAGCTGTCCCCCAGTCTACTAATGACTAGCTGGTAAGACCTGAGAAGGGTGTAAGAGCTGGTCCTGGGAGCTTGACTCCAGACCTGCAAAGCTACCAGCTGAAGAATGGTGAGGAGGACATACACGGGGCTATACGTATGTACAGGCTATATGTATGTACAGGAGTACATACATGATCAAAAGGAGATGAAGCTCATCTTTAGTCTAGCTGCAGCTTTATATTTTTCCCTTTTTGATGATGAGCTCTATTTTCAGAAAAACTTGCTGTTTATCATGAGTTCTCTGTTTGGGTGGGTGGCAGATGCAATGAGCCCACACATACTACTCTCTTCTTGCCTCTTGGAGCCTGTGTGTAGTGGGTCTCTAGGAGTATAGCAACTCAGCTATAAGAGCAGCTTTCAACATACTGAAATTGTAGGCTTAATTTCAATGTGGCTGGCTTAAAAGCAGAACAGCTTGCTTTCTGCTTTGTCTTCTGGCAGAATGGCAGGCTCCCCCAGCTTCCTGCTGTGGTTGTGGTGGCTTTCTGAATGATAGAATAAATCTACTTTTTTTTTTTAACTTCCTAGCTTTCCCTTGAGGGACTCATGAAAGCCCTGCTCCCTGAAAGACATGTTAGAAGACTTAAAATGCATAAGAGTATCAAAGTGTGACGTGAGAGAATAATCTACATAATCAGATTTTTGGTTTTATCTGGGCTTTTTGTACAGAAAAGGCTGTGTATGGCTTGTTCTGTGCTGAAATCTGGACTGTGACCTCCTCTTTCACCCCTTTTTCTGTTTATTTAGTTCACAACAAATGTCTCTTTTTGGCCTAAATGGCATGCAAAAACTTTTGGGGGCTAGATGAGAATCCAAAGTGACTCTTCAAGTTGCAAAGACCTGAAATAAATGAGATTAATTGATTTTTAAGACAATAGAGTATCCTTGCTAGCAAAGAAGTACCAAATGAGAAATGGGGAATAAATCAGCTTGCCTGATGAGGTTTCAAGAGTCAGTGGATCAGATGAGTCTGGATTGGATGTTTGTGATGTCTCTTGTGGCTTTGCATTTCTATGATGCCATAAAAAGCAAACAAGAGTAGGCTGGGTGGAGCATGCAGGTGATAATGGACATTAGCAGGCTTGGCTGATTTAAAAAAAAGAAGATTGTGGTGGTTGAGGCTTTATGGTAGCTGGACCAAGGCCAAGGATACAGACCTCCAAAACATGTTCTCTTTGCAGTGGTTCTGATAATGCTGGATAGGACAGAGTTAAGTGCTGCCTCTTCTACAGGTATCAGTAGCAAGGAGGTACATTTTGTGCTGGAGGATTTGAAATTTTATGCAATCTAGTGAATTGCAGCTGAGACTGGGACTTGCATTTACTTGCCCATGAGGTCTCAAAAAGCAGATGGTGAGAACGTGACAAGGTGATTCTGAGAAAGGCAGGGTTTTGCAGCCTTTGAGATTAATTTTTTTAAAAAATCAGCAGTGTGAATGGGCACAAAATTTAGGATGCAATAATGTTTTGTGCCATCTGTGACCTATTAGGTGATAATAGTGATGAGAACAACTAGCATTTGATAGCTTATTGCCTCAGACAGCCTGGGGAAGGGTAAATACAGGTTCATACATCTGTGCTTTTCTTAGGGAGGATCCTAGAAGCTGTATCCTTTGAGGGAGCAAAGAATGAACACAATGCTTCCTCTAGTTGAACTTGTTTGTGAAAATATGGCTTTTTCCAGGAACACATAAAAATAGCAGCCAACCCTCCCCAGCCATAATAGCACATGACTGTAAGCTCAGCTTTGAAGTTCACCAGTTGCTGCAGCTTCTGCAAAGAAGTTAAAATGCTTCTGTAATAAAGTGACCTGGGAAATGGGGTTCGTTACGGCATTCCCCCACCACTAGCCTGGTGCTTGGAGTCTGAGGCATTTAAATGAGTTGTCCTAAATGGAGTCCTGAAATTCTTCTCTGATACCAATGTGGGAGAGCTCAGCTGTGGTCCCAGGCCAGTTTCGCATCCCCAGCTCACGGACTCTCACAGCTTGAGCTGTGTTATGTGTAAACCCCATCTTTGGCTCCAGGGGCTAGTGAGTGGCAGTGAGCACTGCACACCCTTTCCTATGCCTTCCCTTCTCTAACTGCTGGTGGGTTAGATATGTTATTGGTAGCTGTTCACCTTGTCTGTGGTTTACTTTTCAGGCTGTTTTATTTGGCAAAGCCCTACCAAGATGTATAGAAACTTAGCTAGCTACAGCTCACCTTTGCAAGCTTTTGCTTCAGTTGAAAAAATGCATTTACTCTTCAGCTCTCCCAAGCTGAATATTTTCTTCAGAAGTGTGGAACGAGCCCTGCTTTTGGCTGAAGTCTGTGTTAGTCTATTACAGAAATCAGGCAGCTGCCCAAAAGTCTGCCAAGGGGCAAAACCTACTTCTTGCCATTAAAGCTTTTAACATACAAGATTGGTAGGTAGGTACATGACCACCGGGGCCCCCACTGCTACAAATACAGTGCGGCACATTCATGTGGACATCAAAATCCTGAACAAGTTCAGTTTCCTCTGAACTAATCTGCCACTCTAGAAGTGACCTACTTGAAAATACAGCCAGTAATGTAATTATCATCAGGAAACAGCTCACCTTCTGTTGCTTAATTATATTTTTCATGTATACTTAGTCCATTTAAAGGGAACTGTGTTGGATGGCACACTGGGTTTCCTCTTAATTACTGTTGTATGGTAATTGCCATGTAATTACATTGTTATAAATATAACGTGCAGGTATTATTGTGGGGCAGTGATTTATGGAATGTAAGCATATTTTAAAAGTGTTATAGATGTTCTTCACACAGGATTGCTAAGCCCTTTAATGAGAGTGGTCTTTCACAGCTATCCAGTCTTTTAATTTTCCTGTGTTTAAGGTCTCCTCTAATAATACTACTTCATCATCCAGTCAATATTCTGGAAATTACACTGGCTGGTTGTGGTGAGGTATCTAATGATCCTCATCATGCTTGCAAAATAAAAAATTTGCTAGTGCAGAAATAAATCAAGCATACTAATAAACAGGTTGAAGGACTTCTAGTAGGAGTATTTTGCTACAGATGTGTGCTTCAGGGTGCTTAGTGTATGTTGTTTAAAAAAAGGACTGGTTAGTAATCCCATTGCTGAAAGGATATAGGTTCAATTAAATGTTAGCACTTCACCTGGGCGCACAGGAGTAGTGACTCTTTATGTAATCTTTTCCTTCTGTTAGCTGACAGGATAGCTTTGCCAGGGCACTTCTGAAAATTAAATTTACCCTAAAAGGACAAAGTACCTCTGGAGATTACCTTTGTATGAATTACTTTCATAAATAGGTGGTGACACCAAGGAGGCAACAGGAAAGGTCTTGAATCCCTTACCATAACAAATACATGTGGCATTGTAGCACTGGAAACTGTTACGTACAGAGATGATGTGGATTAAAAGCTAGCAATGGTTGAGTGTGCTGAGGAGGGTAGCATCCAGTTGCTTGCAGATGGAAATTTGGAATCATAATAATTTGTGCATTGCTAACCCTAACCTTGGTTCAAGATTTAAAGAAGGTGTTTGTGGTGGGGTCTTTTTGCTCCAGGATGTTTACTCATAACTTACTATGTGACTCCTCTGCTGTTAACATGCTCTGCACATCTGCCCTATTTTAATGTGTTTCTGGTGACAGGGTTACCTGTTTTCCTGTGTACTTTCTTTTTCAGCATCTCTTTGGCAGGATGTCACTTGGTGCAGATGTGGAGCCAGGTGTGATCCTTATTTATTTCAGCTTATGCAGTTACATACTGTCATCTCCTGTTTGCTTATACATTAATATGGCCCCATGCTGCAGTCCTGTGCCTCCCTGTACCTGGGAGAAGAACATGAGCAGTCCAGCAGTGGCAATGCAAGACCAGCAAGGTTCTTCAGAGGACAGGGTATCAGACAGTTTTATTCAGTGCAACACAAAAGGAAAGTTATTACAGAAAATAGGAAAGACAGAACCTCTAGTTAATCACAGGATTTGCATTTCTTCAAGGTGCCTTTAGAAGTGTTGGGCCGCTGCATTGTAGGGACAACTAAAAACTGTAGGCCATGTCTAACTGCTAGCCATTGAAACAGCAGTGCTTGCCCTTGCTGCCCTGGTGATTGCAGAGGAAATTACAGTCCCAGAGATCCATGGCTGATGAAATAAGTTGCAAAGAGGAGAGGCACCCACTTGGCAAGACCTTTTGCAGCAAGTACTATATGATGGCTGATTGTAAGTTGCTGGAAAAGGCTTTCTGAGCAGCATAGTTCCTGGAATTAAGATTATTTTCATCATTCTGGATTTCTGTGGCACATCTTGTGTAAATGAAAGTTGTACCAGGAAAAATAAATCTCCAGTTTTGTGCTTGTGCTCATGCACAATGCTACTCTTGCTATATATTCCTAAATTTAGCAAAACTGAAGTGACTGGAAAAAACTCAACTTCATCTGTCTGTTTCCAATGGAACCAAACGTGATGAAATTAAGTATGACTAAACCATGCGGGCAAACACATTTTTATCCTGAATTAAATTTGTATGTGGGCTTTGGTTCACTGCTATGCACAAAGAGTGAAACTGGCTGTGAAGAGGACAAAGAACTCATCACAAACACATGCAATTGCTTTGACATACTGCACAGTGAGGGCAATGGCTTTGCTGAAACTTGGCCAGCTGCATCCCTTGCTTCTCTGCAAACATGCAACTAATAATTCTTTATACGCCTTCATGTAGCTGTACCACTGTTTTTATAGTTTTTTATTCACAGCTCAGGCACCAGGCAGATAATGACATGCAACTCCCATGCTCATTGTCCTGGCAGCTGCCCACAGCTGTGTGCTTATTTGGAGCAGAGTAGACTATAGCAAGGGATCCTTGGTCACTATTTTCCTGCCTCTTACCCTTGTCAGGCCAGCTACTCTCTGTTTTGCATCTTCCTTGGACCCTGATTTTTGTCTCCTGTTGTAAACGAGACAGCAAGGTTTGATTAAGTAATTTTACACTTTCCTTTTAACCTTTTTTTTTTTTCTTGAGACTTGTGTTTCTCGGTCTCTGGGATTCTGCCCCAGGACACACACACACAGCTTGTCTGTCGTTGGCACAGAGCAGCCTCTGCAGTTTGCTAAGCCAGCATTTCTTGTACAAGTTTTGCAGAAGAGATGAACTGAGCATTGTAGGATGCTGAGCTGCCAACGTAGCCAAGTACTCCCCCAAGGCTGGGGAAGTAGCTGCTTTTTTTATGTTTAGCCAAATTATTCCCTTGTGCAATGTGCTCCCCTTTGAGGACAAGAGCAGGCAATCCCTTACAGATGTGGGAGCAATGCCCATGTCACTGATAAGCCAGTGTACCAGCTACCTTTTGTGCTCAGGTATATGTCTGCAGTATCACTGCTCCTCTCCTGGGCAGAGTCCAGAATAAAACCCCAGAGTGGCAGTTGCTGCTGGTACATCTTACTTCTTAAGGTCTTTATCAAGCCTTCTTCCCTGGGGAGAACAGCTTTCTTCCAAGCTGTTCATCAAGCAAAATATCTGCTTTCTCCATTTCTGGCTAGAACATCATTTTCACCTGGGGTGGGTGAACCTTGGCTGGCCACCAGGTGCCCACCCAGCCACAATCTCACTCCCCCTCAGTAGGACAGGGGAGAAAACAAGATGAAAAAACGTTGTGGGTTGAGATAAGGACAGGAAGATCGCTCACCATTTACAGTCACAGGCAAAACAGACTTGGGGAAGATTAATTTATTGCCAATTAAAAAGAATAGCATAGTAGGAAATAAAAAACAAAACTGAAACCACATTTCCTCGACTTCCCTTTCAGAAGCTATGGAGAAACAGTTTTTCCTTTTTTCTTCTTTTCCCTTACTAACAATGAGAAAACATGAGGCTCTCCCCGAAGACCTGAATACACCACTGATCTCTACATCCCATATTTTACTCCTCTTCTACCACTGATGCTAAGCCAGTAGTCTGAAGAGTGCAAAATGCTGCTAAGAAGGCTCATTTACACTCACCAGTGTCTGCATTGGCCACAATTGGCTATGGCTGGATACCATAAGTGACTTTAAAGTTACATTTTTAAGGTGAAGAGCACTTTGAGCTTCTACTGGCACAAGCACCTTACGCCTGTAGTTCTATGTGCTTGTATCTGAGAAGTGATTCTCTTTTTATAGTCATCTCTGTATCTTTGTAGACTGGATGTTCTGCCAGTGGTGGGACAGTCATGGATTCTCTAATGACAGTTTTCTGAGCTGCGATTAGGTCAGTTTGTGTAGGAGTGGCAGAAAATAGCAGCTATTTAACATGAGACGACCCGTTCAGCTTCAGTGTCAAGAAGTCTTAGTGGTGGGCTCAAGTTGATGAAAAAGGAGGTTTTCACACAGAGATGAAAGTGGTGGGAAGAGGGGGTAGATAGCATTTTCCAAATAATCATTTTTCTGTTCCCTCTAGAAACTGAAGACTTTGTTTAAATAGCATCCCTCCCACAACATATTTGCTGTAGTAAATACTATGCTATGAAAAGTGATGCCTTCAGAGATGATTGCGAATGCTAGTGTGATTGCAGGGACTTGACTGTTCTGTTCAGCTGTTCTTAAACAAGACCCCAGCCTGTGGTGCTCCTTGCTAGCAGTCTCAATCTTCTGTTTACAGTATGATCTCAATCTTCTGTCATGGAAATAAAAATAAAGATGAGAGGAGCAAGAAAGAAACAGCCGCTGGCTTTACACTTGTGCTCATTTTGATCCTTGCATCCTGCCGTTCATCATGATTCAACCCCCTACCTCCAATATGCTTTCTCAAACTTTCTCAAGCTTTCTCAAACTCACTTACGCAGGTTATTTCAATAAACTTCCCACATAGTTTGCAAATATTGGTTAATGTTGGAGTGAACCTATTAAGCTAGAGAGTTTTTTTACCTCTGTTCCTCTTAATTGCAAGTTGCAGTTTCTGGTTCTTGTAGTTTATATCAGTGTAATAGTACGCAAGTGTAGAATTGCACCTTTCCAACCTCGTGAAATTATTCTTGGATGTCTTCCATATGGTAGGTGATGTAACTGTATCTCCGCAGTCGCAAGGTTGCCTGTCTGGCTTGATTGCTTTCTTAGTATCTAAAAGTTCCTACGACATCCTTTTAGAAAGATGATGGTGGTCCAATATGATCTGTATTGGCATGCCTTAAATGTCTAACCCTTGGAAATCAAATGTGGTTGCTTCACAGTGAAATAATCAGGGAGGATAAGGCTCCATGTGGAATTTTAACAGCACACAGACGGGGTGGCTTGATTCTCATGGGTGTCCTAGTTCTCATGGGTGTCCTAGACCTGTCCTTACCTGCTGTATTTGCAGTGGAGATGTTGCTTCTACAAGTCTTCCCTAGTTGTTTCCCAGACAGATGTTTCATGTAGTCTGGAATGACTCTTCCATGTCCCCGTTTGCACAAAGTTGTCTACCTGCGGGGTGAAGAGCACCTTTCAGAGTCAGGTCTCTCTCTGTGTGTGTCTCTTTCCTGGTGTGTACTCTGTGATGCTCACCAACAGATGTGTCTATCTGCATTTCTGCAGTAAGGAGGCTGCACTTTGAAGCCTAACTTTCCTGGTACTTTGTGCTATGAGATTTTTTACTGCATGGTCATTTTTCCAGGAAGTGCATAGGGGACTGATTTGGCCCAGAGCTCCTTTGGCAGCTAGGGAATATCCTTGCATCAGCTCATCCTATGGGAGATTCAGCCAGAGAGAACAACCTGGCCTTGCTTCTACTGTAATTGCTGCTTTTGCTTGATGTAAAATGCAGAAAATAAACTTTGTTTTGAGCATCTGAAGAGCCCCCTTCATATTTGGGATACAGGTGTCTCGGCTCTGATGCCATCTCCTTTCCAGTCCTACATATTAAAATTAAGTATGCCAAATAGGTCACGTGCAGCTGAATCAAACAATTTTTTATAAGCCTTCAATGCGAATTAAAGCTGTACACCTTTGAAATGGTTAGCTAGGCTTTATATTGCTCCCCCTCTCACCCTTCTCCAGTCATTTGCAATTTGTATGGCACCCAGCTGATGAGTCTGCAAGTGTTATTCAGAAATCATTGAAATACTAAAAGAGAGCTTGGGTATCTATTTTGCCCCATAAACTGTTTCTGTTTTATGAGCTCAGAACAGAAGCTGCTGATTGAGTGAATTTGAAAACTAGGTCTTGCCACATTCACAGGGATTTGCTCCCTGGAGGTGAGCTGGTTTTGAAGCAGGATGTGTGTGCATTTGACACTAAAATATGGTAGTTTTGTTGTTTGTTTCCCCTTGCCTTCAAAAATAATGAGTTTAAACCTTCTTGGGAAGCATTGACAATCTAGTTCAACTGAGTAGGGCTTTTTTCAGGCTGGCAGAAAACAAAAATCTTGACAATAACTTTGTTGATGACATGCCTGCGGAAAAACAGTGATCTGAAGCAGTTCAAAATTTGAGGTTAATGCAGCTCAATTAGGCTTCTGGAAATATCTTTTTCTTCACCCAAGAATGAGAAAGATGAGCTCAAAATAGATCCTTTAACGAAAATCATTATCCTTAGGCTATATATCTAGACAAGTGATTTATAAAAATAAATCTACAGAATTTATGAGCTGACCTATAGGATTTGTCAGCAAAAGTAGCTGCACTTTAATCGGATTGCACAGCATGCAGTTACTGTACTTTTGAGTTGGACCAGGTACTGGACCAGGGTTTTGAAGCAAGACCCTCTGAATCAGGACTGTCTCACTGCTATGGTTCAGTAGGCTCTGAGCAGGCCTTGATGCCATTAGTGACACATGCCCATAACTGTGCAACGAGCAGTATAAACCCAACAAGAGAAGCTGTTCCGTTGTACTACACACCAAATGACAGCCAACTAGTAGGGTTTTTTAAATAGCCAGTATAATGTAGCTTAGCTGACCGTGTGATAACAGGCATATCCATTAATTGGCTCAAACAAGCTGTTTGGATAAATGGGTTTGAGCACTTTATTTAAATACAAGTTGCAAGTATTGACCAAACCTCATAACAGTCTGCCCAGTAGTCTCGTTAGAATTGTATTCATTTAAGTGGATTTTAAATCAGGATCCTCAGATCAACAGGAAAGGCTGAGGTTTTCATTGTTCAGCAGCACAAACAGTACTAAACTATATCAGCTTTCCCTGTTGGGAGGTAATTATTGGCCTGTTTTGTGCCTTTTTTTTTAAAATCCATATGTTTTTTTCTTTTTTAAATCCATATGGCCACTTAAACCTGTGGCCACAAGTTCGTGAACCCTTATGGTCTGTTGTGAGTGCATGGTCTTTGGGGATTTTGCTTATGTTTTCTCGTAACAGAAAACCTAGCTTGGTGAACAGCTAAAATGACAAACTGCAATGGGAGTGCTGTGTGTTGAAGAGGAAGCCAGCTATGATGAGGTCTTGAATATTCTCATCTCAATGTATATATGCTGAGTTTGAGGTCAGAATGCTTATTGTAAAGCAAAGGAAAGTGGACAGGGGAGCTCGTGCCCCAAGTTGCAGAGGTAAGGGCACTAACTAACCTTGTCTGCCTAGCTCTCATCTTCCAGCACAGTGTTGCTTGGGGATTTAAACATGCATCTGGTATTTGACCAGATCTTGTTTTAACAATGTCTGGGCCAAGTTAGACAAAGGTACTTCTGCGGCCTGGTGTATCTGAAATTCCTTACTGGGTCAACTTTTTGTCCCTGTGCTAAACCTAGAGACTGACTTCTACTAAGGGCCAACTGGCTTAGGAGGATTTTGACAACACTGGCACAGCTCGGATTTGGAGTTCAGTACTAAGAAATATTTTAAGCCCTGTGTCAGATGTGTTTTGAGTAGGGCTCAGTACTATATCACTTAACCTCTGGACCGAGGCAAGCATAAATCCTCTTCTTTATCTTTTATGGGCCTCAATTGTTGTAAGTAATGGTGGCCAAGCTGAGCATTTTTTTCTTTTACATGCACTAGTGGGTAATAAAGGAGGTGGGGGGAGTGAGCTCTGAGTAGTGCTATGCCCAAGCTGGAGGGAAGAAGAGACTTTTAATCTGCTTTTAGACATGAAAAGCAGATGCTAGTTTGGCTCTCATATGTTATAGTTTCAGGGCATAGCTGAAAAAAAAAAAAAAAAAGCTACAGTTGCTTACTTTCTTTCCCTGGTATACATTGGCCACAATCCTTTAGCCTGCAGATAGGGAGTAGAGTATTGAGTGTGACTCTAATATGGGGCTATAGGGAAAAAAAAAAGAAGAAAAAGAAAAAAGCTCTGTTTAGTGCTGCCCGGCCATCCTGTGCTCAGCACTTATCATCCCCAATGGAGTTTGTTGTACGTCAGCACAGGCAATAGCTTAGCTGGATCTGTCGTAGCCTCTGTCAATTAACTCAGTTCCTGGGGTTTAAGGTGGATCTTTTTCATAGAATCATAGCGTCATTAAGGCTGGAAAAGACCTCTAAGATCATCTAGTCCAACTGTTGACCCAACACCTTCCTGCCTACTAAACCATGTCCCAAAGTGCCACATCTATATGGGTTTTTTAACTCCCCCAGGGATGGTGACTCCACCACCTCTCTGGGCAGCCTGGTCCAATGCTTGACCACCCTTTCAGTAAAGAAATTTTTCATAATATCTAATCTAAACCTCCCCTGATGCAACCTGAGGCCATTTCCTCTCGTCCTGTTGCTAGTTACTTGGGAGAAGAGACTGACACCCACCTCACTACAACCTCCTTTCAGGTAGTTGTAGAGGTAGTTGTAGTTCCTGTAAATGTGGATGAACTGTCTGTCTTGATGTATTTTTCTATAGAGGAGAGACTGAGTTTAACTCCTCGCTTCAGCCAGAGCACATGGATATGACAACTATACCAAACTTGTTTAGTCTGCTTTGGCACACTCCCGTGGTGTGCCTAAGTGTGGCTAAGCACAAACAACTGCTTTTGATTAACAACTCTGAGTAATCACTGTGCAAGCCGGACTCACAGTTGATAGGTTTGATGTCTTACAGGCAAAGCCGACTTGGGGCCTGGCTGTAAGGAAGAACTCCAGTGGGATCACAGAATCACAGAATCACAGAATCATATAGGTTGGAAAAGACCTTTAAGTTCATCGAGTCCAACCGTAAACCTAACACTGCCAAAACCACCACTACACCATGTCCCTAAGCACCTCATCCAAACGTCCTTTAAATACCTCCAGGGATGGCGACTCAACCACTTCCCTGGGCAGCCTGTTCCAATGCTTGATAACCCTCTCGGTGAAGAAAAATTTCCTAATATCCAGTCTAAACCTCCCCTGGTGCAACTTGAGGCCATTTCCTCTTGTCCTATCACTTGTTACCTGGGAGAAGAGACCGACCCCCACCTCTCTACAACCTCCTTTCAGGTAGTTGAAGAGAGCGATGAGGTCTCCCCTCAGCCTCCTTTTCTCCAGGCTAAACAGCCCCAGCTCCCTCAGCCGCTCCTCATAAGACTTCTGCTCCAGACCCTTCAGCAGCTTCATTGCCCTTCTCTGTACACGCTCCAGTACCTCAATATCCCTCTTGTAGTGGGGGGCCCAAAACTGAACACAGTATTCGAGGTGCGGCCTCACCAGTGCCGAGTACAGGGGCACAATCACTTCCCTAGTCCTGCTGGCCACGCTATGCAAGGGATACCACAAGCAGGGATGCACTGCTTGTCCCGCTGCCTGGTACTGCTCTCTTCTGGGGCGGCTCTGGTTTGTAAGATGGTAAACTCCTTTCCTCATTAGTTTCCTTTTTTTAGGTGGAGAGATAGGTAGGTCAGGGATTTTTTTTTTTTTTTACTTCCACTGCATACTTGCAGATGTGTATAAGTCAGCGGCATTCTGGGGGAGCTGGGACACTGGTCTGCTGTGCCGTCTTCCATCAGTTTTAGCTCTTAGTGACTATGTGAGAGTGACAAAATGTGACAACTTGCCTCCAGCTTGCTGGGCTCTCTGCCTCTTGGTCTTGCTCTTTTGTGTGAGCTACTTGAGCTCATAGCTGCAGTGCTCAGGAACTTGCTGTTCTGCATTTGTGCATGATTCCTATCATGATTCCCATCTCTTAACAAGTGTTTAGTAGTTAAAGCAGAAAGCTTAAACATGCTGAAGTGGAAGCGACTTGAAATGTTTCTACTCTTGGCTACCAAGGCAGTTTGAATAGGACCAGGATCTAGCAATGTGCTTCACTTCGAGCTGTACATTTGCAGCTGTAAGGAGTATGACTCTTGTGGGTTATTACAGGCTGTCCAAAAAACTCTGGACTCTTTATAGGGGAAGTCCTCTCAGCCAGTGCCTCTTGTGAGTGCCTTCCTTGCAGCGTGTATCCTAAGCAGCTGGAGGGCTACACCATCAAGAAGCTGTGCAGTAATGAAGCATGGATATTTCAGTCTTGGAAAACTGTGAGAAGGGAGACCATGCTGCCAACTAGATAAGCTGAGCTGTTTGGCCAGTGGTGTGCATCTGGTGAAACATCTAGGAATCTGTTGAGCATGTCCTCCAAAAGGCTAAGAATAAAATAGAGGACTGGAAAGAAATCCAGGTGGTCTCTCATACAGATTTCTTGTGACTTTCATTTGGTGTTCCTGGGATTTACAAAGAAAAATGTAATTGGATTTCCAAGGAAGGCAGAGGATAAGGGAAGCAGAGGAAGCCTATCTGGCCTGTGTTATATTGCAAGGGGATACAGGAGGCAGTCCAGGTGAAGACACAAAGGGATTAGTTCCCTTTCAGGACTAATTAAACAGCCTTGACTCAGGATTTGGGACCTAGAAGGCAAGCATCTTTCTAGGTGGGAATTACTGTTCTGGACCAGAAAGCTTAGACTGATCTCAGCAGAGAAGAAAACATCTTAAGAACTTGCTGAAGTGGCTTCTGGCAATGCTTCATTTGCAAGTTCCTAATTCAAGCAGTAGGCATGTTGGCATAGGTGATGATGACTTGCTGTTCCTCAAGGCATACATGTGACACAGTTTACCAAAAGCATTGAAAAGACTGGCTAAAATAGCAGGGACTCAGTGAAGGAGAACAAAGATAATGGCAACTGTGTGAAGCAAACAAGGCAAGAACAAGCACAGACTGATCCGCACAAGGAATTCAGGCCTTCTTGGTGGCTGCCTGCCACAGGGGTGTGATGGTATGTGAGAAAACAGCTGCCCAGAATGTGCTGGGCTCTGTTACTGCCTCAGAGCAGAGACAGGCTCTGAAGACGTGACCCACTGACAGAGGTGGCAATGTTGAATAGCTCTGAGCCTAAAAGCTCTCCTTTCCAGACTGAAGGACCATCTTCTGCTGGGAACATCCTCTGCCTCTTAACTTTGGTGGGGTCAATGGCATAGGAAGGTTCATGATCCCAGGAGAGTGCAAGTACTCTATAGATGTAGGCTCTTCTAGGTTAAGTCTAAGCTACTGAGCAAGTTAAGAGGAGAATGCCAATGACTTGCTAGGTGGTAGAAAATTAGGGTAGAAATCAAATGGCAGATTTGATGCACCTGGAGGGGCCTGGGCTGCTGAGGTGCCATTGCAGTGTGCTGTGTCTTGCCCCGTGGAGGAAACTCGCTGGAAGGATGGCTAACAGTACAGATTTAAAGTTCCCATTTCTACAGACACACGGCTGGTACAAAATTGGGGCTTTTTTTGCAAAAAAGCATCTTTTTTGCAACCTGCATTTATTCGTGGAATGTGTTAAAACAGGAGGTCTCAACTCTTAGTGTTTCCAAAGTAGACACAAGATCATCCACACAAATATAACATCTTTGCGACAGAGCTGTGTTTTTGCAGTGGAGCATCGCAGGAAGTACCAGGCTGCTCCCTAGCTGGAGTGGCAGTTTCCCTTAAGCTGCAATCCTCTTTTTATCTTTCTTCAGTCCTCACTCAGGCCTATCTGTAGTATGTTACTGTATTCTACAAAAATACTTGCTTCCTCCACTCTTAAGAATGATGGCTCTGCTGACAGGAGCATCGTCAGCTGGTTTGTAGTCCAGCTTTGTTAAACCAGGCGCTAATACCCTTTGATTCATCTGTTTGACTACAGTGAAAGGCTTAAAACAGCAGGCTCCAAAGCTCTGCACGGGATTTGTTTGTAAATGTAGACACTTAATGGTGAAAAAAGGTATGCCATCACTTCAGAGCCTGAAGAGGGGTATCTAAACCTGTGCCCTCAGCACTTTCAAACCATAATTAAGAGTTCAGGCATCTCATCTTTGGCTGAGGAAGCTTGTTAGCTTGGGGGGGGGGGGATTGTTTTCCCTGTATTGTGAAAGATTGAGTCCTAATTACCTAGTTGAACATTTGGTGTCATGCATGCTGAGTGACTGAATGCAGTGGCTGAAGATATAATTTCACTTTGGGGGATCATTGTAATTGCTTGGCCAGCAAAGTACCTGATCTTGTCACGTTTTGCTGCAGGGAGACATTCAAGTCCTGGAGATCCCGATGTCTTTTCTGCAGCGTGGGAAGGAAATGAAAAGCAAAATGGCAAAACTGCTTGTTTCACGCATTCCTGGGCTGTGCTTGCTGCTGCAGTATCCCAGTGCCATCCCAGCGACGTGTTAGGTGACGTGAGTAACATCTGTCACATGCTGTTTGTTCTTTCATCCTCTTCCCAGGGGTGAGTGCTGTGCAGTGGCCTTGTTTCAAATGTGCACGCCTTTATACATTTGTTAAAGACAGGAGGGTTACAGAAATGCATGTTCATCCATAGCCAAAGCCGCTCTCAGAACTGTGATGGACGTATTGAATGGTGATGCTGTTTGCTGGAGGAGGATAGTTTTGTGGCTACTTTTTACTCTAACAGAATTTAATTTTGCTTAGATTTGGTCTGTGGTGCAGAGGAGAATTCAGCCTGCCAGAAAAGGAGGGGGGTATAGTTGGGCTTATAGTTAAAGAGGTATTATAAGATTTGGGGGTGGGCTGAAGAAATCACATTGAAGTGGGCTCTATTTCACTCTAGTGATTGAAAGGCCTGCTTTTGTTGCCTGCTGTCAGATGTACTTTGACAAGCTTTGCACTGAATCTGTTGGAGCCATCCCTGGCACACCCCCTCTTGCTTCACAACCATTACAATAGTGGGATGGGAAGATATTAAGGCAAATCCCCACTAGGCTGGCAGGTTGCCTGACAGCTGACCCTAGCCAGAAGGAACACTGCCCTGGGGATTTAATTGGCTTGTTGCACCAGAGTGGCTGTCAGGCGAGATCGATCACTGTGAGCTAGAGAGTTCAGCAGTTCATCCTGTAAAATCATCCCATGAAGGCGTGCTAATGCAGCCTCACTCTGCACTCCCTTCAGAAGCTAAAGCACTTCCTGGGAAGAGTTTCTTAAGAAGGAATCCTGAGGTTTTGGCCCCATCAGCCGATGAACAACATGTGTGGAGATGGTGGCAGCAGGACCCAGGGTGTTTCTCAGATGGAAATGATGCTTTTGTCATGCTTTAGTCCAAGCATGACTGCCTTTGGCAAATAGAAGGGTTTAATTTAGGGATGGTCTGAGGCAATTCCTCTGTACTAAGCTGCAGCTTAAACTAAAGAAACTCAAACCGAAGCATGGTGAGGTCAAAAAACTTGTGTCAGTGAGTAGTGAGAGCAGGGGATGAGCCAGGAGCCAAGGGGGACCCCAGCGAGGCAGTGTCCTCACCCCCAGGCTGTGGTCCTGCAACCTCTGAACATGGCAGGGTACTGCCTGCTAAAACAGGGTCCATTGACAGCCTCAGACAAAGGTGAGGGGGTGAACTGGGTCAAGCCATGAGCAGCAGGAGATGGGGTCAGAGGCACGGCTGGAGACAAAGAGACAATGTGGGTCCAAGAGGTTCATCCAGGAGATGTGCTGGAGACAGGCACACACCTTTGCTATAACTCTTTGCCAGGACTATGTGCCCTGGTTTTACACCTTTGCCAGGACTATGCGCCCTGGTTTGAGTGGAGATCCTGGCCTGTGGGCAGAGGGGCTGTGTGTGGAGGTCCCAGGTGGGGCTGCTCAGGGCAGTCGAGGACTGACACTGAACTAAATGCTCGTCCTTTTGAGGTTAATGGACCTCCACCAAGTGAGGAAGGTGGCTATTGCTTGTACTTACTGCTGTGTTAATTCTTTAGGAACAGGCTAATTGCCGAAGGTGCAGCACAAAAGCACGGACATGCGGGGGAATTCCTATTGCAACTGCAGTGATCTTGAAAAATCAGTGCTAAAGATATTCAGTGATTTAAAAAATTTTTTTTTTCTGGGCTGGAAGTTTTTCAGAGCCTGTGGTACCAATATTCATTTGGAAAGCTCGGGGATTAAATATAAAAGTAATGGTGAGACTAGACTGTCTTTATTTAACAAAAAAGTGTAAAGGATATAAAAGGAAGGTAATGATGCCTGTCTTGCTGTACAGGGTCTGGATGGGATGGAGTTAATTTTCTTCACAGCAGCCTGTATGGTGCTGTGTTTTGGATTTGTGACTAATGCAGTGTTGATAAGACAGCAGCGTTTTGGCTGTTGCTGAGCTGTGCTTGCACAGTGTTGAAGACTTCTTTTTCTCACTCTGCCCCTGCCAGCAAGTAGGCTGGGGGTGGGTGAGAAACTGGGAGAGGACACAGCCAGGACATCTGACCTGAACCAAACATAGGGATATTCCATGCTGTATGGTGTTGTGCTTACCAATAAAAGCTAAAGGAAAGTAGGAGGAAGGGGGGATGTTCACGGTTATGGCATTTGCCTTACCAAGTAAGTTACATGTGCTGAGGCCTTGCTTCCCAGGAAGTGGCTAAGCATCTGCCTGCTGTCAGGGAGTAGTGAATAAATTCCTTATTTTGCTTTCCTTGAGCATGTGGTGTTTGCGTCACCTATTAAAGTGTGTTTAGCTCCATCCACGAGCCATCATAGACCGGTTGAGGTTGGAAGGGACCTCCAGAGGTCATCTTGTCCAGCCACCCTGGGGTTCCTCTGCTGGTGAACTCTGGGTTTCCATCTCGGGACAGGAGCTGCTTGTCAGGCTGTTGTCCAAGGCCATGAGGGCTGGGTTTTTCCCAGAACAGCTGTGCTAATTAGATGACTGGTGCCAGGCTTCTTTCATTTCTTGGAAGATCTGTTTCCTTGGTAAAACAAACGAAGCTGGAAACATTTGAGCAGTCATCTTGCTTAAATTTTTACAGATAAAACTCGCTTTCACAGGGAACAACGTGAAACCTTGCATCTAAGAATCCATATAGTTCTGTATTGTTTGCTTCATATCAGAGAAAAATAGAGCCAGAATTACCTGCTGTACATCCCTTTAGCTGTTTTTAGTTGTGCTAATAAACATCTACCAGAGTCTGACCTCGGATGCAAGCTAAATTCTTCCCTGCAAATGTTTGCTGTAAACAAAGTACTTGTTATCAGGGAAGTTAAAAAGAGGCATGCTTGATACTGAAGGGAACAAGCATTTGCCAAAAGATAAACACACAGCAGTAGCTGCTTTCCCTTCCTAGGCTAAGAGAAAATCTCACTGCTGCATCAAAACATCAGCTATATTAGCTAGTACATGTGAATTATTTGAGGCAGTGCGTATATAGGGTCTGTGTGTGTGGTTCTGAATTTATAGTATTGTCAGCATCCTGCTTTTAGCTCTTTTTAAGGCTTGGTTTGGTATGCTGTCCACAGCAACCCAGAGCATCTCGCAGAATTCAAAATCCTTAGTTAAATGCAGCTCTACTAGTGAAGCCTTAACTCTAGGTGAAAACTTTTTTCTGACAGTAAAAAAAGGGGGGAAGGGAGAAGAAGTGGACAAAAAAGTGAAGAAAGAGAGAGAGAAAGGGTTCTCACAAAAGCTAATGCCTTATTAAAGAGGTTCAAGCAGGAAGGAGAGCAAGAAGAAGAGATTGCCTCATGGGAGAATTTGAGGAGTTGGAGTACTTGGGGGGGGGATGGTGGGGGGGACTGGTGTAGCCACCTGAAAGAAAAGAGCAGCCCCAGGACTGGGGCGTTGAATCTGTTCGTTTTGTCTTTAATTTGGGGAAGCAGGAATTGCTACAGTGGCTGGACCAGCATTAGACACTGGACAGTGCCAGGGAGACCTTTGTGGGGCAAAAGGGGACAGATGGGACATCTGACATCCATGGGACATCTGTCTGTAGTTCACTTCGTTACAAATGGTACCTCTCTGTGTCTCAGCCTCAAAACTGAAGGCTAGACCACAGTCATGGCCTCTTACCATAGGAGAATGGGCTCATCTTTCAGTGCAAAGAAATCCCTTGATTTAAACAATTTTCCTCAAAAATATAGGGAGAAAATACATACTTTCATGTACATGTTTTTCTGAGTTTGATATGAGTTGGTTCTTGCTTCATAGACTGTTTTGGTGGAGAGGAGGGGGTGTGTGTTCGAACCTTGTATGTCGAACCAGCTAGCTGGTCTGTTCTTGATACTGCACTGGAAATGTGTAAGACACAAAGTGTAATTTGAGTTGAGATTACTGAAGGTACTTCACAGCTGAACAGTGAAGCAGTTTGCTAATCATTTCAGGTCTTTGCTCAAAGCAGAAACTAAAGATTGCTAGCACCAGCAGTGTGTGTGGTGTTCTGCCTCTTGCTTGCTAATGTCTGGTTACATTTTTTTCACTTGCATGAAAAAGCAGCCTAGCAAATTAGAAACACTCAGTAGGCATTATGCTGCTCTTAATTATGTAGGAGCACAGATGCTATTCACAACAGTAATAGGAAAACTACCAAAGCAAATGCAGCAGACTTATGGCAAATTAAGGTCTGGGCTCTTGAATGTAACTAAATTCGCAAGTTGATACTGTTTACTGTAAGTGTGGGGGTCCATGCTTCCCTGAATAGTCCCCTAGCTTTACCTAGTGCATGCAATCCTACGATGAAAACTATATTTGCAAGTGGGTTCATACATGAGCTAGAAGCCAGGAGAATAATTAGACTCTGCATTGAGATTTGGTGGCATGCTTCTGGATTTCTCTTGTCCCCCAAGGAGAATGTGAATGGCTTCTGTTGCACCAGACCTGCGCGGAAGTGGATGTGCACATTGCTGTCACAGTGCAACTCTGGCTTTGTAAATTGTACATCTTGTGGCTTTATATTGGTCCAGGCTCCTGGAATTGCTCTTTGTCAGCCTGTTCATGTAGCTTACCAACATTCACAGCCTTGAGATGTCAGGAGGGAAGTGCCAATAGACTGCTCCTGAATTTTGGCAGTGTGAGACCCAAGAGTTAATGAGAAAGCCATCACTACACAATACCTTTGCATAAGCTATTTGGACCACATCATCTCTGATTTGTGCATGTTTGTTCTTCCTGTAGCACCTGGGTTATTACTTACTACATGTTACTTAAAGCCTAGCAGGTGTTGGAGCTTTTAATTCTAGAATGAGGTCTCAGTGTGTGCTTGCTATTGTCTGTCTATTTGGTTTATAGCGCTAAGGTAGCCATTTTTACCATTTTCACTGTACAAAATCATGGCACTGGTTAATTTTCTCATTTGCTGATGTAGGCCCCATTTTCATCTTGTGGCTGAGGTCCATAGCAGAGAGTATTGCCTGGACATAGTCCTGGAGTAAATTTGTTTTCATTACAGTGGTGCCTGCCAGGATTTCTTAACATGAGGGCTCCGCAGTGGAATGTACTTTCTGCATTACATATCTGTAATAAGACTTAAAGTATGAATGAAATAGGGCTTTAATTGCTGAAATGTCTCATGGCAAGCTAATGGGAGAACGTGTTAAAATTGAGGTGCATATGTCTCTAGCATGCAGCTAAGCACAGGCACCAAAACTTTGAATGGAAAACATGAAACAACTTCTTCTCATGTGAAGACATGAACTCTGATAATGCTGAATGCCCATACTGCTTTTCTGTAGGTACCAGGGTACATATATCATTACAGACCCTTGTGGGTTTTGGATGCAGTGGATCTAATCTGGGTAAATGGAAGCTGGCATGAGGTGGTAGTTCAAATCCTGAAAAATGAGATTTGTCTTGAAAAATGAGATTTGTCTTGAAAAGTGAAAAGGCAGACAGAGCTTGCTCATGTTTTAGTTAAGTCAGAATATACATCCATATATTTCTGGGTTATCTATGGAAAAAGAATAAAAAAACCAGTGGAAAGAATGTAATAAAGCAAGCTAGCAACGACAGCTAATTTTACTGCCTGCCTTGTCCTTATAATTCTAGGAGATATTTGCAAGTTTATCTTGGGCTACTGTCAGGGAACCTGTGTGCAGGTTCATATAATTGAGGTGAAATTTTTTGCTGGGTTCGGCCTTGAATGGCATGGATTTTGTGTGCAATTACTAGCTCAGCTGATTGGGGCTCTGGATTATTTTCTGCTGATTGTGCAAGGCTTCTTTTGTCAGAGAGAGGAGCTCTGCGCCCAGGTATGTAAGAGGATTCCCTCTGTGGAAAGAAAGCCTTATTTTTGGAATTGGAAACACTATATTGCTTGAGTATGGTCCGTCTTTGAGATCAAGATGGCTGAAGTCTCTTGGAAGGTAACTGTACACCTGCTTAATTCCTCCCAACCTGGCCAGGAAATGCTGATTCAGAGAGACCCAATTCAATGGTATCTCATGATGGGTAGAGGAAAGTGGCCTTGCCTCTGATTATGTAGGGTCAGTTTACCCTGTTTGGTGACTGAAGCAGCCCCTAATGTTGGGTGTAGGCTTCTGGCTCTTGAGGTCTGGTTTCATTTTTATCTCAGACCGTTAGGCTCCTAATGTGAGGAGCCGTAACATCGGTTTCAAAGAAAGTAGGTGTGACTGGCATCTGGTTTCTATTTTGTCCTCTGATAACATCATATTACCATTGGATTTTTAAAATACTTCTAAGAAAATAATAGGGCTGTGTATACTTAATTTTTTTTCCTCCTTCTGGGCAGAGGGAATAAAAAAATTAAAAAGCTGAAAATCCCTCACCCTGCGGAACAAGAAAGCTCTGCAGAAATCCCTTTTGCCCTTCAGAAGTGGAAGTGGACTGGAAAGTGTCTAGTTTTAGATTCAAAGGGAAAGCACTAAACAGAAAGAGATGATTATGATTATTATTAAGCTTCTTTCCATGTATTTTTTTCCTGCTTGGTTATTGCTGTCACTGTTCTACATGCATGGAAATTTCCTCATATTAAAGAAGTGCAGATGGGAGGCAGGTGTCAAACTGCTTTTGGTGCTTTGGAAAAACATCTCTATCAGGCCACTTGTAGGCCTAGGTCAGAAAGGACCTTGTTGTGTTTTCAAAGCGTTATATATGACCATAAGGCCTGGTATTTCCAGAAGCACTTTCTTGTGGGGTAAACTGGGAGAATTAAAGGGGCTGAATAGCAGCTCTGTAGGGACACAGAGCATTTATTGCTTAAGCCACAACTGCCTGTGGCACAAAGCTAAACCTTGCTTTAGGCTGAGTTTCCGTCCTGGTTTCAGCTGGGATAGAGTTAATTTTCTTCCTAGTAGCTGGTACAGTGCTGTGTGTTGGATTTAGTATGAGAATAATGTTGATGACACACTGATGGTTTAGTTGTTGCTAAGCAGGGCTTACACTGGTCAAGGACTCTTCAGCTCCCCATAGTTGGCCAGTGAGGACGTGCACAAGGAGCTGGGAGGGGGCACAGCCGGGACAGCTGACCCCAACTGGCCAAAGGGCTAGTCCATACCATATGGCATCATGCCCAGTACAGAAACTGGGGGAGGTGGCCGGGGGGCAGCGATTGCTGCTCAGGGATGGGATGGGCATCGGTCAGCGGGTGGTGAGCAATTGCGTTGTGCATCACTTGTTTTGTACATTCTTTATCATTATTATTATTATTATTATTATTATTATTATTATCCCTTCCTTTTCTGTCCTATTAAACTATCTTTATCTCAACCCATGAATTTTACTTCCCCCCCCCCCTTCTCTCTCCCATCCCACTGTGGGGGAGCGAGCAAATGGCTGTATGGTGTTTAGCTGCCTGCCGGGTTAAACCACAACAGTCCTTTTGGCTCCTAACGTGGGGCACGATGGGTTGAGATAACAACAGATCTGACCAGAACGTGTTAAACCAAATTTGTGATAAGCATTCATTATATTGGTTTAATAGTCACTGGTCACAATGTTGATTTATTTGCTCTCAAAGTGGTCGTGCATGCTCTCAGAGCTGTATTATTTAGCACCTTTCTTGCAGTGCATGTTCCCCGTTGTGCTGTTTATCACCTCTGGGGGCTGGATCAAGGTTATCGTTTTGCTGTACTGGATAACGTTGGTTTATGATATGATAAAATTATTGGTCGTGAGAATAATCTGGTATCTGTACTCAGCATTGCTGTCATCTCCGTACCTCGGGAGCCACCTCGGAAACTATTAATGATTACACTCTTTGCCTTTTCTCCTTGGAGAACCAATCTACGGGGCAGACAAGGGGAGACACTTTCCCCCGCTCCTTCACCTTTCCTTTCTCCTTCAGGCTAGTTACAACAGCTCTTGAGAATTTTGACTATCGTTGGGATGTTCAAACCAGCATGTTCCTATTGCTGTGTCTCCTGAATGTGGTTCAGGTCTTATTTATGGTTAAACAACTATTTAAGAATACCATCCAGAGATCTACTCCCGTGACAGGCACTGCAGCTACTCAAACTGTGGCGACAGGCACTCCAGCAGAACCAGAGAAGCAACCCGTACTGGTATCAGTCGCCCCTATACACAAGAGGAAATACACAAGAAAATCAGCTTGTTTAGTAAGGGATGCAGGTGAACCAGGGCCATCATGAGAACAGGAGGAGGAAGAGGCAGAACTCATAAATGAGACGGTAACCACTCGATCCCTATCCCCGAGTAAGCTGCAAGATATGCACGAAGATTTCAGTCGTCATCCAGGCGAGCACATTGTCACCTGGCTGCTCCGATGCTGGGATAACGGAGCCAGTAGCCGGGAATTAGAGGGCAGGGAAGCCAAGAAGCTGGGATCCCTTTCTAGGGAAGGGGACATTGACAAAGTGATTGGCAAAGGGGCACAAGCCCTCCACCTCTGGAGGCGACTCCTGTCAGGGGGGAAGGAAAGGTATCCCTTCAAGGAAGATGTTATATGTCACCCAGGCAAGTGGACCACCATGGAGAGAAGTATCCAGTACCTGAGGGAATTAGCCATGCTGGCGGTGATTTATGATGACCTGGACAACGAGCAGTTATCCAAAGATCCAGATGAAGTCCGGTGCACACCTCCCATGTGGCGGAAGTTTGTACGGAGCAGACCAGTGTCGCATGCCAACTCATTGGCGGTAATGACCTGCAAAGACAGAGAGGAACCAACGGCGGATGAATTCTCTGGCCAACTCCGGCAATACAAAGAAAGTCTCTCTTCCTCCCTACGGGCCTGCGTCTTGGCTGTGGAAAAACTGTCTAAAAAACTGTCCCGGGAGTTCCAGCAACTCAAAGAGGATATGTCCTACTCCCCACCTGTATGGACCAGTATCTCAGCCATTAGGAGTAAGTGTCCCTCTGCTCAAGAGAGGATATAGTGGATACACACCACTATATAATGCATGCCATGTTAAACCACAACAGTTTCCTACAGGAGAAAAAGCCACACTTTTTTGGCACCTGTATATCTGTTTTATGTGGCCTTTTTTCCCCCTTGGAGGGTGTGTGTGTCACTGCCACTCCTAGTTCAGAATGAATGGTTTTGTGCAGCTCTTCAGGAAGAACACGTAGTATTAAGAAATATGCATCTCCCATGCCCTGGTAAGTGTGCGAGCTGCCAATATCTAGGAGGTGAAGCAAGTTGTGAAATCTGACTGCTTTCCTTATCTGACCCACTGGGCAGGCTTCCCGAAACCTCTCTGGAATAGTTTCTGAGCTGAAAGAGATGGACTTCCAGCAGTTGCTGCAAGCTTTGTGTTTTCCTTGGTGGAGAACAGGTTCAGGAGGGAGGAGGCTGAAGCGGTTATAAGGTTTTTGTGGCTGCTGGGGGAGATCCAGTGGAGTATCTCCCCTCACAAAATGATATGCGATGTCGAGTTGGAAGGTGGAGCATTCTGAACTGATGTCTCCTGCAGTTTGTGTGGAGCTGCTTTGGCAAAGCCATGGACTTCCTCATTTTAGTGCAAATAAATTGCTCTGCATTTAGCTTGTTTCCTTCTCTTCTGCTTTGCTTACCCTCAGACAGCTTTCTGGGGAGTTCTTCTCGGTGGGGCAGCTGAGCACATGGCTCTGAAATATGGGCATGCCACTGTGCTAGACATGATGTAGCATGGTAGGGCTAGTGAGTGCCTGGGACTGAACATGGGAGCTCTCAGCTGGAGGGGTCACTGTAATTAGTTTCATATGAAGCTCTTATTTTCCTGCAGTAGCTCTTCAGCCGGGAGGAAAAGACTGTTTTTCTGCTGACATAATGTCTATGCGGTGTCATGCTTGTCAGCTGTTAGCTCCACTGCTGGTTCATATATTTAAGCTCATGTTTTGGTTTCTTAAGAGCAAGCAGAGCAGTTGAGAGCGATGGTGTAGTATTGCTTAATGTATATTTGCTGTAGCTGGCTTTACAGAAAACCCTGTTGCTTAGTTGTCTGTGATTGAGGAAATGCTTTCCTTGTTTACCACAGGCAAGACCTGCTAGGGTTTCTGCTGGCAACCTGGATTAAAGGTGTAACTTCAGCCAGCAATGCCATCTAGCCACAGGATCTCATTTTAGTCCAGTAAGTTTAGGTAACCATGCAAGTGTCAAAGTTTATAGCAAATTCAAGCAGGTCCTGACTGAGTTGCTTCTCATTCTTGTGCAGGACACAGACCCCCAGACAGGATCAGTCGTATATGTATGTGCTGTATCTGGCTCTGGTCAGACATCCCCAAAGCAAACTCCTTACTGTATGAACTTTCTGCTTTGACCATTTTTTTTCCTTGTAACTTCTGAGCTTGCAAAACATACATTCTAATAGTGTTGGCCTTACATATCCTGTTATAAACGTATGTTACCTCTGTATAGATAACTATATGTTGATCTTTATAAAAGTAATACAAGAAACATGCACCTTGGATGGGGGGGGAGCACCTCTCTTCTTTCTATTTTGGTCAAACTTACTGGATCTTTTCCGTAGCTTACAGCACTTTTTGAGAAAAGATTTTCAATAACTAGGAAAAGATTGACACTATTCTTCTAGGACTGAATGTGCCACAGGACAAAAATAGCTATCATTAATATTGCAAATGCATTTTTTGCCAGAGGGTGGCAGCGTGAAAGGGTTTGCATTTACTGTTCTGGGAAGAGGAATGCCTTTTGTCTCAGCTGGGGAAGAAGAATGCCATCTGCTTCACAGGCGAGTTAGCACATGTACCCAAATAGCTCCACCTTCAGCCAAATCAGATGTTGAACAAATCAGAAAAATAAGGTTTGGGGCTTGTGGGTTAAATTGAATTAAGCTTAAGTGCTGCCAAACCAGTGACCTTCCCTGACACACAGTGCTATCTTTGAAGGGGAAGTAATCCGTTGAAGAAATTAGTTATTTGTTTAAATACAAAGTGTATGCATGTGGGGGGAGAGTTAAATGTATGTAAAACCATCAGGCTTTTGGAACTGTAACTGAAGCACTTGATTTAAATAACACTTTTCAAAAGAGTTCAACTAGCAAATCTGTGGTCCTCTTACTGTACTAATTCATGAGGAAGCAATAATGCAAAGTCCATATTTTTTCCTACTTAAATGTGTTCCATCACATTGTGTTGATACAACCTTTAGAATATTTATCAAAATATTCATTGCCTGCTGCTCCATTCATCTTATAGAAGTGGCATATATCTAGGCAAGAGACGGAAATATTCAATTTCCTCTTATTACTAAATACAGTGGTTCTATTCTGTCTGCGAGGCATTGATCTAGTACTTACATATGCTACCATGTGCAGTGCAAACAAACCCAGCCAGTTTTCATATAGCAAAAAAGGAACGGTGCAGCATGGTGTTGGAGCTCCAGCTGTTGGCCAGTCCCCTGTTACTTGCTCTTACGTGGGCACAGGGGGAATTTGGATCACCAGGCTGCCGGGGTTGGGTTTGTGTCTGGCTGTCGCTGATGCATTGGCTTTGGAACAGCAAACACGAAGTGACCTTCCCTGTCCCGCTGTGCATTTCTCCTGTGGGCTGTGATAGTCTGTGAGGAGGCTCATCCCGCTACGCTTCCACACCCCGCTTGACGCAGTACTGCTGTGACGCAGTACTGCTGGTATAGTCACTCCACACCAAACTGCTTTCTTCCTTTCCTGTGCCCTGGGGTGGGGAGTGGAGGGGTTCAGTTAGAGGTGACAGAAGTGTGCTTGCACTTGCAAGTCACATCAGGCTTGGGTTCTGCAAATGCAGTAGATTCTGGATGTAATAAATGGCTGCCTACCAGGCAAGAAAAAGCATGTGTATGGCAAAATTAAATAGTCCTGTCTGAACCATGAGCAAAGGTTTTTCCAAAGGCAGTGGTTGCTGATGCCTGTGCAGACCCTCAGCAGGGACATTTCAGCAATGGTGAGTGAACAGGCTTGCATGTCAGTGGGAAGCTGCTGCAATCACCTGCGTGGTGCCTGCAGCAGGCAGAGTTATGGGAGCTGTGAGGGTGAAATGTGGCCAAATCCTGCATCCAGCTGAGTCCCAGTGAGAGAATTGCCGTGACTCTCCAAAGAGCAGGAGTATCGGGAAGAGGAGGCAGTGGGATGCCAAAAGCTTTTAGAGGGAATGTACAAGAAATTAATGCTTGAAGGGCTTCTGTTAGTGCTGCTAGGAAGTGAAACCTCTTTCCTCTCCTGTGGAAGCTTAACTTCCTTGAAGGCTGTTTCCACAGGTGGTGTGCCTATGAACTGTGTCTGTGAAACTTCTGTGCAGTCCAGACAGACTTAGCCTGTTAAATACAGCTGCCAAAGTGTCATGCAATCCAGCCACTGGGACAACCACTAAATGCCTTAAACACCACCATGACCGTAGCCAGCACTGGCTGTGAACAAAGTGGAAATGATGTTTCTTCAGGGGTTTTGGCATTTGGAAACCTTTTCCTCTCCAAATGGATTCGTTTATGTCCTCTGGTGGTGGTTGGTGTCTGCAAGAACAGGGCTCCTCTGTGTGATGGGATGAGCTGGGAAGGACCCTAGCACAGGCACTGCCCTCATGAGTGGGACACAGACCCATGGAGAGACAGCAGCAGAGCTGGGTGCAGGTAAAAGGGTCTATGGAAAGCCCCAGACAAAGTGAGGGGGTGGACCGGGGCCAGGATCCATCCAGGGGTCCAGACAGGAGCAGCAGGAGTTGGGACTGTAGGCAAGGTTGCAGCATGGGTCCAAGGAGTCACCTGAGAGATGGGGCCAGAGGCAGGGCTGGAGACAGGCCCACCTACCATACATGTCAGGCCAAGACTGGGTGCCCAGCACTGAGCTGAAAGGGAGCCCCTGGGCAGGACTGCAGGTAGAGGCCCCTGGTGAGGCTGCTCAGGGCAATTAAGGTCTATCGGTACGATCGGGGTCCTGCTAGTGTGTAGTGTGCTGATTTTTGTGGTTCTCCACTGAGCCATCCTCTTCCTTCCAGCGGTATCTTCATTGACTTTTCCATATACTGATGTTACCTGGAAAGCTGGCTGCTCCCCAGGCTTGTAAGAATGGGAAATGTTTTCACAAATAAATATTGATTAGGCAATGAAGTCCTGGTTTCTGACTTTCCACATTCAAGCAATGTTCTCAGTATCACTTGGAAAAGCAAGGACAAAATATAACAGGCAGCCTTTTCTGTTGCTTACATAGGTCAGCACCCCAATTTAATGAAGTCTGAGATTTCTCTGAGCTTAACTGTGTTTTGACAGTAGATAGTCTTTTGAGGGCAAAGCTCCTCAGCTGAAAGATGCTTTTGAGTTGTTTAGCTACTATCTACTCTCAGCTGAAGATAATTGTTGCAGAAATAAATCCAGGTTTACCAAGTGAATTTGTACTATGTAATTTGGCATCTGTCAGCTGAGTCCTGGTCCAAAGCTCACTTCCTTGGCTACCTTCTCATCTAATCCTTAGCTGGTCATCTCTTATAATTGGATCAAACAGCTAGAATACACAAAATAGAGCTGAGACAAAATCCCAGCCTGACAATAGATCACAGAAGCCTCTTCTCAAACACTGGCAGTTGGCTGTGTATCTTCTGCCAAGTTTATTATGCTGGGGACTTCTGACACTTTCTGTGTGATGTAGTGCACAGCTTGATGCCTTGAGATGAGACACCTTAAAAGCAACGGTAAGTTTTCTCAGAACTCAGCTGGGCTTTGTGCTCATGAATAAAATATTTCCTTCCTTGTTTTATTTACGCATTTTGTGTGCTGAGACATGAGTGGTGACAGAAGCAAAATCAGGAGATTGTTCTGTGAAATAAAAATAGGTTTTATTTCTATGGCTGTCAGATGTTCGGTGTCCACACTGGACTGAAATTATGCACCCCTTGTAGCAGAAAATATCTGTTGCGTGCAGGGCTGTGCAAGTGGTGGGATGTAATGCTGTTGCCTTATGACAGGCTGACCAGTTCAAGTCAAGCTTCAGCGGTTTCTAGTATTTTGTGGATTGAGTTGGGGTTGAACTTTCTGCTGTCACTTGGGCTGTCTTTTCTGTCTGTTCTTGTTGTGGTTTAGCCCCAGTCGGCAACTAAGCCCCACGCAGCCGCTCGCTCACTCCCCCCCCCCCCCCTCCGTGGGATGGGGGAGAGAATCGGAAGAGGAAAAGTGAGAAAAGTCATGGGTTGAGAGAAAGACAGTTTAACAGGGAAAGCAAAAGCCACACACGCAAGCAAAGCAAAGCAAGGAATTCATTCACTCCTTCCCAGGGGCAGGCAGGCGTTCAGCCATCTCCAGGAAAGCAGGGCTCCATCACACATAACGGTGACTTGGGAAGGCAAACGCCATCACTCCGAACGTCCCCCCCTTCCTTCTTCTTCCCCAGCTTTATATACTGAGCATGATGCCATATGGTATGGAATAGCCCTTTGGGCAGTTGGGATCAGCTGTCCTGGCTGTGTCCCCTCCCAGCTTCTTGTGCACCTGGCAGAGCATGGGAAGCTGAAAAGTCCTTGACCAGTGCAGCAACAACTAAAGCATCTCTGTGTTATCAACACTGTTTTCAGCACAAATCCAAAACATAGCCCCGTACCAGCCACTATGAAGAAAATTAACTCTATCCCAGCTGAAACCAGGACAGTTCTCTTGCATGTGACCCCTGGGGCCCACTGAAAGACACACAGAGGCCCCAGGCTGCTAGCCAGGCAGGGGTAAGAAGCTACTTGCCTGGACAGGGGCACTGCTGTTCCCCGCCAAGGAAAACACCCTCAGTGGAGGAGGATGGGGTTAGGGAGCACTTAAACTGGACATACATAAATCTGTGGGGCTTGATGGGATGCACCCACGAGTGCTGAGGGAGCTGGCTGATGTCATTGCAAGGCCACTCTTGGTTGCCTTTGGAAGGTCATGGTGACTGGGAGATGTTACCGAGGACTGGAAGAGAGTAATCACTCCCATCTTCAAGAAGGAGGATCTGGAGAACTACAGGCTGATCTGCTTCACCTCAATCCTTCGGAAGGTGATGGAAGTAATTCTGGAAACCATTTCCAGGCATGTGAAGGACAAGAAAGTGATTGGGAGTAGTCTACCTATACTTGTGGAGGGAAAATTGTGTCTAACCAAGCTGACAGCTTTCCACAATGGGGTGACTAGGTGGTGGATGAGGGGAGAACAGTGGGTGTTGTTTACCTCAACTTTAGTAAAGCCTTTGATACTGTCTCCCACAACATCCTTATAGACAGACTGATGAAGTACACGTTAGATAAGTGGCCAGTGAGGTAGACTGAAAACTGGCCAAATGGCTGGGCCCAGAGGGTGCTGAACAGTGGCACAAAGTCCAGCTGGAAGCTAGTCACTACTGAGGTACCCCGGGGATGGATACTGGGTCCTATACTGTTCAACAGTGTCATTAATTACCTAGATGATGGGACACAGCATATTCTCAGCATATTTGCAGATGACAAAAGATGGGTTTGCTGCCATTCAGAAGGACCTCGACAGGCTGGAGAATTGAGCAGAGAGGAATCTCGTGAAGTTCAACAAAAGGAGATGCGAAATCCTGCCCCTGGGGAGGAATAATGCAATGCAGCAGTACTCGCTGGGGGCTAGCTGGCTGGAAAGCAGCTCTGCAGAGAAGGACCTAGGGGTCCTGCTGGACAACGAGCTGATCGTGAGCCAGCAACGTGCCCTTGCAGCAAAGAAAGCTGACAGCCCTCCAGGGCTGCCCTCGGAGGAGTGTCGTCAGCAGGCTGAGGAAGGTGATCCTTCTCTTCTAGGGGTCTGCGGTGAAAGCAGGATCTGGCCGTCTGCTCCTGCTGTTGCTGAGCACTGTCCCTGGGCTTGGTTGGGAGGGGCAAGGCCATGGCAGGGGGGGGGGACGGACTCCAGGGGATGGCAGAAGAGAGGGCCGGATCCAGGGCAGATACCATGAGCTGCCCTTCACCCACAAGAAGGTGATGCTGCTGTCAGAGCTGCAGGGTGCTGCTGGCCTGAAAGTGAGGGAGAGGGCTCAGGTGGGGCAGAATGGCAGATACCTCTCCTGCCTATGAATGCAAAGCCCTTAGAGCAACCCAAAACCTCTATGCTTTACACGAAAACTGGGGAGGAACTGGGGGAGCCCAGGGGCAAAAGGATTGCTATGGAGGCACCAAAAGGAGTACGGAGGGACCTGGGGCACATGAGAAAGGAACCCGTCGCTGTGGCTAAGGCTGATGGGTAAAACAAGGACTCTGAGGGTCAACAAAAGCAATATGAAGGACTGCATGGACCATTTGTGTCTCTCTGCAAACCTTCTACGAACCTTGGATCTTGACCTGTCTAAGCCAAAACCAATAGCCCCAGCAATGGGACAGGATAAAGCTACCAGTGGAGGGGCCACTTCTTGCTGATGGAGCAAACCAGCAGTTCCCTAGCAGCAGTGTGGACGTGTCTTGCCGATCCTTACTAGTACCCAGGGCACTGGGCCTACTCTGCAGCTGCAGATCTGCAGGTAGGGTGGGAACCTCGCCTGTTGCCAGAAGTCACAAGCTTCCAGCTTGCCCCTTTAGGACAGCCCACCCTGCAGTCCCAGGCCTGAGCAGCATCGTCCTCTTTCCTGGGAGCTCTCCCTGGGCCCAGACCTTGGCTGTGCCAAGGGTACTTGTAGACATCCATGCCAGAGATTGTGTCTCCGCTCCCCCATCCCTTTTCTATTTACAATACTCTGGTGCTTTTATTAAGGCTATTTTTAAACTGATCTGGGGTTGCCTGTGAAAACAGTGTTGTTTTCTCCAGGAACTTTTAATATAGCCAAAGCTACACATGTATAATGTCTCTCTGCATAATTAAGAATAAATAATAAATAAATCTGCGGATCTGGCAAGATGCACAATTTAAGATCCCTCTGCTTTTTGAAAAGATGGAAGAGCACAAAAGTCCTTTTGAAATGCTGGGGAGTTACTCATTCCTTGGTGCAAAACTGCATTTTGTGTATTACAGAAAACCTGGTGGGTATGTTCTAGCGTCTGTTCTGACTAAGCTGTAGTCCTAATTTCTGACGTCTGCTTGAGCAATCACTTGCTTTTTAATTTGGAGTTACTCCTGTGGCACCGGATGGCAGGAGGGTATGTGGGAGGAACTGAGTGTGGAGCAAGGTCACTGTGCTAGAAGTAAATGCTGTTGCACAGGTCCAGGAGGTGCAGCTCCACTGAAGTCCATGAGGAGATACTGCTCAGTACTCATACAGGGTGGACTCCCAGTGCTCTGATCTGGATTTTCTTGTTCTCATTGCTCATGCAGAGCAAAGAGCTCTTTCAGGCCTTTGATTAGCATGACCTCTGAAGTCCATCACATCAAGAAGAAGGAGGCTCCACCCAGTCCTATCAGAATGATGAAATTAGGCATAGAACCATCTCATCTACATCCCCTGCAGTCAGAAGCAACCCTGATACAGGCAATATGTTAAAAGATAATACATTAAAAATGTGTCTCTTCCTTCTCCCCAGATTTTTCAGAAAGGTTAAAAGGGGCTGGCACCTTGCAAGGAATGAGGTGCAAGATATGCAGCAGTGCAGGGTTTCTCTTTCAAAGTGTGGTCTAGAAAAGGACCCCAGAAGAACCAGTTCTATGCATGGTGTCAGGGCCATAGAGTACAGGAGAGGCTTTTTAAGGAAGGCTGGAGCAGTTGCGGTCACAGTACAATCCTGGTGATTATACCATCTGCCTGGCCTTGCCTTTATCTCGCAGTGCAACAAGACGTTCTCATGTGACAATCATTTCTGTCTGACTGTAGAAACAATGAATAGAGTTGTTTTCTTGTAAGAAAAATCTTATACTACCTCAAATAACTGAAATGGGAGAATATCTTCCATGGATGGGGTCTGCTCAGCATTCAGTGTATGGCTTGGAGGCCCGTTTGATGCTCTGCCACCTGCAGTTCCCAGCATCTAAAGGGACATACAATTATCTATACTATTCTCTCCTTATAGTTTTACCTCTAATAAATAGCTTTTTAAATGATACCTTACAGTTCTAGCCCCTGACAATTTATTTTACTGTTGAAGCAAACATCAACAAAACACAGTGTTTCCACGGGGAATGCTTCCCTGCTAGAATTGTATTATGTTTAAAACTTACATAATGAAAGAGTAGAAACAACTTGAATATGGGATTAATATCTAAAATTACACCACCAAAATGACTGTCAAATTAATATATCAATACGGCAAGAATTGTAATATATTTCTCCTTTTGTTGCATTTACCAAAATTTGAGGAAGCTTTTACTGAACTAAATAATGACGCAGAGTACAAAGCAGCTCGACTGAAAATCCACATTACAATTAGTTTACTGCTCAGCAATTCTGATGTTCCTGTAGAATAGCTCCTTAAACATATATACGCATTGCATTCAGTGCAGATACAGCGCTTTTTTAACACAAACAAACAAAACACCCCAAAACCCACAAAAGCCCCAAACCAAAAAACCAAACACACAAAAAACTAAAGCCAACAACCAGCCGACCAAACCCCACAACAGGCTGTGTTTTTAAGGGATGCTGCTCATTGGAGTTTGCTACGTTTGACAATCGCCCACAGTACGTCTGCGAGGATTTCCACAGCAAGAATTTCGCATCAGATGTTCACTATCCATACCGTTACTGCAGTGTCCGAGCCACTGATTTTTCAGGCAATGTAAACACAGCAGCATGTTTCCCTGCATGGTTATTACTGCTGTAGGTAACGTTTGCTGCGTATCCACGCTCACGGTACTCCCCATCTGGCTTCTCTTCTTACTCGTGGGACATCTAGTGGCAGAAAGGAGACTGGATCTTGGAAGTCAAAATGGTATTTAGAAAAGGGATTCCTGTGGAAAAAAAAGGGCACTGAAACCTTATTTTTTTCTGCGGGTTGGTTTATAAGGTTGAAAGAATTGTGTGGGTTTTCAATATTGATCTTTGAAAACGGTTTGTCTCTTAGTCACAAAAGCAGTTTGTGTGGAAGCAGCAAGGACCAACTGCAACTTGCTTTTGTTAGCGCTGCTCCATTGAGAAATAGCTTCAAGCCTTGCTGAAACAGTTTTACCTGAGTAAGATTGCTCTTTGTTCCAGCTTGCCTCTGTCTCATTTACGACCCCTAACTGCTCCTTCCAGAAGCTGTTTATACCTTTTATTTTACATTGGCCATGTTTCTCTCTCCAGTATATCCTACTGTTGGCCATAAGGTTCTAAGAGCAGATGAGGGGCTCCTCAGCAGCCGGAGCAGACTTCACCATGGCTGTAAGCATTGTGGGAATACGGGTGAGTAGCGAGGCGGGGGGCAGGAAAAGATGTTTTGTTCACAAGTCTTGCTGTACCTGCAGGATGTTCAATGTATTGCTGGATAGCCTCTGCTGGAAATACTTCACAGAAAGATGCTCAGGCTTTTAGCAGGTATGACATGGGATGGGACAGCTCCCTTTTCCGTTCTGTTTTCCTCTCTCCAGGCCTGGGAGAGGTGTAGCACAGTCCAAATAATGGGTACAAGAGGTGTCTTCTAAAAGACAGCAGCCCTGGGTTCTGCATGGCAGTGAGCCTGCACAGCAAGAAGTTTCCTGGGCATCGTCTGGCTGTTCCACTTCCTTCCTATGGCTCCATAAGAATAATTGAGGAAACAGTAGAATGTTCTTCCCTTTTTTTTTTCCCTTTTTTTTTTCTTTTTTCTTCTTTTCTTCTTTTCTTTTTTCTTTTTTCTTTTTTTTTCTTTTTTCTCATTTTTTTATTTTCTTTTCTTAAAAAAAACCTCTTTACTCTTCTTGGCAAAACCCATGCAAACCATCTTCTTTGATGGAGTTGGAAGGGCTAATCTGAACTTTCGTAACAGCCTTGGATACTTCATAGCAGAATCAGATCTGTAGAATAATGTAACTGCCTTTAAATCTCTGCTTTAATGGTGTGGTTTTTATCACCTTTCTAGTACATGACCTGTTTGAGGGTTTTTTCTTTTTTTCCATTATGTTCTGTAGCCTTAAGGGCACAGAATCCATTTAGAAAGCAAATTGATATTCCTCTGACCCTAAGTTTTGAAGGTTTATTTAACAGAGCCCTAATGGAAAGATTAGCTGAAAAATCTCTGAGCATTTCTGAGCTCTGTCAGTAGGTCTCTGCACTTCAAATTCTGAAGAAGGTCATGGCTCTTCCCCTTGCAACCAGCACATGCTACGTAACACCACTGAATGTGGGCTGATGTGCACTTAGATGCTAGGTAGCATCTTCAGAGAAGACGGAAGACCTGGGAGCCCAATGAGGCTCTCCTGTGGCTTAACCCCGGTAGGCATCTAAGCACCACGCAGATGCACGCTCACTCCCTCTCCTCCCCCAGCAGAATGGGGAACAAAATAGGAAAAGCAAAAAATTCCCCTTCTTTTTCTTGGCTGAGCATGATGCTACGTGGTGTGGACTATCCCTTTGGTCAGTTCAGGTCAGTTGTACTGGTTGTCCTCCCAGTTTCTTGTGCATGTCCAACCTACTCATTGGGGGGTCAGAGCTGGAAAAAGAGAAAGCCTTGATGCTGTGCAAGTACTGCTCAGCAATACCCAAAACACTGGTGTGTTGTCAACACTGTTATAGTCACAAATTCAAAAGAAGCAGCATATGGACTGCTATGAAGAAATCTAACTCCATCCCAGTCAGACCCAGTGCAGGCTCTGAGGAGATCCAGCCACTCCGGATGCATTCAGCAGCGCTAATATCACTGGTTGCTGAACTGTGCAGGAACAAGGTGGGAGGTGCTGGAACCATGCAAAGCAGGATGTCTGTGCATGAAGCTGTCTGCCTCCAGCTTGATATTTAAGGGTATTTGCCACCCAAGAGAAGCTGGAGCAACAATTAGGTCCATTCTTGTTACTCTTTTCCAGTTCTGTAAGAGGGGACTTCAACAAAGCAATTGCAGGACATGAGCAGAGGTTGTCTGAGGGCAAAGGGAAGGAACCGCACGTAGGAAAGAGGTGTGTGTGCCTGGGAGACAGCAGGCTTGTAGGAGCAGGAGTGGCTGAGGCGCGGTGGGCAATACTACCTCCTTAGGTGTCTTCCTGGTACTTGCAGAGTTTGGTGCTCCATGCTCAGCTGGGAAAGTACACAGGGAATGGCAGCTTTTTTCATCCTGGTGGTAAAATGCTGACTTGCAGTTGGTGTTATCGGTGGTGTTGGAAAGGTGTGTGTGCATCGGGGTGGCCGGCCCTGGTGCAGCACAGCTATTCTGCTCCATGCCTGGCTGGCAAGCTTGTGTGCCCTCTGTTGTGAGATGTGAGCTCCGAACTGCACGGCTGTGGTGCACCCTGCGAATGACCTGCTGTTATTTCCAGATGGTGTGAAGTCCTACAGACCATACTGGGGAGCCCAAGGAGCAGGGGATTTTTCTGTGTGGTGTTCTGAACCTTTACAGTCCTGAATCAGGACAGCTGGACTGGAATTCAGATTTGTCACGTGAAAGCGGAGCCAAGATATCTTTCCTACTGAGAGGAATCTTCTGATTTAGCAGCTCTGGGCTTTCATGGTATCCTGCATTTTAGGTGGTACTCTAAAAGAGCCAGGCAACTCTCTCCTTGATGCAGTTGCTGCACGTAGCTTACGTGTATCTGGGAGCTGGTGTTTCTCTTCCCAGCCCATCTTCTGCTGCACTTATGCAGGCCCCCAAGGTGTATTCCCACCTCTCAGTCTGTGTGATGGAGACACCAAGTCTCCTTTGCATGTTTTGTGGCTCTGTGTTGTATCATTTACTGTTTTTGTTTGGACACCAGGGAGGAAGGCTGTCCTGTCTCAGCCCCCTGGAGAGGTGGCGTGGCTCTCCAGGATGGAGCCATGGAGCACGTGTGGGAGAGGAGCTCCCAGAGCACAGAGGGGGTGGACACAGCACTTCCTTTCCATGGGGTGGGAAGGCTTCAGGAGGGAAGGCCAAGGGCTTCAAAGGCATCCACCCAGGCCTGCAACACCACAAGACATTTTGGAGAGACTCAGAAGGCTGTGGAATTTGTTATTACTCAGAATGCTGGGGTTGGAGAGGTGGCAACCCCCTCTGCGAGTCAGGAGAGAGACTCCTCTGCAAACCCTTTCTATTCCAACTCACCCTGTCTCCTCTAGTTGATCAGGTAGCAATTCTAGATTATGCTTTGATAATATTTAATTTTTCTTGTTTAAAATATCTTTGGACGTTTTAGATTAATTCAATATTTAAACCAAATAATCTAGTCAGTCCCACCATGGATCTCTAGCTCGATTCTTTTGCATCCGAAGTTATGGCACCTGACCTGTCCCAGGTTCAGCCATGTTGTCACAGGTTTTACACAGCTGGGGTTTCTTGGACTCCAGTCTTTAGGGTTACTCCTGTATTACCAGCAAAGGGGAAAGCAAGCAGATGAGAGAAACTCTTGGCCCTTCAAATGAATCTCTAGTCTTACAGGATTCATGACAGTGCTGCTGTTACCAGCATAATGGTCAGCAGCCACCTTTCTCTTTGAAGCAAGGGAGTTTGAGACACTTAGAATATGAGGTTTTGTAACTAGCACTGTGAATGTATGTCCTTTCTCACTCCAGGAAGCTTCAGATTTGTTGACATGAACAGCAAATTACTGTAGACTAGCTTCAGGCATCGTTCAAGTCTTTAATTTCATTTTCTCATGCTCAGAGACATGCTCGGCTTTGGCTGTATTGGGTAGTCTTCCCTATAGCCAGTCTAGCTTCTTCTCCATTTTTTCCACCTTGTAACCCTCCTTGTTACCCCTCCACCTTATACCTGGTTGTGCGCATACAAACGTAAACTGTATGGTACTGTGGCATCTTCTGATGAAAGGAGGGAACACTTTTCATGGAGACCCCTTTGGAGCAAGTATTTCTTCCCTTTATAAGCCTGTAGTGGACTGTTGCCTCTGTGTCATCCATAGCAAAACTAGGAAAAAGACAGCTTTCAGCCTACCTGAAGCAGTTGGGTTGTCTTCTGCTTTCATGTTTCAGAGGCAATCTTGTCACACAATTGCCTGGATAAAGCAGCATCCCTCCTCTACAGACCTCCATGGACTTCTCTGCAGAAAGGTCTGCTAGAAGCCTCATGTAGATCTCCATAATTGCCAGGTTGTCCATCTTTCAGTAGCCATCCTTCTATAGAGGAAATCCCCTGCAGTGTGGCAGATTGCACTTTTTTCCCTGTTCTTTTGGGCCTGCTGCTTACACGTTCTCTAGGCTGTTCTTTGTTTTTGAAAAGTCTATCAAAAGGCTTAATTAAACTGCTACTTGGTTTGAGATCCTTCTTATAGCTGTTGTTTGCCGTTTGCTTGCGAGACCATGACCATTCAAGGTGACTGAGTTTGGAAACAGATGTCATGTGGAAACTGTCATCAGCTCTCTCTTTTTTTGTGCTTAGATAATGCCTTCCATCCAATGGTTTATCAGTCTGAATGGATAATAGCCCACGACTGCACCTCCCCATTAAGGTGGTGCACAATGAATGGCAGCAGTGGATGGCAGGTTCAGGTTCTGCATGTGATTCTGGTATGACACATTTCTGCTAGTTGAAAGACCAAAGACTTGAATGAGTTTAAGATGTGTTATGCCCCTGTGAACATCCTCCTGTTGTCTAATGTGCTGATATCCAGGAACACCTGTAAGTCTGCGAGTTGTATTTTAAAATCATCCAAACTATAGTTATGAAGCCTTGTTTGAAAATGACCTCTAGATGCCTGTGTATTGGGGAAAGTGTGTATGAGTGACATAATAATGTGAACACTGGTTTTTCAGAGGGGAACCTTGAAATTTCGGTAGCTTATCCACACTAGCGATGCATATTTCTGCTAGCAGCATCTCCTCCTTGCCATCTGACAGTATTCAGACAGAAGTTGTATTTGAAGTGTGGTTCTGACTAGCAGCCCTTGTTTGGTCTACTGAATCTTCTTCAAAAATGGAGTCTAGTCCCATGAAACCTTAAGCACTCTCCTAATGTTGCTAATGTGTCACTGTCACTTATGCAGCTCCCTTGCTTGTGCCTCAGGTTTGTAGAAGACTGTAGAGGTACAGGGAGGAGAAAGCACTGAGATGGAGGCTGCAGTGGACTCACTGCGTATTTTGTTACTTGATTAGAGAAGAATAATTAATAACTGAAGTGACTTCCTAGGGTGAGAGTGGTAGCTGGGCTGACTTGGATGGTTTTTATTGGTATGCCTGATCCTTTTTGTGTTGCAAAACTGAGGCAAATGTTTCTGAAGTAGAACCTCAAAGGTTGAACTCTTCAATTTTGCCATATTAGTTGGACTGATTTTGCCAATTGTCCATGTTGTCTTTGTGGGATGGGTTTCTTACTCGGAAATGTACCCATTTCCCAAAAAACTAGTGGTTGTGATTGTGCACTATCACAAGCACTAGTCAGAGGGACCCCAACCCTTGTTGGAGCTCCCTCTGGGATTCCAGCCCCATGCCAGCAATCCCAACCTTGGAGACTTAACCCCCCATTGAAGACTCCCCCTTGGGCCCCGCTCCGCAGGCTTTTGCCTAGCAGAGACTTACCAACCGAGGTACCTCTTAGCCCAACCCTGAGTAGCTTTCGCTGCGCCTTACGAGCAGGCTTTAGTGGGACTCTAACCCACGTCCTACCTAAAGTGGGACTCTAACCCCACGTACTGCGCAGAGTGGGACTCTAACCCACGTCCTACCTAGAGTTCTGTTACCCATTAGAAGAATGCCTTTTTACCTTGTTCCAGGGGATCTTGCTCAGAATTCTTTGGTCCGGGGATCAGAGGTTGTCCCTGAGAATCCCTCGGTGCCAGCTGGAGGTCCTGCGATCCCTCGGATCCGTTGAAATTCAGAAGCAGGGTCCCATCTGGGTCGCCAAAACTGTCACCAAAATCAGGAATCAAACTCCTTAACACCAATGTAGCATTAAGAAGCAGGCATTCTTTATTACGGCGCCGGATGCATGGGGGATCGTTCCACCTAGCGTGCATACCACAGGTTACATCAGCCGAAACTTATATTGTCCAATTACATACACATGCATCAAATTTCCCAGAATGATCATGCACATCCATTCTGTTTCCCAGAACTGGTTATCATATTCGCGTGGTCATTACGCATGCGTCTTTGAGCTCCGAGGGGCTTCTGTGAGGGTCTCTGATGGTCCTTGGTGGTCGTACAGGTGCGTCCTTTAGTTGACCCCTTCTTCTGGACATGCGCAATCCCACCTTGCTTATGTAACTTGCTTCCCTTCTTCATGGTGCAGGGTCCCTAACAATGATTTGGCACCCTTAACGCACACCGATTATTCTAACCACCCTCGACTCGTTGTCAAGGTGGGCTGGGGCTGTACTGGGAACATAGCAGCATGACCATACTACTCCTCGTCCAATTGTCTTTGGGCATAGTAGGATATCCATAGCCATAGGTGTACAAACACAATATTAAAGTATTGTCTACCCCACTCCTATCTCTATGTTGCTTAGTTACAAAAAACCGAACTAATAATTTTGGTTACATCTGGTTACAATGTGGGAGGTCATATCACACAAAAATACCTGGAATCCAGGGTGAGCAAGGTAACTTGTCCTCTGGCAACTGTTGGAGACAAGTGTGTAAATCCTGGGTGACCAAGGTAACTTGTCCTCTGGCAACTGTTGGAGACAAGTGTGTACCTACTGTGAGGCTATCGCATACACAAGCCTGCTGAGCTCAAGAAATCTCTGGGCTAGAGAACAGCAGGATTTAATACAATAGCATACATTTATTTTGGCTGTAACAATGCTGCTGTTGGGAATCTGGTCAGCCTTACAGTTCTGATGACTGGGACAAGTCTGTAGAGCAGCTTATGGGCTCTGTGAGAGGAGGAACCAGTCTTTCTGGCCCTGGAAATCCAAACTCCTATGAAGAGAAATGCCTGCCTCTCTCATTTCTCTTCTGCCAGAGTCTCTCTCTTCCTGCATTCATGCTGATTCAGCCCCATGTATATGTATGCTTGCTCCTGGTTTTCCTCTGTTGCCCCAAAACCTGTGACAGTTGGACACGTTAGAAATGGGATTTTCATGACTGACAGGAGGACAGGCAGTATGGCAAGTAAGAGGGACGTTGGAGCTGACTGCTGGGAAGGGAGCAGAGTAGCATGTATGGAGTGGGTTTGGGTATCAAAAAAGGTCAGCACAGCTGCTGCTGTGCTGAAAACTTGCTTTAGAGATGGACTTGATTTTCAGATGCCAAGTGTTAAGCTGGTCCTTTCACCATTTAACCTCACCTTCTATGTGATGGAAAATTACTGCCCTCATGTTCTCTCTTTGTCCTGTTGTAATACTAAACACTCTCAGAGAGATGCTTATCCATGCTGTTAATGTGTAGTAATGGGATTGCTATTTTAAAAATCGATACAAATATCACACTAAAAAAGAAGGGCTTATAGATTAGTCTGTCAAGAGCTGTTTTAATAGATCTGTCTGACATTTGAGATACTTTCCCCAAAAGTACTCTTTCAGTTTCAAATTACTTTTTAAATGTTGCTGGTTGCAGATTCCAGGCTAGCTAATACAAGTTGTTAGAGTGAAAACCTTTCTCTGCAGTTTCAGAGAAGCTGGAAATCATAAATGTTTTCATTATTTTTTCAATTGATCAAGAATGTATTCTCTCACAAATTAGGGAGCGGCAGCTCCAAACACATGCTTTATTTTTGTGGTTTCAGCCATCTGGTAAACTGGAGAAGCTGGAAAGTTGCAGATTATGTGAAAGTTTAGAACGAATCTTTCTAATACTGCCACTTGCAGTGTGAAAAGCTGAATGATGCTGACTTGATTGAGACTTTTTTTGAGATGCAAAAAATTGCTAGCAGATGGTATATGCGTTTATAATCTAGGTATTTGAAGTCGTCTTTAATATCCTTTTTATATTTTAACAATATTTCTTACCCTTCTCATTTCCTTCCACAGCTCTGTATGGAATGTCTCAATGATCCTTGTCTGTCAGTGTACTCGCAGCCTTTCTTTTTCTATGATTCCTAAAGGCCTCTTAATTACCAATAATTGCAGCCGTTCATCAAATTCAGGGCCGTGTCTTTGGGGTGTGTATGTTCTGCTGAGAGTCTGAGGCCAAAAAATGTTACCCATGCCAATAGCTTGAAGGATTGCAAATCTTTGAAGAATTACTGTTGTTATTGCTCACTCTAAGACTTAGCACTGCTCAGAGAAGTACAGGGGTCCGTACGTGCAAGAGTTTGATTCAGGGGTATGTTTGACTTGACTCCATCTTAACATCTGCTGTAGTTTCCACTTTGCAAACACGGAGGAACGAGGAACTAGCAGAATTACTCCCTTCCTCTTAGAGCCCACAGCATCAGCAGCAAGCAAGTAGATAAATGGAGGGAAGAAAGGAAAAAACGTGATAGACATTCACTGCTGCAGCTGGGCGGTTCTTCACTCCTTTGGAGATTCTCCATTCTGAGACTGGACAGAAGGTTTTGCTTGTTTGTGATCACCTTTGTCCTGTAGCAGGTATAAAAAAGTTTCACTAGGGACTGCTAGGCTTGTTGGTGTCTTGTTGGATCAGGACACTCCAGTGAAAGTGGTTGCGGCACTTTGATAGAGCTAGCAGATTTTGTGATGCTCTCAATTACCTTTGAAGGTTGAATAAATGGAGCTATCCTGCTGTTTTATGTGCTCGGATTATTTTTATCTCTGCAACATACCAGGATGTTTTGTCCTTAATTCAGCGTTTTGTGGAGGGTTGCTATAAAGCTCTGTTTGCCATAGGATCTGTGTGGAATGGCTACCTGATCTAGGCTTTCCCAAATAATCTATAATGCTCAGTTATATGCTTTATCTTTAAAAAGTCTTCACAGCACACAGCTCTAAGCATGAACCAGACAAAGACTCCACAGCCACTTTGAGGTCCTCAGACTTTAACCAATATAGAACTGGACGTTCAAACTTTGTGTAGTGGCGGTGAGAATCACAAAGCTGGGGTGTTTGGTGTTAACTGCAGTGAAATAGCCAAAGAATAGATTTGGCCCTAGGTGTCCACAGGGCGGTGAGGATGAGACAGCGGGTGTAATGGCAGGAATCCACTGAGCCTTGAAAAATTTGGCAATCTTTGAAAGAAGTGCAATTGTAAAGAAGGGCCCATTGTAATGCCCTTATGCTTATTCAGAAATCATTGTCTAAAATTAGTCCAGACCTGGTGTTATTTAATCTCACAGTTCTTGATATTTGCTATGTATTAGGAAGCACAGCAATTTCTGCAGAACTTGGTAAAACACCCATTTAAAATCTCTCTCTGGTTTAAAGAGCCCAGAGAACTTCAGCCTTGTCCTATCTACATTTTAAACTATTTTTGAGTTCACAGACTTACTGTAGGGTTTAATGGCCTGGAAGGTAACTAAATCAAATGGCTTGTTTACCTATAGGCCAAGTCTGCCCTCAGGCAGACCAAGGCCAAGCCTAAAGGTCTTAATGCTTGGTATTGCAAGCAGGGAGGTTAATCCCAGCAAACTTCTTTCCCCCATGTTTTGTTTTTATTTATAGCCTGTTCCTCTCCACCAGTTTTCTGACTCTCCTCGCTCACACTGTTTTCCCCCAGTAGCTGTTTTTTGGGACACACACTGTTCCCACCCCAGGCTGATCTTGCTGGACGTGGTTTCTGGCCAGCCCATCACTTAGTGGGACTGGTGAGGTTTGTTTCTTGTCATTGTCTCCATGGTTGTTTTGTCAGGTCTGTGTCTGTATACTTGGTTTCTGGTTTCCCTGTTTTTCCCTTGGTTTCCCAACTGACAGGGTCCCTGATGAGATAACCTTGCTGGAGTAAACATTCTCACACTCTCACATGCCCTCATCAATTGGTGTGACTGACTAGGTTTGCTCATTTTTTTAAAAATTTTTTTTTTTTTTGGCCTTTGCTCATCAATGCTGTCCGTCACTCCCTCACAGGGCTGCTGGTAATTCTCTCCCTCCCTGGTCATTCCTAGTTTAAAGCCCTCTTTACCAATTCCGCCACCCTACTGGCAAAAATACTATTGCCCCACTTCGTGGTGGATCCCATCTCTCCCAAGCAGAAGCTGATCTGCAGTGGTGTCCCGTGGTCACAGAAACCAAAACCAGCACCAGCTCCGCAACCAATTGTTGACCTGCATATCGGAGCTCTATAGTCAGTCAGTCAGGTGGCCCAGATCCGTGGCTTGATGGCACGTTTGGCTCCTCTTCAACTTTGAGGGTGGTGAACCTTTTCTGTTAAAGTCTGTTGTAGATGTAGAAGTAACTAAAATGGTAGGAAACATCAGGAGAGTGATGAAGGGAAGTGCATTGCCCCTGAGAACATAGCTGACAAAAGTGACTGTTGTTTCTTTTTTTAAACTGTGGGGATGAAGTGAAGATACTTGCCTTTTTTCAGCCCTGTTCATCGCCCTAAGGTCCCTTCTTCAGTATTGTGGCTGTATTGTGAAACTGCTTTCTTCAGGGAACACTTCCAGCTGGGACCAAGGTTGACGGGAGCACAGAAGCCAGAGACCTGTTCCTAGCTAGACCTGTTCCTAGACCTGTTCCAGGATAGATATAGCACAGAATAAATATAGCACCAGACTATAGCACGCTTAAACCTACTTGCTGTCCTTAGGAGGAAACTGCTGGTCCTGGGACTCTGAGTGGTCTTTAACCTTGTAAATATAGTGTCTTGGAAAAAGAATGAGTGAATGCTTTGTACTGCTGACTTGCTAAAGATGTACTGGAAGAAAGGCAAGTGTGACCAGACTTGGAGAAATTACAAACCCTAACAGAAATGTGTACTCTGTATGCAATACCAGTGCGTTCTAGAGAGTCATTTATTGTCAGAATTGATGATATCTGTTCAGACTAGGGAGAGTAAGAGGGGTGTTTCTGGTCCCCTTTTTGCTGCTGGTTGTGACTGCAGCTAGAAAGTCTGGTTTTGGCGAAAGCGATGCTTTGTATTCTTCTCCACACCTGCCTGTGAAGTCCAGGGGATGTCTCAGAAGCAGCAGTGTCTGCAGAAGCAGCTCTCCAGAAGTGTGACTACAGACAGGTCATGCACTTCACCTTTGTGCCTGACCTTAGACTTATGCTGTTCTTCCCCTTAAAGTCTGTCGAAGCCACCCACCTCCCCAGACACCAAGCTCCTTATGGTCTTTGGAAAACAATGAAATGTATAAGTGAGTGGATCAAATTCATGGTTTACTCTAAAATGCTTATCTTTCATTATAATGCTGCATGAGGGACATCAAATTCATAAACTACCTCTATAAAGAACAGACTGCTTAGTGTTTTTAAGCACATAGGCTTGACAGCGGCAGCTGATTAATAATTAAAATAATGGTCAATGAAAGAAATATACCTTTGCTAATCTATAATTACTTGGAAGCTTCTTCATACATTTTCCATGAGAGTCTTTTCCTTGTAAGACTCAAAAAGTATATTTAGTGTTTGTTTGCTTTCAACTATGGTTTTCAGCGGATATTGACTGAAACAGCGTCTTAATCAGTCTGACCTCAGCCCCCAGGGGACTTTTTTCCATTGACTGTACCTCTTCCTCCTTGCCTCTCCCTGTGTGCTGAAATTCTTGTCAGAGCTGCTAGCTTTATTAATGTTGCCTCTAGTACTTCTTCTTTTAAGACTCTTTTTAGCTCAAAACTTTTCTGAACATTCCCATCTTGGTGGGCAGTTCTTGCTGACTTTGACCTGAGCTAAATTTCTTGGAAGCAGTTTCCTCCCATCCTCCTACTTTTCTCAAACTGACCTTCCAGCAGCAGCTGTGCTGAGAACAAAATACTAAGTAATGCAAAGCATTTTAGAGGGCTTGAGGAGTCAGGTCTTCTGTGTGAAGACCACTCAAACTGGATAATTCAGTCAGGTTTTCCCACCTCAAGCCTGGAGTGTGGCTATTGTTTTTTTCTGTGGACTTGGCAAGGGTTCTTGTATTCTGTTTTTCTTCTCTGCATTCCCTGCCACCTACTTTTTCATTACTTCCTATTTCAGCAAGTTTGATTGAATCCAGCTTTTCTATTGCAAAACAAAGGTGTCCTTGGCCTCTCATCACTACGTTGTTTTTAGAAAACAAGTTGTTCAGAGTGATCTGGGGTGAATGACACAGATGATTTGAGATGCTTGTAGCTCTGAAGTCCAATTCCTTAAGCAAAAGGCCTCTGTAGATACAAGGTACGGTGCTTGCTAAAAGAGGAGCTCACTAACCCAAAGCGAGTGTGAAGGGTGGTTTGTCAAGTCATCCCGTTAATGGCTTGGCTTGTGAAACATGCAGGGCTCGGCAGGCTGATGAGCAGGGAGTTCATCTGATCTTTTTTTCATTCATCAGCTCCGCTCAGGAGTCACCACGTCGTAAATAGAGCCACTGGCAAGTGAGGCGTCAACGCGCAATGTGCTCTTGTCACTATAAGAGTGCCTTAACAGACGCACGTTTACTGTCTGTACTTGGACTACACACCGGGAAGTGTCACGGGGAGCCTGTAAGGACATGGGGCAGGCGGAGCGTGCGATGCTGCGGTCAGGCTGTTGCAATGCAGAGGTGGCTGCTCTCTGTGGTTCTGTGGACAGCCGTAACAGGTGTCTGCCAGCATCTAAGAAATTGGTTGCTCTGCCTCAGAGAGCCTAATGTTGTGCTCTCCCTCCAGTGCATATCAGTCTCAGGTTAACTGTAAATCCAGCTTCTTGCTCCTGTTGTCTCCCCGATTATTGGAATCCTGGAGCACCTTGGGGCAGGTTACAGCTTCCCACAAAATGTACCATGGAATTGCATTACTATACAGAAGGGCTTGGGAAGGATGCAAGTCAGGGTTCCTCCTGACGGTGGCTGAATTGAGGAAAAATGCGTAAGAAATATCACAGTGTCTTTGACAGTCCCTCTCTTTTACAACAGCTGCATTTGCACCTGGGCTATTTCCAACAGGCACTGCGGACTGGTAAGTGAATTTAGCCTGTGCCCACATCTGTTCTGTGCTCTTGGAGCAATAGTCCAGTATCTGCTGCCAGAAGTGCTGTTTTGGGGCACCCTAAATTTATCACTCTGGATGACCTGCATTTCCAACCACACTTTCCAGCTGAACAATTCTCCTGGCACTCTTTTCATATTACCTCCATGGGACAGATGATTGCTGTCCCTTTTTGTTCTGTGGCAGCAGGGAAACAGAAAGCAACAGGGCTTGGACAAGTTATCTCTGGTCAACCTGCCACCTACCTGGTCAGGGACTGGTAATAGGCAGCATGTTCCTAAAAGCTGCCAAGTTTGTACATAGGTTAGCTAGGGCTATGTAACTGCCTGACTGCGTGCTTTTGGTCCCTTCCCTGGTAAATCCTGTCCTAGGTTAATAAAAACGTCATTAGCTGCATCTGGGGGTGAAAGGATCTGGGGGACAAAAGGTTGAATATGAGTCAGCAGTGTTCCTTGGCAGCAAAAGAGGCCAACGACATCCTGGGCTGTATTGGCCAGAGTATGGCCAGCAGCTCCAGCAAAGTGATCCTTCCTCTTTATTTAGCATTTCTGAGATCACATCTGGAGTGCTGTGTCCAGTTTGAGGCTCATCAGTACAAAAAAGACCTAGATGTACTGAAGTGAGTCAAAGCAGAGGCCACCAAGGTGGCTGGGGACTGAAGCATGTAATACATGAGGAGAGGTTGAGTACTGGATTCATTCAGCCTGGAGATGAGAAGGTGCTGGGGGATCTTAATGGTATCTGCAACTGCCTGACATGGGAGGGTGTAGAGAAAATGGACCCAGACTGTTCTCAGAGATATGCAGGAATAGGGCATGATGCAATGGATGCAAGTTGGAACACAGGAAATTGCAATTAGACGGTAGAAAAAACCTTTCAGCCTGAGGGTGGTCAAACAGTAAAAAAGGGGTCTGGAGAGGTGGCGGGATTTATATTCTTTGAGATATTCAGGTTGCTGTGAGCTGTGTATAGTTCAGTTCTGATTTACCTGGGCCTGTTTTGAATATGGGATTAAACCAGAGACCTCCAGAGGTACCTTCCCACTTACATGACTCTGATTCTGTGATTTCCACGAATTAAAGGCATTTTACCTAAGATATTGTATTTGGATATTTGATTAAGTGTACCTTTTATAGGGGGGGATAATCAAATGCCTACTGCTGATGCGCACTATTATCTGCATAGCGGTGTGAAATTTGAATAGATGTACAAGGTTTGCATGTTACATCCAGTTTCCAGAGAATGGAGACTGAAATATTCACAAGCATATGTTCATTTCAACTGAATATCATTAGATGAATTTGACAGCATGTTTTAGTAATCTGTCTCTGTAAAAACAGATGTACTTCTTCACTGGAGCAGTTTCTTTTGATTAAATTAAAATTTGTGAAAGCTTTTTCTTCAGTGTTACCACTTGTCTTTGTGCCATATAGCTTCGATTTATGTATATGATCTCAGTGCATGCAAAATAGGCATATGAATATTATGCATAAAACCCCCTCAAAATAGAAAACTGTATTGTTTAGCATGTCTCAGTTATGAACTTTACAACAGTGAGTGATACTAGTTATTAGTAGGGATAATTTTCTGAATCTTGCAACAATGTTACAATAAGCCTTAAAAAAATGAGTGAACTTGATATTTTTCTTAAACATTCTGGGTATATTCAAATATACGCTATTATTGAAATATGTGTGCTTCCTTTTAAAAAGGGTGGTTTTGATTAAGTTTACTTTTGATGCAAATGTGAAGAGAATTTATTACTACTTTCAATTTTTTGTTTTTTAGTTTTGAAAGCTTTCATTGCTAGGCCCATATCTTAAAGAACTGCTGTGTAAATGCAGTAGACTTCCCTGTGATAGTCATCGACTGAATTATTCTGGATTAATGCACATTTTTATTTTGATCCTAGTTAAATTCAAAGAAACCGATGTAGCTGTAGCAAAGCTATAAGCTTGTGAGCCTACTGCATTGAAACTGGTGGGAGTCAGTCTTCAATTGACGAGTGTGTTTGAGGCCAGGGGGTTGTTTGGGGTTTTTTAGCTGATCTAAAGTGTCTTAAGCTTTTTGTCTCCTCTCCTCTCCTCTCTCCTCTCCTCTCCTCTCCTCTCCTCTCCTCTCCTCTCCTCTCCTCTCCTCTCCTCTCCTCTCCTCTCCTCTCCTCTCCTCTCCTCTCCTCTCCTCTCCTCTCCTCTCCTCTCCTCTCCTCTCCTCTCCTCTCCTCTCCTCTCCTCTCCCCTCTCTTCTCCTCTCCTCTCCTCTCCTCTCCTCTCCTCTCCTCTCCTCTCCTCTCCTCTCCTCTCCTCTCCTCTCCTCTCCTCTCCTCTCCTCTCCTCTCCCCTCTCTTCTCCTCTCCTCTCCTCTCCTCTCCTCTCCTCTCCTCTCCTCTCCTCTCCTCTCCTCTCCTCTCCTCTCCTCTCCTCTCCTCTCCTCTCCTCTCCTCTCTCCTCTCCTTTCTCTTCTCTCTCATTTTTGAAGCTTGATGAACGCTTTCTCAGAACATTTCCATCAAATTAAGTGCATAAAAGCCTGAGGTGCACAATTGCTAGTCACTCTGAACATTCATAAGCTGAAAATTACATAATTATTTTTGGTGGATTTCTTTTATTTTTAAGGCTTTTACAGAAAGAATCTGACAGTGTTCTGTTCATACCTATTAATATTTCACACCAAAATGCACTTTTAAAGCTTTCTGGGCTAACATGCATATCGGAATGATTTCACCCATTGTTCTCCAAATGCAATGCACTCTCACACTTCAAGTATATACAAGTGTCTGCATTTAGGAATCTAAATTGTTAAAAAGGATTTTAAATGCTTGTGAAACAGCAGGATAGGTAATAAGAGAGGGTAGGACCACAGCTTTCTGCTCTGTCATAACCCAGCTTTCAAGGTCCCATAACACTAGGTCTCTGTATCTTTGCGAGGTCACGCTTAAGTTTGTCTAGGAGACTGTCGTCTTTAAGTGAGACTAGCTGGACACTCAGACTAATAAGAGGTGCTTCTAACAGACTTGGATGCTGTCAATAATCCCTTTTTGAACAGTTCAAGTATCTGTAATTGCCAAAATACTGCCATTTTGCACTAGGTTATGTTCTCTTTAGTGTGCCATTTAGTTTGTCATTGTAGATGTGATAGAATATTCTGTTACATACCTTGGAAAGGCAAATAGCTAAAAAACCAAAATCACTTTCAGTAATTAATATTAAATCCTTGTGACTTGAGCAGCCAGCCAGAAAGATGCCATTCTAGAAGGTTTTCCATTCAAAATGAGTAAGAAGCACTGGAGCTGGGTATCTTTTATGAAACTTCATTTATCTCCAGCAGTGCACCTGCCTTCCTGAATATTAGAAAGAAATGAGTCACCAGAAAGTGTTGCCTGTTCACAGAACCGTGTCTCTTGAGCAGTTGTCTCCACAGAGAAGTGCTCTTTAGGTTTTTCCAAGATCCTTAAAGACCCAAACCCCAAAGAAGCTCTGCTATCTGTGTTTTTGTTGCCAAAACTGTACTGTAATGGGATTTATCACACCTATGCTTCAGGTAGGACTCTGGTATAGTTTGAATAGTTTCGTTGACCTTTCTTGGAAAGAAGAATACCTTCTGCAGGTGCTCATTTTACTGAGCTTTAATATAACCTAGAATTTAAGCCAACAAATTGCCTGTGTTATCTGAAAGGAAAGAAGACTTGTAGTGGCTGGTAGGTGCATTGCACTGGTCCACACACCCAGCAACAGGGGTCAGATCTCTTTCTTTGCTAAAAAAGTGTGAGGGAAAGTCTATCCTTGTCCTTGATTCCTCTGCTTTATCTCAATGCTTTTGTGGGGTGCCTGTTGCTAGAGTATTGAGCTGCCGTCCATGGAACAGCTTCAGATGTTTTCCTTAGCCAGAGCTGGGAAATGGTAAAAGACACAAACAGGGAACTTCTCACCTTTGCTAAGAACAGCTGGGCATTTAAGGAGCCAGGTGAGGTAGAGCAACAAAGGGCGTGGAGTTGAAATGGCAGGTAATTCTCTTTATTTCTCCCCAGGTTTGTTGTGCTCATGCTAATTATGTTCAAGGTGCTTTTGAGGATAAGAAGTGCTAAAGTATTATCCTATAGTTCACATTTAATAATTTTCATTGCTATCTCCCCCTCCTCTTCTAATGCTGTTGAGAAATGCAGTATCTGAGCTGGAAACACGATGAAACAGTTTTGTTCTCCCCAGTGGTTATGAATCTGAAATCACAACATAAAAAGGGTAAGGAGCCACATGAGCTGTTACCCCTGCTCAAGGTGAGTTTCTGCAGTTTGGATAAAAAGGGAAAAAGTGGGTTGTTATAACAAGCAATAAAAGGGGGTACAGAAGGCAGGTCATACACAGTAAGTGAACTTCTGTGTGCAACTGCGTCAGTATCTGTTTCCTGCTCAGAAACAGAACAGTGTGAACAGATTGTAGCCAAAGCAAAATAAATCCAGAGGGATTTCTGTGATAGAAATGCTCTTTGTGAATCTCCATGTAACACTTTGTTTTAGCTTCTGTAATTAGTAAATACCCTGGCTGTTCTATGACAGTATTTGGCACTTTGTTCTCTCTGGTGATCCATGGGGAGAATTTAGACTAGGGAAGGATGGTGATCAGCACTCAACAGGATAAGTATTTCACCTTTTTGCCCATTTGATCCATCATGCTTTGATAGTGCTGCAAAACTCATCTGTATTTTTGCTTGGGCTCTTCTCTGAGTTTCAGGTGGGAACAGATGACCCAAGAATACTTTCAGCCATTGAATTCTGTGGTGGCTATGCTATGAAACCCCATATACAAACCTCCAGTAAGACACTGTCTTTCAACAGTGTGCTAGTAATGTGTGGCTCAAAGCTTAGCCAAAACAACCGTATTCCTAAAAAGGATTTCATGGGCAGTAGTTGGTGATTTTAATGCTATTAGTCCATGACAGTCTACTTGGCATTAGAATTTTCACTCTGTGTGGTGAAGTGAGACTAACTTAGTTAAAAAAACAAACAAACAAAACCCCCACAAAACAATCTTTACTAGAGAATTAATATATTTGTTAACTTCACAGGTGCACTGTCAATTCTGCCTTCACCAACAAAAAGCCCCTCTTAAGCTCTCATAGGTCCTGGGATAGAAAGTGATTTACCTCCAACCACTGAAATGAACCCCACAGTACCTGACTTTCTGTGTAGCAGAGGCTGCAGGGTTCAGAAATTCCTGTAGCTCTTGGGGCACTATTTGCCTTAAATCTGCTCTTTTGCTTTATACTTTCTTTTTTTTAAAGGATCATAAGGTTCATTGGTGTGCAGAAGCATCTGTCTTCCTTACAGTCTCTTCTCCGTTCTTGGCACAACGGAAAATGTTTTCATATCTATGTGAATTTCCATTTCCTAGTAATACAAGTGCTTGCTGTACTTTGATTCCTGCATAGATAACGGCACTGGTGGTCAGAATGCTGATCCTGAGGATAAGGGCTCTTACTTCACTGATCAGAGAAACATAGCTCTTTGGCCGGGATCTGTAGTAACACCTTTTCTATTGTTCACAAATACTCACCTCTATTTAGTCCAAACCTGGAGTTATATGCTTTCTGTGAATTAGGAAAGACAGCAAATTCTGTGCAGTTTGGCAAATTCTCACTGAAATCTCTCCAGTGGTGACAGACCTGATTTTGCTGGAATACAGTAAATATTAGTGTATTTGCTATCACTTGGTATAATTACTGTGGGTTTGGCATACTTGCACGTGTATTCTCAGACCAGGAATGCAGGAATGCTGGGAGGTGTGAATTATTGCCAGTGGAGGAGCTCTTGTCTTTGGAAAATATTGATCATCTTTGCCCAGGTAGACTAAAAACTTCCTGACGCATTCAGAGAGCATCTCTGACTTATGCTTGGGGTGCCCAATTTCTTACTTGAGGTATGGGGGGATTTGCTACACTTGAGAACCATAAAGTGGCCCGAAAAATCTGTCTGCTCTCCAGGTTTGCAATGCGTAATAGGACCAGGCAGAAGGGTTTGTTCCCCAACTCTGCAGTTACTTTTTTAAAGGGATGATTGAGCTCCTCATTTATGTACTCATTGATTTCTCTTCTTGAGAGTTATCAGCCAGGCTGGTTTCACAGGGCAGTGACTAAGGGACTTACTGCAGGTATAAACCACAATAAAGATTCATGTTCAGTACATCAATAATGCTGATGCATGACCATATTGCTACTGTCTGCCCCTGAAAACTCTGTTCTTGTGAAATACGATGACAGAAGATGTACAGAAGCGATTTAGCTCCCTCTCAGGATTAGCTGCAAGTCTTTGATATGTTTCTGTATGTTTCTTAGGAGTAGTGGATCACTTGGATGAGTTATGTCTTTGGTCTGAACACGCATGTGGTAGAGGTGGGCAGGATGGTCATCCCTCCTGACTTAAATAAAAGGTCCCTGGCATGTGCTGTTCTAGGAAAAGTTTCTCTCGTGGATGGTGAACCTGCATCCTACATTGCTGGGTCTGGGTTGAGTGAGGAAATGAAAGAAAACTTTTTGTGTCAGTTTGGCAGTGCACAGCAAATAAAATGCAAACTGCAATAGCTTCCAATGGTTTAAACTCTTAACCACTTTTTACTATCAGCTTAAGGTAGGCTTCACGTGGTAATAGCTCTGACATGACAAGGGAAGTGGAGAGGCATGCGTATGAAATTACAGGCATAATGGCTTTAGTTAAGACTTAGCTTTGTGTGGTTATTTTGTGATCCTAGTAACATGTAATGTCTAAGCTTCTTCAGTCTATTTGCTGCTTATTTCATAGTTGAACCAATTGCATAACCAAGCCAAGACGGAAAGAAAATGGAGCAATGAAGTCCATGGCAGCTGCCTGTTCATAAGTCATTAATTGCTAGTCTGCAGTATGTATTGTAGGGCAGGCACAGAGCCATTAACCCTCTAACTGAAAACGCCTGCAAATGCAGATGTGTCTATGCCAAGGTAATGTGGGATTTAAGGTAAATAAAGCCATCTCCATCACAGAAGGAAAGGTTGCTCTGAGGCCAGGCTGCAGGCTGGAAAAATCCAGCTCCATTCCCTCACTGCCTCTTGGCAGAATGACTTGGCCGAGTTGGTTAGCCTTTTTGTGCTGCAGGTCCTTGCAGAGTAGCAGTACCTGCCTCACCGTGACTAGAGGGAAAAGTGCATCTGACGCTTCTCACTCCTGCTCTTGCAAAAGCTACAGAAGTACTTCTGCTGAGCTTTTTTGGTGGTTATCCAGTTACATGTCCTAGCCCACTGAGTGCATGCTGGGAACAGATTCCTATGTGCATCATTCCCTCCATTTGGATTCCAGAGAAAAGCCTGGAGCTGGGTGAGCGGAGGGAGCCCAGTGCATGGCAGCAGGTTCTTTAGTCTGGATGCTCTGGCATCACACTTCAGAATGCACTTGCACAGTTTAGAGACACCCCTGATTGCCAGGAAACAGCACTGTGAGCTTTTGATCATCAACACAAACCCCAAACACCTCAGCTTGTTTTTAATGGTTGTGTTTTCAACACCCAGATCTTTAATTACAACACATACTTGTTTTGTCTTGGGCCTTTTGAACAGTATGGCCTTTGTTCTTTCCCTCTGCTGCTCTGGGATTGCTTATGGATTAGAAGCTTCTGCCCTCCAGAGCTGGATGCACATTCTCCTTGCATGCTCATCCACTGCAGTGCAAAGTAAAATAGGATTGTGGGGGAGTGCTTGAGCTGGTGGGGTGGTGACATCTGTCCAAAGTGGGTGATGAAAAGGACGTAGAAGGTTCTCCAGCAGCACACCGGATAGCTCTGCTTTCTGCCTGGAGAGGGGACTGGGAACAATCCGGCTCTCCAGGGAGTCACTGTGAATATCACGGCAATAGAAATAACTCTTACCAAAGTGAATAGCTTTAGGTTAAAGGCAGAAGGAAACCAGATTACTTTACACCAGTGAGTGTCAGACAAAAAATTAAGGAATTGAGAGCAAGTTTTTTGTTGGGTGAAAATACCAGTTGTTGTAAAATCCTCTGTTGTACTCACCAGTGTTTCAATGACCTTGTAGTAAATTAGATTAATAGGTGTTGATTTTAGAACTGTGTTTCATTATCTTTTGATACATTAAAATCTAATTATTTGTTCCCACAAACATTTCCTTATACTTCTGGCTTTTTAATAGTGCTGTCAATTGCATAAATTTAGCTGCAGTCTTGTTATCAGTTCCTGCAGTACATTGGCAGCAGGTGGGACAGAAGCATTGCTGTTCTCTTACAAATAACCTGCAACTGTTATTTCCTGCGCCCTGCTGCAATTACGCCTGTCTTCATTATTAATTGGTGAATAATCCTGCTGTTGCTCGCTCCTGTGCATTATGTCTTCCTCCGTGCCCTCCCTTAAAAGGAAAGCATGACACATTAAAAAGGTGGGGCTTTGCAAGCTGAAGTATATCAAAACCTTCGTCTTTGAGTAATGATTTCAGTAGGATCGCTGGGGCATATTCTGGAGACTTTGGTAAGTGCTCCACGCTGGTATGTGATTAGGCAGTGGTTTTTCTCTACTTAAAAGTATATACTTTTAATATGCTGAAATTGAGGTAGCTGTGCATCTGAAGTTTGGCAACATCTTTTTCTTTTTGGAAGCTTTCACATGAAGCCAGCTGCTAGAATTATGTTAATGCAAATAGATTTATCTGAAACCTTTCTGAGAATGGAAGCTGGTCTTGCTTTTTCAGCTGCAGACAAGTTTTTAAAAACCTATTTATTAAAGTCTCTTTAGGACTAGTTATTTTTTGGCACTTTTTTTTTTACTTAGTCACTTCCAGGCTGAAGATTTCCTTGGAATATGCTCCTTCAAGTGCTGTGGAAGTCATAGTAATAATCTTATATTTAGAGGATTATTCTGGTATTTATCTAATGGTTATTACTCTCAAAATGTGTTAGTTTAAGAAGGTCATGCTTTAATGCGCTAGTCTGTGCTTTAAAAATGTCTTCCTATATATTTAATGGGTTGGAAATGTGATAGAAAATGAACTGTGTTTGCCTGTTACATAGACTGCAGCTGTGTCACATCTTTTAAAGTATGTATGATAGCTGTGTAACTTCCAACACTCACGGAGTTAACAAGCTTTGCTCACAAATATCAGCTAAACACTGTGGTATCAGTGCAGCTCTTCAAAACTTAAATTTACAAATAAGTCCAAGGTTTTCAGGGTTCCTTTGCACTCTCAGTAACTTTTTTCAGATTGCAGCACGTTCATTCTTATCAATTATTTACAAATGCAGTGAGACAAACTTGAAATCCTTTAGTGTTTTGAATGAATAATTTAATGCCCTTGCTTCCTTTTAATCTTCTCTCTGTACAGTTATGTCCATAGTCACTTTTCTGGTGTTAACTTATTAAATCAACAAGTAAAGTAAAACTCTGCCAATAAGGATGTTGCATAGATCCAGACCAAAATGTATTTCTCCCCATGGAACTTTAATCTTGAATTACAGCTTTAAAAACATCTTTACACCAAACATCAGTTGTATGAAACGAGAAGAAATGCATACTGGGTTACTAGGAAGTATGTCTCCCAATGCACAGTTACCATTCTTACTCAGTTTAAGTGATGTGGTGGTGGGGGGTGTGTGTTTGCTTTGTTTTAAACAACGTAGTGTTTTTAGGGGCTCTCTCAGCCATCATTGTCTTGGTTGTTACCAAAGTTAGCACTTCACAAGGGCAGGATGATTGCTTTGTGACTGTAGCCTCTAAATTCCTCTGGCAGCGTGTCTTTGTAGAAGAGGAACTGCTGGAGCTTTGATAGTTGCTTCTCTGCTTCTAGTTCATGCCTGGAAACCATCCTTGCGCTCGGTAAAATCTGCAAAGCTTGTGTGCTGCCTGGGGAGGGAAGGAGGAATCCTAAAATGTTTGGGGTGCTGGGTGAAACCTGTCATAACCCCAACACCAAGGTCAGCTGTCTTCTTGTAGCTTGCCCTGTTTGGAAACGCAGCGTGAGAGCTACCAGTCTTTTGTTGGCGGACTTCTTGTTTACCAGGCCCTTCTTGATCGGCTCTGAAGTTAGGGACATGGAGGGAAGGGGGCCGTTACCTGCAGGACCCCGGACTTGTTTGGTGTTTAGAGGGTTTGTGAAAAGCCAGGCAGGCCTATAGATGGACAATGTATGGTCCAATACTTAGGGAAGGTGAAGTCAGACTGTATTTAACCAGTCTGTATAGCCAGACTATAAAGCCAGAACGACTGTGTTTGGTCTTGCATCTGTCAGTGAATGAGGGATGCTAGCCAAGTCCCTAAATGATTCACAGGTGGTTCCTTGGACCTCACTTCATGGGTGCCCAGCATGAGGCTCCACTGGCCCTGAAATGGTCTTGGAAAACTAATGGGCAGAAATGGTAGCTTGACTGACTTCTAGTTTGACTAGAAGCTTGGCAAGCTTCTAGTGCTTTGTATTCCCTTAATGGAGCCCTTCCCGTTGGGCCAGCAGAGACAGGAGGTCACTAGTGCAGGCGCACACACATGACGCTCTCGGGGTTCACAAGCGCACACATATTTGCAGATCCCTGGAGCACCGGCACAGCCCCTCTGTCTGCCCAGCACCCCTGCCTGGATAGTTAAGAAGTAATTTATTAAGAAAATAGGAGAGACTGCAGTGATCAGGTGCAGGGCTCAGCCAGACAAGCCCACCAGTTTCACATGCAAAAGGCCCCTTTTATACGCCTTTCTGCCCATTCCTCCTTTGTTCCTCCCCATCTGCCTTCCCCTCATCAGCTGGCAGGGTTCCACCCGCCCCCCTCCAACATCCTTGAACCTCAGGTTTGCATCCTTATCAGCTGCAAAGTCCCAGTTCCCACACAGTTTCTTGATAGAACTATCAACTAGTATGACCGATGAGATGTGGTTTTTTTCTTGCCTTTGTCTCCATTAAATTTGCCTGCCAGGTTTGAGGCTCTGTATATTTTGTGTATGGCTTCCCCCTTTTCCATAGTATCCCATTTGACAAGCCCACCCCATCAGGTAACTTCTCTGGAATAAACATTCCCACATTCCACAGCCCCTTATCAATTAGTGTGGTTGACTAGCTTTGGGTCTCATCACTCCCTCCCTCACTGTCTGTCAGACAGGTTTTCCCCTCTATTTGTTCTTGTTTATGGCTTCCTCCTTTTCCTACCCTTTTTTGCATGGAAAAGGCCCTTGAGCAGATGCCCTTAAAGGAACAGATGCTCTCTCCTTCCACAGCCCCTTACAGTTCCTGGGCAAATAAAGCCACGCTTCTCTTCTGGAGACCTGAAGCAGGGCAGGACCAGACCGGTGGCCTCTTTGGAGGTCAGTTTGTTCTAGTGTCTTGTTGTTAAGAGCTGTTTTACTAAGTATGCTACAAAGTCTTTTCCTGAATCTGGTGCAAAGCTTGCCAGATTTCTACCCTTGCTCTGAAGATGGGAAGTGCTAGAGTTATTAACACAAAGGAGATTATGAACTTCGAAGCAGGAGCATGCTCTATTTTCTTCTGCAGCTTTTACTTGAGAAACAGCCTAACATCTTTCTGCAGTGCTGAAAGAGGGAATAAATTGGTCTGAGGCAGATCCACTGTCTGAAACCTTGAACAAGTGTGCACAGCCTGACATTTATCTGCAGCTAAAAAGGGTTCCCGTGTGGAAGGCTTAGGGCAGCACAACTGTAGCTCTCAATGGCACATGTTTTGAAGTCGCTTTTGGATCAGTATTTTGAAGTTGAAATTTGAGGGAAAGATTACGATGGGTGATGAAGAGATGTGAACAGATTATACGCCATTGGGTTTCGAAGGAAAAGGATTCTTTTGTTGTTATTCCTCTGGGCTTAGAATCCCGACTCCCCATGACAGGGGTCTGTGGAAGGTGGTATGGTGCTTAGAGGCTCAGGTGCCTGTGGAGTCCACATGAAATGTAACCAAACTGCTAGACTACGTACCAGGTTTGCAGGTTTGTGCCTGAATCGCGGTATGACACGATTCTTATATGGCATGTAAGATAGCTCAGTGTTGTCTTGGGAGGCCTGAGATGAGATTTTTTTGACTGTTTGATTTTGTTTTGCAGAGGGTATATAGCCTTCCTTTCTTCTTTTTCTGGAGGGATCCAAGCATTTGGCATAGGGTCTTCTCTCTGGAACAATAATGCCAGCCCTGTTTGAAACACTCTGCTCTTGGCCATTCTTGGAGAGACGGGCACTGCTGTTCCCTCATCACATCCATGTGTTCCTCCAAGGTTTTGGTGAACACTGGTTTTCCGCAGGTGCTGGTTCTAAGTGGTCAAATTAAAACCTGTGCCTGAATTAAGTATGGGTACCTTTTTAGGCATCTTACTTTCATACAACACTAAATCAGTGCAGAATAAACGAGGCTTAACTTCAAAAGTTGGGGACAACTGCACTATGTGAATTACTCAGGTTGCAATATGATGAAATGCACTTTCCAGCCTTTTGCTTTTTCTTGTATTTAAATCGTTTCTATTACATGCAGAAGGTGGGAAGGAGGAAGAGGGCTTTTTCCGTGCTCTTCCATCACCTAACAGTAATAGAGAGTGATTGAGATCCCAAGCATGCCGAAGAATTTGGGGGAAGTAGCTCCAGACTTGTACCATGCACAGTAAACAACACAGTCAATCATGCTCCCCCTCAACATGAAATGTTTTTCAAAGTATTTTTAAAATGACTGTGAAGTATAAATATACGTGTTTTTGTGGAAACTTGCCTTTTCTTTCTTGCTTTGGGGGTTGCTCACATTGCGCTCTGTCGCTCTATTTACGACTACAGCTTCCTGCTGCCAGTACCATTCCTATTTTCTCTCAAACGCACTGAGTAAATTGTTTTTTCACACTTGCTAGTTTTTGGTCCTCAGAAATTATATTCTTACACAGGAATGCTTTGTCAGAGCTCGAGAATGCATGTTCCTGTATCTGGGAGGGAAGCTTTTCGCCATACAGTGGCAGTGTCACCTGAGAGGCAAGCTCAGTGCACACAGTGAGAGGAAAAGGCAGGAGAGAAAATAGTGTTGAAAGGAGAAGTGGAATTTGAGCTCACCGCATTAGCTGGCTGCCAGATGTCCTTTCAGAAAAAGACCTTTTCCAATATTATTTTGCAAAGTAATATAAAAGGAATTGAAGTATTTGCTGTTAGCATAAATAAAATTTTGTTCTGTGCTTTGCTGCAAATGAAGTGATGCTCCTTCAAAGACAGTGAGGTCAATACAGGTATTGCTCTAGAGAGCAACTGAAGTGTGTTTGCTTCCAAGGGTGACTTGTTAACTTTTGCATCCAATAAACTTTAAATCCACTTACTCTTCAGATTGCACATGTTGACTATCCTTGTTACAGGGGTGGACAGAGACCTGAGGGATCGGTGTTCAGGTGCTGCATCTACTCTAAGCTTCTGGCATACGGCCAGACCAACTTCTTTTTACACTCCAGTTCATTTTCTCTGTGATTGAAATGTGTCTTAATATCCCACTTAATTTGTAAATACACTTTATTAGGGACTGCTCATTGTCTATAAACACTGAATAGCTCAAGTTCCTCAGCTCACCCATCAGAGACAGGAAGGGAGAGAGAGTTAAGAGATGGCAATGAATTGAATGGGATGGCATGTAAGGTATGTTCCTTTCTCAAAGCATGTTAACTTGGAGTTCTTTTTGGAGTGAGGAAAGAGAGAGGAAAGTCTCTTTGTGGTATGAAAGAAGAGAAAATATTTTCTCTGAATGTTAGTTTCACATTTTAGGAATCAATACACTTCCTAATTCTTTATGCTGGATTTGAATAATGTCTCCCTTGCCTTCCAAGGGCACTAAGTGTCCTTGCTGGTTTTTATCTAGTGAAAGAAATGACCATTGCTCTTTCATCTTCCCCTCTGCCGTGCTCTTTCAGGTTTCTATGGCCGCCATGAGACACCGAAGAAATGGCAATTTTGAGAGTTCCAGACTCCTCTATTCCAGCATGTCTCGCAGCATAGATGTGTCCTGCAGTGATGCCGTGAGTATCTGGTACACCCTTGATAAGCTTGGGTGTCATCTTGGGCGTGGGCCCCAGGGGTTATGAATTAGGTCATGTCCGGAGAAGGATGATTGATTTTTCAGTTTTCCCTTTATGGAGAAGCTTTCCTAGCCAGCGACCCTTCAAGCAGCAGCAGTGCTTTGTTGACATGGTGAAAGTCTAAGGACGTATTGCATTCCTTTTGATCCCTGTAACTCTTTATTGTACATTTTTAGTCACTTCTGTTTTTAAATCCTTTTTCACATTTCAGTTAGAGACAAATCCTCTGTCTCTGTAAAGAAGAACCCCAACCTCTTCAAGCAACTTGATGGCAAAGGCAGACAACATATAATTATGTTAAACATCCCTTGAAAAGCCTCAATCATTTGCTGATCACGGCGATTGTCTGGCAGATTTCTTGCTTCTGATGGGCTTGCAAGAGGCCTAATGACTAGCTCTTAGGTCTTTAGCAAGTGGTTCCCCCTCCCTTTTATTTTTTTGGTCTTGCATCATTGTGGCTTTTACTGGCTAATTATGTTCTCTTCCATTTTCTTTGTTTTGGATATTATAGTCCTTTTCAAAGAATGCTTTTCCACTTGGAATAACTTCCTCTAACTGCTGTACAACTACAAGTGTTCTGTCAAAATGATAAACTTAACTATAGCTGTATGTCTTCCCTTTTCATCCCAAACTAAATCTTGGTTTGCAAATCCAAGCTGTGTTTAAAAACAAACAAAACCCCCAAACCTCCAAACCTTTACCAGCAAGTGAGAAACTTTTTTTGCTTTCCTAGCTTGCAGAGGCAGATTAGGAGTGAATTTGTGTCTCCCGAGTTGGAAAGCTTCCCCTGCACTTGTGGCGTTTCAAGGTTAATACTAGAGTTAATGGTTAAACAACCTGGAGAGACTTTGCATTCCACTGAGCTCACATAAAGCATGACTTTAGTTGTTCAGGTCTCCTGCTGGGGTCTTTTTTGTTGAATTAAAAAATAGCCCCTACCCCAGAGGACGTTAATGTATCTTTTTTTTTTTTTCTTGGGAAGAAACAGTGTTTGCCATAGTCTTTTAAGCAGCATCTAGCCCAGAGTTAACCACTGTTTGAAAAATATTGTCAGTGCTGCAAGTTATTTGGAAGCATGGCAATGCATGCACATGGAAATGCTCTATAGTCTACAGCTAACCGTATTGTGCCACCGAATTCAAGTAAGATGTTTTCTATATGGGTCTTTTGGATTAAAAGCCGAAATTAAAATAGGCTTTCCAGCAACTCATAGGATATCAAACCTGTTTTGCTGTTCAAGATTTTTTATTAGTCGGGGAAGCCCTTTTGTCTCTTTAGTATCTATTGGGCTTCATAGATATAAAAATATTGATATCACGGTTTTTGGAACGCCTGTTTGTGATTTTAAGTAGTCTTTTGTGTCCTGTCGACTGCCATCAGTACTTTCTAGTTGCCTCCCACCATCCACTTTGAGAAAGTAGACTTGCAAATTTGCACCAGTTTTACTTTGTGTTTAAACTGACTCTGCTGTTTCTGAGGTTTCTCCTGTTTTATGAGTTATCGGAAATAAATTTTTTTCTTTTTCAAGGATTTGGTCAACTTCATTCAAGAAAACTTTAAGAAGAGAGAATGTGTCTTTTTTACAAAAGACACCAAATCAGTGTAAGCACACATATTAATCTTGGTTTACAGACGCGGGGGGCTGGGAGCTGCGGGTATTTCTGCCTGCTAAGCCATGTGGCAGGGGTTGGGCGGGGAGCAAACTTTTTGCTTTTTTGTTAAGAGTCTGAATCTAGCAGTGCAACCTCACCCCAGTCTCGCTTGTACAACTCCTTTTGTTGTCACTGCTTGTTTGGCTTGTTTGCATATGCCTGGGGCATTCTGCAGTCATGGTCAAAACAGCTGGAAGTCTGATGGTGGAACAGGCACCCTGGAGTGCTTCTCCCAGCTCTAGGCCAGTGCTCTCCAAACTATTTTGATTGCGCACCCCATCACTAAAAAAATGTTGAGCACCCCCCCCCAATATATGTTTATTTATAAACTACGTACTTCTACTACTGTACTAACATTATGTACATTATAAAACATACACAAAAATAGCAATTGAAAAAGGATGAGACAAAGATGACATAAACACTATTCTTAATTTTTTCTTAAGTTTACTTAATGAGCCCCCCACTTTGGAGACCACTGCTCTAGACTGTCAGGAGTTCGTGTAAAAACTGGAAATACATGAGTTTGAGTTACTCCACAACTAACTTGATGCAAAACTAGGGGCCTGACCTTCATGCTAACTCTGTCAGCATGCCTTCCAGCAGCTCTGTTAAAGGCCTTTAATATCAAACTCCCTATTTGAAGCATAATTGTGGCAATATATAGGTGCTTTCAGGGATGCAATACCAGCACTGGTATTGGTGTATAACAATGTATGTATGTGTCAGAGCTTTGCATAATTTAAATTTTCCTTTTAAACCCAAATCACAAATTCCACACACAAGCCTTTACAGCAGAGAGATACAGCCGCTAGGTTTTGCTCAGGCTGATGCTCTCTTAAGATAGGATATTATACTTGCTCCGTATTCAGGCATAAGTACTTATGCAATGTAAGTTTGAGGACCATAACATTGCTTTTGCTTTTTGGGGTTTTTTTTTTGTAATCTCAGGAGAAAAGTGATCAAACTAATGCAGCTGCAGAGTCCTAATATAGAGCTCCAAGGGCTCTCAGTAGCTTCATTCTCCTCTGAAGCTGGGAGGAAAAATGCCTTGGAGAGAGAGAGGGAGGGAAATTAGTCTCATTTCAGAAAGACTTACTTAGGGTCCTCTTCTGCTATCTAAAATGGGATGTCTGGCAAAGGACCAACAAAGGCTGGAGAGCTGGTTCTTATCAGCCTCTCTTCCTACAAGCCCACTGGGAAAGGATTGCAAGTCATACTTTATAACTTCCTGAGGTTTTTTGTCTATCTGTTTTTAAGGTAAGCTGGTTTTATTTGCAAGCGACAGCGGAGTAGAAGAAACCATGTAAGTTTTCTCTCCTTCAGAAAGGCATGCTGTGACTTACCTTTACAGCAATCTTCACAGGAGAGCATTACAATCTCATGTTTGCAGTCTGCAAGCTAACTATAAAGGTCACTGTAACCACACAAAGTAATGTCCTCATCTTAATCCTTTTGGGCCGATGCATTTTTATTCCTCACCCCACCCCCCACCCCCGTATATTGCCAAATTGCACAGTGCTGTTAATAGCATTGTTCCTCTTGCTTTGTCTCCCCATCTACTTTTCTTGTGCTGTCAGCAAAATTAACATTGTGCAAGCGTTTACCTGATGGTGCTTGTTAACTTAGACTGTAGGGGCCACACTTGCTCCCTCCTATTGCTGTTGACAATGCTTACTGTACTTGGCTGACTACAGTTGTTAGTCAACCCGGTCTTTTCATAAGTAAGGACCCTTTCTCCATGCCCTCTGAGGAAGCAGGGATAGAGGCTATGCAGCAGATTTCATGGTCTGTGCTACAGCTTTTGCTAGGAAAAGAGCTCTCCTAGCTTTCCCAGCTAGTCCTGCACAACCAAAGTGCAGATTCTCCCTCCCCTTGATGCAATTTCAGTGTTGGTGAGGAGGGCATTGGCAGTGACTGCACACCATGCCGGGCAGCGGACAGGGGTGGTGGGGGGGGAAGTGCGCTAGAACACAGCAAACTGCCTGCAGAATCTGCTCAGAAACCAGATGCCCATTCCGTCTTGATGTGAATATGTCTTAGGTGTGCTTAGACACCAGTCAGGCCCTGGGTTTGCATGGAAAGTGATTTACGCCTAGTAATCATCTTAAGTGATGAACTCTTCCTATCTGGTTGAGAGCACGAAAAGGGAAAGAAATCATTTGTACACATCAGGTTAGCAGCAGATGAGGTCACTTCTGGTAGTGTCTCATGCCAACTTCTGGTTCATTTTTTCATTTCTGTGCACAGTTGTAGGGTTTCCGATTAAGCTGCTGGTGATCTAACTTGGTATATGATAATGAAAGGTCACATAGGTAAGGCCCATCCAGAAGTGTCAGCTCATCTCTCAGCACAGCCTGGTTCCTGAGATGTACTCCACTCCATTGTCCAGTGCTAGACAGAAGCAGATTATAGGAGGAGGAAGCATGATTAGGTGCTGGTCTCAGCGGAGAGTTGGTTCCTCTTAGCTGTTAATTTGTCACGGAGCAAATCCAAGTAGAGTCCCATGCACAACTGGTTCCGTAGCTCCATCTGCTGCTTGGCTTCTTGTGTTTGTACAACCCTGCTCCCAGACTTTGCACTTGATGTGACTGCTACGGTAGGCACCTTGTACTCTATTGGCTCCAGATTTGCTGCAGAATAACACTTCTTGGAAGTGTCCTGATTGAGCAGAAGTTTTGAAGGTGGTTTCAGCTGTGAAAAATTTCTGTCTCTTAATAAACATATCAGCTTACTTTTCTGTGCTCAGGATGATAACTGTGGGGTTTCATGCCCATTCGCTCTTCTTTCAGGGGCAACTTATGTAAATGTGGATACCCTGAAAATCAACACATAGAGGGCACTCAGATTAATACCAATGAAAAATGGAATTACAGGAAGCACACTAAGGAACTTCCTACTGATGCCTTTGGGGACATTCAGTTTGAAAACATGGGAAAAAGAGGAAAGGTAAGTGATCGTATTAAGGGTATGCGTCAGGTCCTGTTGGGTGAGCCATATTCAGAGTCCTGAATCCAATGCCAGTGGAAGCCCCTGCAAAGCAGGGAAGGTGAAGCTGAAGTTGGTTTTATTCTAATGGGAATGGAAGGAGTTAGGCTACAAAGGAGAGAAGCTGATTTCTCAAGCCCTGATAATGGGTAACAAAGAATAATTTCTTCTGTGTTATTTGTTTCATAGGCCAATGATGGGAGTGAAAAGAGGTTATCTGTTTTCAGGCGTGGCAGAAGAATGGGTGAATGAGGGTGATGCTCAATTATTATTTTTCTTTTTTCATGTGGCTAGTTTTATTGTAATTGCCCTGTAATACAATTCTGAGGGTGTTGGGCTAGGAGGAAATAATCTTAACCTAGACCTGTGATGTGTCTCACTGGGACTCTGTACCCTGACTACATTAGTGTGCAGTTACAGTGGCCGTTTTGTAGTGCCCGTCTATACTGAAATGTCATGGTGTTGAGGAGCAACTTAGTACCCTTTTACCCATCTTTAGTGGTGAAGCCAACATGATAAGCTTAAGTGCCTGAATGATCAAGCTCCTCATGAAGGTGCGTTGTTCCTGACTGTCTGACTTTAATGCCAAGACAAGGCTGTTTTTTGGAACATTGCACCTTTCTAGTGTGGACTAACTTACGCTTTAGAAAGAAAATGGTGTGAGGATGCGTACCAGTGCAACTCTTGGGACAGGAGCATGTGTAACATGCTTTGCCTTTGAAGGTGCAGCAGGATCCATGAGGTGATAACCATAGGGATTTCATATCTGTAGGGATGTAAGACCTTTCTTTGGAGGATCTGTACTCTTCAGTGCAGAAGCTGCATGTACCTGCTTGCTACTCTATCGAATCATCACTCTTACTTCGTAATAGCTTTAATGTTGCACAGCATGTCATCCAAAGCCTGCCTACACAGCTTGCTGACCTATATTCCCTTCCTCCCCAGCTGTTCTATGTGCAGATCGTTGCAGTCTGTGGATGTACAGTGCTCCTTTCCATACAGTCGTATCTTATGCCTTGGACTGGACACTGAAGGATGTTGTGGGGTGTTGGAATGGGGCTTGTGTGCCCCACACCTTCATAGAGTAATTTGGTTTGGAAGGGTTCTCCAGAGTTTTCTAGCCAAAACTCTTGCTCAAAGCATATCCACATAGACCAGCTTGCTCAGGCCCATAACCAACTGAATATGGAGTATTTCCCAAGGTGGAGATCCTACAATGATGGTAAATTCAATGGGGATGTAAGATATCAGTGGAACTTCAGAGGTTTTATTCTGTTTGGGTTTTTTTTCCCTGTGTTTTTCCTTAGTGTAGGGACAATGGAGGGATGGAAAGAAGAAAATAGCTGGTGTTGCTGTTTCTGATGATTTATACTGATACTGTGTGAGGAATCACATGTGGCTGAGCTCATCTGCCTCTTCTAAATGACTGATATTTACCACCAGTGCAGCTTGCTTGAGACAATCAAAATAAATGAGGAAAATCAGAGCATGCTATGTAAATTAATGGAGTTTATTTTATGCAAAGTAGCAGAAACAAGAGGCATTTGGGTGGGAAGCAAGACTGAAGGTTTTGAATCACGCTTAAGCAGATCCATGTACTTCACATATTTGTTGATATGCATATTTTAGTTTCATACTACTGTGTTGTAGGCTGCTGTGTACCTTTACTGAAAGAAGAAATTATTTGCTCTATTGCAAAATTTCTGAGTTCTCAAAGCTTAAATGTTCTTTCCTTGTGTTGTGTCCCCCTTCCCACACTGGAAATTGATTTGTGTGCCCATAATTGTTTCATGAGGACTCTCAAGGCCACTGTGCATGTTTCAGAGCATACTTTGTTAAAATGCTGTATGTAAGTCTGCTAATCCATCCCATCAGCACATTGGCTGGAGCTATGTCTCTCTTCCACATTCTCATTCCCTATATTGCAAGGCACCTGCTGGTCTTAAACATTGCAAAATGTTTTCTCTTGATCTTGTGCACAGCGGGGAGCACTTCAAACCCAAGGTAACCTAAGAGTTGCAGACTATTATCAGTGAGGGTCGGGAAGTTTTATACCCTGCATTATACTTTTTAGGATGGATAAGTCCTAAAAAGTCCTGAGCAGAAATATGAGATGTGAACAGACCAATAAAATCTCTACATTTAATAAGTCCTGCTTGTGCTCTCGTATTTTTGCAGCATTGCTCAGATCCTGTGACATCCAAGGACATTGCAGTTGCTGTCTTTTATGTTCTGGTAGCCCTCAATCTGAAAAAACGCTACTCTTGAGTGCCTTTCTGAGTTCAGCTGCTGAAACACTTGGCATCACCTGTGTTTGAGGGCTGGGTCGGTGACGGTTGGGGTGCACCAGCCGGCTGTACCAGGAGATGGCACCGTTGTACCTCGGAGAAAGGACGTGGCTGAACCGAGGGGTTCCCCTGCTTGAGTAGAGCCTGCCAAGGGCTCTGGAGGTGGCAAGTGCCAGATGTATAGTTGGTGGTACATTGACTGAAACTTAGGTGTAACTGAAATGTGTTTGCAATTATACACCCTGATGATGTATGAGAGAACGAGATAAGCTGGATGGGCAAGTCAGCTTCAGCATCTTTTTTTTTGGTATTTGCTTTATATAGATGACAATGACTTGTAGAGATGAAAACGACCTGTAGAGATGAAAACAAGTCATTCAACTGGGAACCTTAACTGTTGATGGAACAAAGGTAGTCATACAAAGTACTTTGTGTTATCAATAGCGTTTAGGAGAAATGCTTTCTAACTACAGAGCTAACAAGATTTGCTGTGGGGATGGCCTACCAGCTGTGTGGAGCAGTTAATGTTTCTGGCAGGCTCCCTTCTCCTGTGGGGGACCCTCTCCTGAAAAACACCCAAGGCTGCATGTGGCTGATGCTTCTGAGAGCAGAAGCTGGGAGTCCTTTAGCTCTCCTGTGTAGCCACTGGAGCCTGCTGGGCTTCCTCTGTCATGTGCTGTTCTGAGCCAAATGCAATGACTGCTCCTGGGAACCCATCCTGGAACAGGTGAATATGTTCTTCAGTTCAAGGTAAATGCCTCTCAAGATAGGATATTTCTTCCTCAAACTAATCCCTTGGTTTTGCTCTCCTGCAAATACTGGGCAATCTATAGAAAATCCACTATGATTCAGGTCCAAGTTACTCCTTTTCATCCCTTGGTACGGGTTGTATAGCCATGACTGTCTTCCAAAAGTCCGTCACACTAAACTACTAACAATGATGACATTGCAAAGGGGCCCTTAAATAGCATAGCAAAAAAGCCAGAGAGCCTTTTGCATAAATGGAGAGGTGGTAGGTCCACCTGAAGCAAGTTTATCTATCTAGTGTGCTTTATGGCATCCTCGTACAGTGTTAGAGCTTTACTACAAGTTTGATAAAGCTGTGAAGTGTGATTAACTTAAAATGCTGTTAGGAGTATATGTTATGAAAGGGACACCATGCTCATGGAGCCTGGAATTTGTAGCTAGTCAAATTAAGGCTTTAATAGTGTAATCATAATAAGTCTATAATTATTAGTAGTTCACTTATAAAATGCTACCACTAATCCATAATCCAAGCTATAAATAGCTTCGTTACAGTTAAAATTGTTATACCATAAACTTCCTCGGTGTTGTGTTCATCCTGCTAATGTTCCTCTGAATGCCAAGGCCAGGGCTCTTGCCTGCCTTTAGTGGAAGGGTTTGGAGGCTTTATGCTGACTCCTGAGGTCTTTGAAGGGACACTTTCAGTACTGATCACAGGGATCCCATCCTCCTTGGTCCTGGTGTGCTTGGAGTTCTTTCTATAGATTTCTCTCAAGACATTGTGCTTATGCTCTTTCTTTTCAGTGGTTCTGAATTATACAGTTCTTTTGGTTGTATTTGGTATTTCTAAAAATAGTTTTACCCGATTCACAAGGTTGCACTCAAATAATGACCATTATTGGCCATTGTGATTTGTTTTTACAGACTGGGACCTCTGTCATTTGGTGTCTGCATTCTTCCATGCCACCTTTTATTCTGGTCATAAATTGTTCAATCCCCACAGAATAACTATTTGTTACTGTTATAGCCTAAAGCAAGTCAAATGTAGACAATAGTTATTACACTGCTAGGCAACTGCTATTACAACTATACTCAGCTCAGGCCAAAGAGATCCAGAGAATCTGCACTCTCAGTTCAGTACAAAGCCTGTGGACTTTTACTAGTAATGGCAAAAATCGTATTTCTGGGGCTACACAGTTTAGCTTCTGCCAAATTAAAGATGTAGGTGCAACCTTGCAGTAGTGCAACCTGAGCCCTGCGCTTCCCCCTGACCCCACTGACCAGGCTGCTGGAGGTGCAGGTTACAGTTTGGGGCTGAACCTGGAAATGGTGGAGCTGGGAGATCGTAGGGCCAGCAGTTATGGTCTTCACTATGCTGCTGGTCTGACACTAGCACTTTTGTTCTACTCGCAGTAAGACACTGCCTTATCCGCAGTAGGACTGTGCCTTATCTCCAGACCTGAGCACTGGTCTGTCAAGAGAGGAGGTCACCTTGCAAGTCCTAGTTATGGGTGTCTGGTTGTAAGGGAAGGATAAAGATGCTTTAGAGAAAGAAACAAAGACTTAAGCTCTGGTTCATCACCACTTTACCCTTTGTCTACCGGTTGTTGAAATAAGAGTATACATTAGAGAATAAAAGGCAATTCCTGGTCTGTTCCCAGCTATCACGGTTTATCTCTTGCTTATTTGTTTCTCCTCTTTTCTCCCACCCAAGTACATCCGTTTGTCGTGCGACACAGACTCCGAAACACTCTATGATCTCATGACCCAGCACTGGCACCTGAAAACCCCTAACCTTGTCATCTCTGTCACTGGGGGTGCAAAGAACTTTGCACTCAAGCCCCGGATGCGCAAGATATTCAGCAGGCTGATCTACATTGCCCAGTCCAAAGGTAAAGACCTGCATATGTGTCTGTATTATTTTATTGCTGCATAATACTGTTGGAGAGGTAGCAGCTCAAAGGGTCAGCAGGGAAGCAAAGCATTCGGTTTGTTTCTGCTCGGCTGGTGCACTTGGGGCAAATGTGACCTAACAGTTTGGAAGTAACAGGGTTGAGAGCTAGCCATCAGGATGCTCATGATAACATAAGGTAAGTTCAGTAGCATAACGTTTGTGTTTAATTGAAGAATGAATACCTCTTCTGAGGTAAGGTCTTGAGAGGGGATTGGGTTGTTGTACCTTAAAGGTAATGCATTAGGAGGGTGGGTATTCCACTACAGTCTCCCAGGTTATTGCATGTTGTCCCCAGGGGCCTGGATTTTTACAGGAGGCACGCATTACGGGCTGATGAAGTACATTGGGGAAGTGGTCAGAGACAACACCATCAGTCGGAGCTCAGAGGAGAACGTGGTGGCTATTGGCATAGCAGCCTGGGGCATGATTTCCAACCGAGAAAGTCTGATTCGCAGTGGTGATAATGACGTAAGAAATGCGTACGGGTTGGTGGGGAAACGAAGAGGAGGCTTGGCTGTCACTTATACAGATTGTGTCCCTGACTGACCGCTGCTCTCAGCAATAACAGTATCCATGCTAGGCTGATGTTATCAGCCATGTGATGACTGACTTGAGTGGTCAGTGAAGCTCTGCTTGTATGTTCTGGTAAAGCAGAGCTCAGCAGAATGCTTTCCAGTGCGATGTTAACATGTCAGGCCCAGTGGGGGGAACAGCATGTGTTTTCAGCTGTGGGCTTAGCGTGTCTGTGTGGAAGTTCAGCTGCTCTAATTTCATATCTGGCAGAATATTAGGGAAGAACGTCTTCCATGGTTATTCTAGCTGCTGCAAAATCCCTACGTAGTAGCCCGTTGTGGGGATTCCCATGAGCTAAGACATGTTGTACCTGCTGCTGCTGTTAAGGATTTTGCCCATCAATACTATTGTCCTATCTGTCAGATACGCTTGTCTTTTGTCCATTAGATGTTATAGAACATGTCTAAAAACCATCCTGCGAGATAAAGAGAAGCAGTTTAGTTTACTGAGGGCTCTAAGGAGGTTTGAGGGTTGAACTGAAGGCTCTAAGGTTGTTTGAGGGTTTGATCTCAAGAGGTCCCTTCCAACCTAAAAAATTCTGTGATTCCGTGAGGTGTTGAAAGTAAATTTGCCACAGATTTCATGTTTCTAGTGGCTAAAGGAAGCATGCATTACTTAACAGGATCTCTGAAAGGACTAAACTGTTGCAAATAACTTCCACTGTTCCATTGGCTGAGGTGAAGTTACGAGAGGATCATCACCAATCAGGCTGCTCTTGTAAAGAAAAACTCTCTCTGCCATATGTACGCTGTGCTGTTGTATGAGGTTTCTCTCACTGTTTTCTGCTGCTGTTGGGACTGCCAGTGAGCAGTGTCTGGGGTCAGGAAATCCAGACTCCTACCTAACGGGGAGTAGTTGGTGGCTAGGGGTTCAGCGGTCACTGGCTTGTCCTTGAAGGCTTGCGCATGCTCTGTGCTTGGATCTCTGTTAAACGCTGTGCTTGTGCTTCTAGGGGTACTACTTGGCCCACTACATAATGGATGATCTCAAGAGAGACCCCCTGTATTGCCTGGATAATAATCACACCCATCTCTTACTGGTTGATAATGGCACCCATGGGCACCCGACGATAGAGGCAAAAGTACGAACTCAGTTAGAAAAGTACATTTCAGAGCTGGTTATCCCAGGTATGTGTGGGCGTCAGGTTGCAGACCTCCTTCTCCTTAGTCCTTGCGTGCTTTGGGGCTGATGCGCGGTGATGTTCTGGGAACAAAAGAGTAGTAGTAGCATCCCTTGGATGCTGAGCTGGAAGGGATGTGTTAATTGCGTTGCATCTTGAGCACTGTCAGGAACAACCAGGCTTCTTCAAAGCAATACCCCTCCCCTGATCTTCCTTTCTGTGTGTGACAATAGTCCTTTGTGGGACACAGCAAATGATCCATTTCAGCCATACAGCCCTTCCCTCCCTTCCTGCTGAGCTATCTGTTGGAAAGTGACCCATCTACATATTTCCCACCTGGCACTGAATTCCAGGTAGCTGAAGCACAGCTACACAGGAGCTGAAATTAGGCTTTTTCCAAAATACTAATTTCTGAGGGTGATTGATCCATCTGCAACCTGCTCCTAAATAATTTCCTTTTCAGCCCCTTCTTTGCCAAAATGGAAAGAAATCAAAAGCCTTGTCAGGAAATTCTTAGTTAAAGTTTGTTTTGTTTTGTTTTGTTTTTTACTGTGTACCTCAGCTGAAGCATGCTTGCTGTTAGTCATGACGAAGCACCCATTATCATTATGAAAGTTGGTATGTCTCTTACGTCTCTTAAACACTAGCTCCTAGAGTTATGGGATTCTTAGCTTTTCTTTACAGTAGAAATTGTGAAGTCAGAGGTTCTGAATCTTCAACTTGTGATAAGAACCTTGCACCTAGGCTCAAAATGGTCAAAGCAGTAGGTAAACACAATAAAATCATGTGTTTTGGGGACTTCAGAGCTAGTAAAAATTATGATTGTTAGGAGGAAAAAAGCATCTGTTGGAGAATGGTGTCTGAAGCCAGCTATGCAGAATGTTAGCCAAAACGGAGTTTGCATTTAAAACAGGAAGAGCTGTTAATAGATTTGGCAAAATCAACAGTAAACTAATATCGGAGTGTCTGCATGAACTGCTTGGAAATTCTTCATTGTACTCAGGAAAAATAAGTTGTTCAAACTGCATTAATGGGTTGAATCTTTTTCCCTTTTTCTTTTGGCATGTCTCACAGAATCTAATTATGGTGGGAAGATTCCAATTGTGTGTTTTGCCCAAGGTGGAGGGAAAGAGACTTTGAAAGTAAGTTTATTTCTTTTACTTATTTCCAGGAGCAACAGTAGGGACATTGCTCTAATATTTAAGACAGATTACTTCACAAGCAACATGATAAAGTAGACAGTGATTATTTACTGAAGCTTGCCTAGCACTTGCTGTGGAAAGACCTTGCTTGCAATTGCATTTAAGCCTATGAAGTTTGTTTCAGTTAAAATTTTCTGTGTAAAATTTCTACCTCAGGCTGACATCCTGGAAAACTTTTGGCTGGGACAGTTCAGTTGTCTCAGTTCTTCCATAACAAATCCAGCATGAAAATGTTTATTTCTTGTGTTTATTTGAGCAGCAATCAGAAAAGCCTTTGTCAACCATGTAGCTCTTGATCCTTTTTATACAAATTTGCCTAAACTTTGGTTTGGGAATACTTGGCTTGCCCATGCTCAGTGGAGATCAGTGCTTTCTTGTAATATACAGATCAGTTTGTGCTGGAGATACTCCAGCTCAGCACTTGCTTGAATTGGCTTGCGATGGCTGCCCCTGAGAACTGTGGGCTGCACCTAATTTAAATCTAGACAGCTGAGCAAGGCAGGAGGGTTCTGCTGACTCTGACCCCTAGAAGGGGAGGGAGCAGGCATCATCTTCAAATAGATGACAGGTAAGAAGAGGATGAACAGAACGGAGAGCAGAGGAGGCAGAAAGAAATTTCTTGAAACAGGATGTCTAAGTAATACTTGGGGAAGGGGAAAAAGAGGTGACTTCTAGATCTGTCTCAGTGTTAAATAACAGAATTGTTACTTCCCCCTTCACCTTGCAAGAGTGACAATGAGTGGCCTGAGCAAGGAGGGTGGGACTGAGGGAGCAAAGGGACCTGGCACCAGGGAGTTCAAAGTGAGAGGATGTGCAATCAGGCTGTGTAGGAAGGGAACAGTAACAGTGAGGACGAGATGGCTCTGACCAAGAGCAAGAAGAAGAGCTGATGTAGTCTGGGCTGAAGGACCTTGAGAAGGAGCTGGGAAAGGGGCTGGGTCTTGCAAGAGGGTAGGATATAATGAAGGGAGTATGTCAGTGTTTGAGTCAGTAAAATTGAAGCAGGGTAATATTTATAATTATCTCTTTTGAAGAGGTGATCTTGGTACTACCTGTTCTGACCAGAGGTATGCTGTTAATATTGAGACTAATCAAACTGGTTTGCCTGTCAGGATCACAAGCGATGTGAACTGAAAGCGCAGTCTCTGTTACCACTTCATCGCTAACATTAATCAATTAGTCTGAACCACTCTGTGAAATTTCAGATCATTATCCCAGCCTCCCTGTATGTTTCATGGGTGTTTTGGTTCCATTCACATGATTAATTTTAGCTTTGCCCACAGGTAGATTGTAGGTTAATACAGATACAGAGCTCAATGTGTTCATCAGAGGTCCTAAGATGAAACTAAAGCATCCGTTCAGGTTTTAGAGCAAAGCTTTGCTGGAAGTGACATGTTGAATATGCCCATCTCTCCTTTTAGTTCCAAATTACCAATGTTTAAGAGAGGATTTGACCATCACTGAAGGAACTGTTTCTATACGCTATGCAGTGTAGTTACTTGGGCAGCCTTGTGATTACAGGTATATGATGTAGACCTCAAACCCACTGTTAAGAAACGATACATAACACAGACTTACTAGCCATCTAATCAGAATGAATAAAAACCTTGTTAAATCAAATGCATAATTCCTGGCAAGAGGTTCCCCTGAAAAGCGACTGGATGATAGTTCAATTAAGGGTTCATGCCAGTCTCTTGGCTTTTTATTGATGTTACTAGTACACAGAGACATTCATGTCTGCCCTCTCGCTCATTTGTAGGTGAAGCCATCTTCTCAAGGGGTAAATAGAGTTTCTGATCAGCCCAAAATGGCACAGCAGGTTCCATGCTGTGGATGTCTGTCCTTGCCATGCCTTGATCTTAGTGGTGTTGGCCAGGAAGGACTCTTTCTCAGCTTCTGTGACTTGTGCATGATGACAGGAATCCGCTTTAACAGAGGAGAAGCAAAACTGTTTCAAGCTTCTGTTTTAAACTCCCTGTGATGTAAAATATGCACTTCAGCTGGACCCTTCTTAAGAAAACCACTTTGATCTAGTTGGTAAGAATCATAGAATTGTTTAGGTTGGAAAAGACCTTTAAGATCATCAAGTCCAACCCTTCACCTAGCACTGCCAAGTCCACCACTAAACCATGTCCCTAAGCACCACATCTACACGGCTTTTGAATACCTCCAGGGATGGTGACTCAGCCACTTCCCTGGGCAGCCAGTTGCAACGCTTGACAACCCTTTCGGTGAAAAAATTTTTCCTAATATCCAATCTAAACCTCCGCTGGTGTGACTGGAGGCCATTTTCTCTTGTCCTATGGCTTGTTACCTGGGAGAAGAGACCGACCCCACCTCTCTACACCCTCCTTTCAGGTAGTTGTAGAGAGCGATGAGGTCTTCCCTCAGCCTCCTTTTCTCCAGGCTGAACAACCCCAGGTCCCTCGGCCGCTCCCCATCAGCCTTGTGCTCCAGACCCTTCCCCAGCTCCGTTGCCCTTCTCTGGACACGCTCCAGCACCTCAATGTCTCTCTTGGAGTGAGGGGCCCAACACTGGACACAGCATTTGCGGTGTGGCCTCACCAGTGCTGAGCACAGGGGGACGATCCCTTCCCTAGTCCTGCTGGCCACACAATTTCTGATACAAGCCAGGATGCTGTTGGCCTTCTTGGCCACCTGGGCACACTGCTGGCTCATATTCAGCCAGCTGTCAACCAACACTCCCAGGTCCTTCTCTGCCAGGCAGCTTTCCAGCCACTCTTCCCCAAGCCTGTAGCATTGCATGGGGTTGTTGTGACCCAAGTGCAGGACCCAGCACGTGGCCTTGTTGAACCTCATACAATTGGCCCCAGCCCATCGATCCAGCCTGTCCAGGTCCTTCTGCAGAGCCTGCCTACCCTCCAGCAGATCAACACTCCTGCCCAACTTGGTGTCATCTGCAAACTTACTGAGGGTGCACTTGATCCCTTCGTCCAGATCATTGATAAAGATATTAAACAGGACCGGCCCCAGCACAGAGCCCTGGGGAACACCGCTTGTGACCGGCCGCCAACTGGATTTAACTCCATTCACCACCACTCTTTGGGCCCGGCTGTCCAGCCAGTTCTTTACCCAGCGAAGTGTGCGCCTGTCCAAGCCATGAGCAGCCAGTTTCTCCAGGAGAATGCTGTGGGAAACTCTGTCAAAGGCTTTACTGAAGTCTAGGCAGACAACACCCACAGCCTTCCCCTCATCCACTAGGCGGGTCACCTTGTCGTAGAAGGAGATCAGGTTGGTCAAGCAGGACCTGTCTTTCATAAACCCGTGCTGATGGGGCCTGATCACCTGGCTGTCCTGTACGTGCTGCGTGATGGCACTCAAGATGATCTGCTCCATAACCTTCCCTGGCACAGAGGTCAGGCTGACAGGCCTGTAGTTCCCTGGATTCTCCTTCCAGCCCTTCTTGTAGATGGACACATTTGCTAACCTCCAGTCAACTGGGACCTCCCCGGTCAGCCAGGACTGCTGATAGATGATGGAAAGTGGCTTGGTGAGCACCTCCGCCAGCTCCCTCAGTACCCCTGGGTGGGTCCCATCCGGCCCCATAGACTTGTGTGTGTCTAAGGGGTGTAGCAGGTCGCTCACCATTTCCCCTTGGATTATGGGGGCTTCATTCTGCTCCCCGTCCCTGTCTTCCATCTCAGGGGCTGGGTACCCGGAGAACAACTGGTCTGGCTATTAAAGACTGAGGCAAAGGCAGCATTAAGTACCTCATACTGTTCCTCATCCTTTGTCACTATTTTTCCCCCCCACATCCACTAAAGGATGGAGATTCTCCTTAGCCCTCCTTTTGTTGCTAATGTATTTATAGAAACATTTTTTTATTGTCTTTTATGGCAGTAGCCAGGTTAAGTTCTAGTTGGGCTTTGGCCCTTCTAATTTTCTCCCTGCATAACCTCACGACATCCTTGTAGTCCTCCTGAGTTGCCTGCCCCTTCTTCCAAAGTTCACAAACTCTCTTTTTTTCCCTGAGTTCCAGCCAAAGCTCTCTGTTCGGCCAGGCTGGTCTTCTTCCCCGCTGGCTTGTCTTTTGGCACATGGGGACAGCCTGCTCCTCCTCCTGCGCCTTTAAGATTTCTTTCTTGAAGAATGCCCAGCCTTCCTGGACTCCTTTGCCCTTCAGGACTGCCTCCCAAGGGACTCTGTCAACCAAGCTTCTAAACAGGCCAAAGTCTGCCCTCCGGAAGTCCAAGGTAGCAGTTCTGCTGAACCCCCTCCTTCTCTGGGAATTGAAAACTCTGTCATTTTGTGATCACTGTGCCCAAGACAGCATCCAGCCGTCACATCACCCACAAGTCCTTCTCTGTTCACAAACAACAGGCCCAGTGGGGCACCTTCCCTTGTTGGTCGCGTACCAGCTGTGCCAGGAAGTTATCTTCCACATGCTCCAGGAACCTCCTAGGCTGTTTCCAGCAAGAAAAAACATTTTGCTTTTGTCATGGACCTGCTATCCAATGGACAGCAGTAACGTGCTCACAGTTTTGATGACTCCAGGTTGATTTTTTGTTCTCATGAAACTGTCCCTTCAGATAGCTAATAGAAGTTCTGTCTTTCCAGTAGTTGATGATTACTTGCATTGAGTCCTTTTGTGCAATTTGCTGGCAGACAGCTTATATTCTGCTGACTGTGTTCTCAGTGGTAGTGATCCAAATGAAATAAATGTCTCCTGTTGTGGTCTTTGCAACAGGAGGGCTGATGGTCCTTCCATCATTATTTCAACACCTTTTTTTTTTTTTCCTTGCTGATAAGCCATGTACAACATTGCTGTGTGAGAAATCACATAAGTAGTACTTGGAGACATTCAGTAACATTGGAGTTTGATGTTCTCATGGTGCTGCAGAAGTGATCTCTCTGTAAAAGACTGCTGCTTTCATCTCCAGGAAATAAAGCCAGAGCCCTTGTACTCAGCCGTGGTGTTACTTGAGCAATGCTGTGCCATAAAACAGCAGTGACTAGCTAGGCAGTGTTGTAATGTGTCCTGAATGCCATTTCCACTTGGCAATTTTCCTGATCTGCTGATCAGCTCTAAAATTTGGCAGATGGTGATTTCTGTCCCTCAGTTTCTGTGGGGCTCTTCACAGCCCTCTGTCATTAGATGAATGCTGTTTTAAAGATTTGTCACTGGTAAGGGATCAGTGGGTAGTAATAAAAATACTGCTCTGGACCATGGGTTTCTGTTTTTCTTGCCTAAGTCAAACCTACAATCTCTAAGCCTTCTTACTGACTAGTAGGCTCTAACAACACAGTGATGCTTCAAGTGATCACCTCTCCCTCTTTGGCTTCCTAGTCTATCAATGTGGCCATCAAGAGTAAGATTCCCTGCGTTGTGGTGGAAGGCTCTGGCCGGATTGCTGATGTTATCGCTAGCTTGATGGAGGCAGAAGGCACTCTTGCTTCTTCATGTGTGAAGGAGAGCTTGCTCAGGTATCTGCCTCGCACCATTTCAAGGCTCTCGGAAGAGGAGACTGAAAGCTGGATCAAATGGGTAAGTGTGTGCTACTGCAGGGAGCTAGCGAGGCTGAAAGTGGGAGAAGGGTAGAGGAAACAAGAGGTCAGGAGCAGCCAGTGACTTCCAAATCAGGGATGTGGCTATCTGGTGATACCTATATGATGGGCGGGGCTCCTTGCCATGACATATCCCCGAGGTGTGTGTTTAACAGGATTTAAAAAAGAAAAATTCCAAACTCTTCTATTTTATAGGGATTGGAACAAAAGGGGCAGGGAATCGCATTATTTTGGAAAGGCAGTATATATCTGGGTTTAGGTCTGGGCACAGGAGAGCTAAGGCCAGATGTTTTGTAATGGTCTGCTCCCTGGATGCTTGCAATTCCTGCTGGATGTGTCTCTTGGCTGATGTGCTGTTGGTGTCGCAATTCCCTTGCATGCTATGTGAAGGTGGAGAAATTGGATATTGGGCCTCGCACTGCTAAATCCTGCTGGATTCCTCAGGAACAAAGGGTTACCACTGCTACCCCATGGACTTTCAAATTTTAGCAAATCTACTTCAGGATTCTTTCATTTGTTCCAAAAGTTTTTGTCTGTCTTCCTGCATCCCTTAAGGAGTTAGGCAGTACAGATTTCCCTTACGGACTAGGAGCGGGGCCTTTAGGACTAGCAGCTTACTTGGTCAATATTTTGTCACAGCAGCATCCCTACACCGTCTCCATTGGGGGACACTGTTGCTAAATAAAGCGGTGACTTACTAGTACTGTGTACATGGGATGCCGTTGAAGGTACAGGACTGTACATACACCAGCAAATTCTTCTTTTGCTTTTCTTTGCCTCTTTGACCAGAGGTGGAGCCTTCAGGATGTAGTCACCATTGTGATCCCATATGTAACTGTTTATTACAAGACTGTTTTCCAGAGACTGGGGAAACTGGAGAACTAAGGAGAGCATCTGCTATCTTGGGCTATATGGGCCAGTCTCAGGAAACTGTTCTAACTCTCTGGTTACCTGACCTTCAGATGGACCTGGGTTTAGATATACTTCTGCTTTCCTTAATAGTAACAGAAGAAAATGGATCTCCAGAAAAACCTTAATGTTCTGTTATTTTTCAGAAGTCTTACTTCCAACAACACTTAGCTCAGTGAACAATCCATTAACTTGAGCTAATTGACTTTCTCAATTAACTGCCCAATGCTTTATCCTGGGGTCTGATTCTGTTTTTCTCTCTTGGTTAATTATCTCCTACCCACGCTCACAGTGGGGAGCAGGGAGTGGGGAGTGATTGCGTATTCAAACCTCAGTCAAAGTTCATAATGGGGGATGGAAAATGTTATATTGCTTCCTGTGTTCTTAAGGCCCCTTCTCTCAGCTTTCTGCCCTCCCTTTAACTTTTTTGTTTTGTTTTTGTTTGTTTGGTTGGTTTTTTAATGAATGTACCATTCCAGGTTGTTTGCAGGCCCTGGAGAGGAATTCAGATGCTCAAACTTTTGTGTGTATTTTCTTTGATATAAACCAAGCAAAGCTTGTGGTATTGAAGTTTAAGCAGCTATTGTTTCTGGCAAGGCCTGAGTCAAATCTCTTGGTCAGAGCTTGGCCTAGTGAGTCTATGGGACAACCTGCAAGTTCCACTGGGCAACCTGCTCCACTTGAGTCTGTTTTGAGCAGCAGGCTTGGACTAGATCTCCAGAGCTATCTTCCAACCTCAACAATTTTCTGCTTCTGTAATAAGAAGCTTACAGGAAAAAGGGCAGGAATAGGGCATGGCCTTTTGCAGGGACAGTCCTGCAGAAACTGAGTCTAAACTCGCACTTTGAGCCTGGGGGCTGTGGCGTCCAAACCTGAAGAGGAAGAACTGCCCTCTGAGCAGACCGTGAGCCTCTGATTTCCAGAAGGAGCTCTGCACTGGGGAGTGTGGAGCTGCTGAAGGGAGTTTTCCCTGTTTGGTCACCTGGCCACGCTCCTCACAGCTTCTGCTGAGCTGCCTTGGAGTGTGCCTCCTCCTGCAGTCAAGAATGGCTAAGATTATTTGTTTTCTATGTGCTAGAATGCAAGTAACTTTATAAGGCGTGGTTATGTGAGAAATGATCTCTGTTTCTGACAAAGCACAAGGAGGTAGAAACTGTTCTCTAATAAACTGCTAGACATTTGTCGAAACTTGCGCTGTCACAAACTGTTTTTTCTTTATAAGCAGTTTCTAATTACTGAGATTATATCTTTTTGGTTATGATGTTCTGCAAAGGGGAATCACAGTTATTTGCTGTATGTTCAGAGGTTAATTAATCTTGTACTTTGGTGACTTTAAAATAAATCTCATTATCTACTTCTATGTGGACTTGATTAAATTTTAACTGTACTTGGGAATAGGACTGATGAGAAGCGGCTTTGCTACAATGTGATGGGAAATTTCTTTTAAAGATGCACTAGGAGATCATCTACTAAACAGCCTAGATTGCTTTGAAATGGGACTTCTCCTTTTTGTAGATCAAAGAAGTCCTTGAGAACCCTCATTTGCTGACAGTTATCAAAATAGAAGAAGCTGGAGATGAAATTGTGAGCAATGCCATTTCTTTCGCTCTGTACAAAGGCAAGTAATTGTTTTTCAGTTTTGTTTTTGTTTGTTTGTTTTTTTAAATAGATGGAAAAAGATGGCTATTTATTTTCTAGAACAGTCTTCCTTAGAGCAGTGCCATCTCTCCAGAGTTAAGCTCCTGCCACAGTGTGGAGCTTGTCTTCATCCAAAGCAGTGTGGACAGGCTACAGCAGCATTATGGGCTCTGTTAGTGTGGGTGAGATCGAAACCCAGTCCAGATAATCAGGAAGGCATTTAGCAGAGCGTTGGGGATGCTGGGATAGCATCTCTGAGAGTAGCACACAAGTGTGCGACACAACAGGGAGTCAGCAAGCCAAGCAAAGGATTTTTTCTGGTTATACTGCAGAAGTGGATTACTCAGCATCCTGCGATGTAAAAATCAAGTATCTTTTGGTATATATGTGGATTGAAGAGGTTTGACCGGCATTCAGCAGGGAGAGACGTATCCAGTTAATTAACGATCAATGTGCAGGGCTGCTTCCTAACTCTTTCAAATCCCAGTAACTAGCTACTGTGAGTAATTCAGACCTGGGCTCTGTACTACTCCAGCAGAGCAGAACTGGTACTCAGTGAAGGTTGCTGGGCTGACCTCATTTTCCTGTCTGCACATGGAGAAAGCCTATGAATGTTACAGCTTCTCGTGATGCTTCTTGTGTAGGGCCCCATTGGGAACCCTGCAGAATTTCTTTTGTGTAGAGGATGCAGGACACTGAGGAGCCTGAAGGAAATGTTGTGCTCATTTTGGTTGATGAGGTGCTCCTAGCAGCTTGTTTGCACTCTCTGTTGGACCATAAATATGTTTCTCAGCATCCAGCATCCTCTAAAACCCAATCAGGAAGATGTGCATGAAGTCTGGGGAAAGACACTAGATAGGAGCCTTGTCAGGTAGAGTGTGAAAAGCAGAGACAAATAAGTATGCCAAGAAGCTCTTCTGTCTCTGGTCTTTTACCTAGAGGATTGTTCCTCCTCTGCAGCTTTCAGCACCAATGAACATGACAGAGATAACTGGAATGGGCAGCTGAAGCTGCTGCTGGAGTGGAACCAGTTGGACCTGGCCAGTGATGAGATCTTCACCAATGACCGAAACTGGGAGGTACAGACCACTTCTGTCTGAGTTCAATGACATGGGACAGGGGAGCAGTGGGAACAGAGACATCGTAAGTGGCTGAGACAGCCACTATCTCAGCACCCCAGCCTTTGTGTTGATAAGTAAGAGTGTCTGTTCCTCCTTGCACTGACATCACTGATTGCAAAGGTTATCTGCCCATGCCAGAAATACTCTAGGCCGTCCAACAAAGGCAATTGCATACAGAAAAACCTGATTCTGATGAAAATGTGGCAGCATGAAGGAAAATGTGGCTGTTAGCCACGTCAGGCCCTTAGGTAAGCTTTACGTGTCTCACGTGCTCCCTAATACTTGCTTTTCCATTTCTTCCTAGTCTGCTGACCTGCAGGATGTCATGTTCACAGCCCTAGTGAAAGACAGGCCCAAATTTGTTCGTCTCTTCCTGGAAAATGGCTTGAATCTGAGGAAGTTCCTTACCACAGAGGTCCTTAGAGAGCTGTACACGAACAACTTCAGCAGCCTGGTGTTCAAGAACCTGCAGATCGCAAAGAACTCCTATAACGATGCACTGCTCACATTTGCGTGGAAGATGGTTGAAGACTTCCGAAGAGGTCTCAAAAGAGATGACAAAAATAGCAAGGATGAGATGGAGATACATCTTTCAGTAAGTGATGAGCAGTTTGATTCCACTGTGCGTCCCTGGAAAGGAAAAAACAAAAATTATGTTTTGTTTCTGGTATAGCAGGATTTGCTTTAACAGTCTCAGCCTTGTTTTACATTTAACATACTGCCCCATTTTACAAATGCATGTAAGGGTCATTTAACTATGAGAAAAATGGGTGAGTTTGGGTGTTGAGTTAAAATATTTTCTATCAGATCAATCAATGCTCTAGTTAAGCTTGTAATTTATACCAATATAAATTCAGAGTCTGGTACAGAGGTGCCAGCTGGGCATGAGGAATTCGGACTCTTATTTTTGGTACAGGCTCTTGTGTCTTAAACCTTGGTTGTTGCAAGGGTGTCAAGCACCTTCTGGACTTTGTCAGGTAGAACCAGTCTTGTTAGTTACCAGAGCACAGTAGGTCCAAACATCAGATCCAGATCTGAGTTTCAAAACTGGAGCTCGGGCATCAGATAGGAAACTTTTGAAACCAGTTGTTGACATCAGAGATGCAATACAATACACGTGACATTTGGGGGAAGCTTGCTTTGAAAATGCTGGTTAGCTTTGAGAGTTTCCACCAAACCTTGTGGTTCTTAAAAGTTTTGTTGCTCAGGAGTCATTTTGTGATGGCTTTACCATCCCCAGGTGCTAATTGCTCTAATGCAAAGAAGATGGCGGTATAGAAACTCCTCTCTGTTTAAGTTTTTGTGAAGTTCAGGGTCTTGCTTAAACACAAAAGGCATATTGGTATAAAGTTAGTATTCCTTTTCAAGGATGTTAATCTGTGTTCTCTAAACACAAAGTCAAGCTGTGATTGAGGCTATCTGAACTGCATGGGTTAAAGCAGAAAGTAACTTTGACCTAAATGTCCTTTAATGCCAACTTTAGGAAAAACAGGGAGGCTGATTCTTCCACATCAAACAGGAAAATATAAGGCCTTAATATAAATATAAAATATAACCTAACTTACATTAGTGTGTGACAACTGCCAGATAGCTGTGAGAGAGGATTGGTGGGCTGGCTGTAAAAGGAAGAAAATATGAAAACAGCAGAGTGGCAGGCTAGGATTCGTTCCAGTTAAAAACAGTTTGGTGAGCTTTGGTCTGAGGAGTTGTTGCTCTTTTTTTCAGGATGATTGTCCTATCACAAGGCACCCATTGCAAGCTCTGTTTATTTGGTCAGTTCTTCAGAACAAGAAAGAGTTGTCTAAAGTCATTTGGGAGCAAGTAAGTTGAATTCTCCTTTATTCTTCTTTGCAAACAGTACCGTGGTGTTCCTTGTCTTTGGTTTGTAGGCCTTCAAAGGCTCTGGATCCATCTTCAAACACAAAGTCATGAGAGATAATTGCTAGATGACTCTGTTAAGTAGGTTTAATATTACCCATTTTGTGATTGGGTGTGGATTTCATACTTTCCTTTCCTAATGTCATATGTGAGTCAGCAGTCCAAGCTAGCATTTACCTATAGTTGTATGTTCTCATCTGTGTTCAAACTTGGATGCTGAGTTCCCACCCATTCCGCAATACAGATGTGTTCTGATCCCAGGTATTTGATTGAAATCCATTTCTAGTTTTGATTAGACAGTACGTTTAGTGATGATTGTATCAAATACGTAATTCGTAGGCTGTAAATGTGAGGCTAATGCAAGCAAAGCTAATGGATGCTCCTGTTCATGTTGGTCTTCGTGTCTAAAACAGAGTGCTTCTTCCCTGTATGTGCGGATGCACATTGGTCTGTGTGTCCAAAACAGAGTGCTTCTTCCCTGCACGTATAGATGTTTTGAATGGAACGGACTAACGTAGTCTGGGCAGTTCTGGGTACACCCAACTGTTCCAGACTGGTGGACAGTGCAAATGGTAGCGTAGCTCGTGAGAAAGCAGACCTTCTTTTGTGAATCTTCAGCCAGAGATGCAAAGCTGATATATAACTATTAAACATAAGACCTTTTCAGACTGGTCACAAAGTTGTTGTCAAACCAGTACGCTGAAGGTTACCGTTTGTTTTGTGGAACTGGATCTTCATTTGTCAGTCTTGACTGGGAACTGAGCAGCTGCAAAAAAAGGGGGATAATTTTTAAAGAATATATCACATTCCCTTCGCAGAGGGCTTTGCATGACTTAACTCTATCTCCATAGACCAGAGGTTGCACTTTGGCAGCCCTTGGGGCCAGTAAGCTCCTGAAAAGCATGGCAAAGGTGAAGAATGATATAAATGCTGCTGGTGAGTCTGAGGAACTCGCTAATGAGTATGAGACAAGAGCAGTAGGTAAGTGCCTTCTTTAAGTCCTTTAGAAATTTAATAGGAGGGATCAGAGATCAGGAAATTTTTTCCGTTCTTGGAACATTACTTGTTTTAATGATCTCCAGGTCTGGTGCGTACCAATGATTGCATAGTGATGTTTTTATTTTGTGCAAAGCAAAACTGATAACCCTGCTGGTTTTGTTCAGCAAAATGCAAGGCAAGATAATTCATTCAATTTGCCTGAAATGCTGCCCAGAAATCAAGCCTGAATTTTAGAGGAGAGAAATGACATCTCAAAAGGAAGTAGAAAGAAAACTTTATTTAGAAAACTAGATATCCAACATTAAATGCTTCCCTTTAATGTCAAAATGTGTTTTTACTGCTTGGAAATCTCTTCCACGCCATCTGTTCCCAGTAGAAACTGTGTGTCCTGTCTGAACAGCTTGCCTCCAAAAGTGGGTGTTGTGGGGGTTTTTTGGGGTAGAGAATTCCTTTCATTGGGAAGAAAAGCTACCTAGCTCTAATGGTGAGGCTGAAGAAGAAAGGTGCCCAGAAATAGGAAGGAGAATATAGAATAAGAGAAGCTTTCTGCATGAGTGCTGGTAATATTCAGGTTGAGAAAAGCTGCCCATCAAATTTGCAGGAGTACTTTTGGGGCGTGAGAATAAATTGCAGGTTAAAAGTGGATTGAATTCCTAAATTCTGAACTGCAAAATCATATACATTCCTTATCCTAAGATGACAAGCAGTACTGTTGCTCATTGAGAATGCAGATCTAGCTCAGTTATTCTTCTTCCTTTGTATGGCTTTCAGTTTCTCCTATTGCAAGGACTGCCAATAATTCAGAATTGAGCCCTGCATCTCATGGGCTGAAGTGACCAATAATTTCTTATTTAATGAGGGTAATGGGTGACAGGAGAGTAGAGGGATGTTCTGTTTCTTTTTTTTAGGACTTCCATTTCCTGAGCAATAATGCTGATGTTTCCTCAGTGTCTAGTTATCTTGCAAATTATTCAGAGAAACATGCAAATGAAAGCCAGCACAGCTGGCAGATACCAGGGCAGGGATTAATTTGTAGCACCCACAACTTACAAATTCAAGCTTACCCGTGGTGCACCCTGTGGAGCAGGACCTTGGTTCCTAAACTCGGAAGGAAATGCATTACAGTTGCCTCTGGGGCTTTATTGCAGGTTATAGCCTTGTTCTCTTGCCTGATGCAGAAGACAGTGGATCTGTAACTGCATTGCTGCCCAGCGATCTGCTGTCATCAGCATAAATCAGATCAGGTGACAGTTAAAGTGCAATAACCCTGCAGGTTGAATAGGGAAACAATAGAAATGTTGCTGGAAGGGGCTTCTGGAGACCTCTAGTCCAATCTTCTCGTTAAGGTGGTGTTACCACCAGGACTAAATCAGTTCAGTCATGGCTTCATTTAGCCAAATCTTGAAGATCTCCACAGATGGATATTGTTTTATTGCTCCTAAAAGCAGACGGTGTTTGTTCCTTTTCTGGGGCTTATGGAGACTAGACTGACCTGTTGAACTTCTAGCTTTATTTTTATTTGTGTGTATGTCAGAATGACTACAAAGCGATTTCACTGTCCACTAAAGAGCAGCATAAGGCCACGATGAAAATACCTTGCTCGTTACCAGAAAGTATCTCCTATTTCACAAGGTGAAAACTGCTTAAATAGACTTTCTTAAAGGTATCTGCATCCTTCAGGCCTGATTATTTAGCAAGACGTTGAGAAGTGAACAGGTCCCATTGGAGTCTGTCTGTCAAGATCTGTCTGCGTATTGCAATGTATGTGGCAATACCAGTTGAAAGTATCTCTGTATTGGTGCATCCTGACAGTCGTGGTGACACAGCTGTTTGTGAAATGCCTGGGAAAATGCACTGTTGGAGAGAAGTGAATCTAGTGAAGGCTGGTGTGTTTTCTAAGAGGCTGGATCATTCTTCAGGGCAGTTGTGCTCTGTCACAGATACACCAACAGAACTGCCCTCGAGTAGGAAACGTCTAGAGCTGGAAAGAGAAATAAATTTTCCCTCTGTGCATTGCTAGTGGCAAAAATCTATGGGCAGAATAAGATGCTCGTGACTCTTCTAAAACAACTATGTTTGCAATGTATTTCCCGGTGAAAAAGCATCAGATTCTGCCCTTGTTGTTCAACCCTACTGTTAATATGGGACTCCCGAGACGGACTATAACTCGTTATATCAGTGTTAAATGAATGAAAAGGAGATGAAACAAGCAGATATACTGAGTCATTTGAGTAGGAGATGTTAATATTTTTTACTGAGTTTTTTAGTGCAGAACTCAATGCTATCTCTGTGTGAGCTGATTTAGTATTACAGTTTTCCATCCAGACATGAATTCTGTGTGAAAGCTTAATACATGCAAGTGGGGTTGTAAAGTAATGCACACGTTGTTTTACCGTGCTGAAAATGTGGAAAGAGTTCTTGTATCTGCATGCTTTAATATTATAAATGTTATACTTTGGAAGTCACTGAAGACAATTGCATCCAAGTTGGTGGAAAATTGAGTCTGAAGTTGGAGCTCAGTGTGGGGCTGCCTCTTTCCTGCAGAGCTGTTCACCGAGTGCTACAGCAATGATGAAGATCTAGCTGAGCAGCTGCTGACCTATTCCTGTGAAGCCTGGGGAGGGAGCAATTGTCTGGAACTGGCAGTGGAAGCTAAAGACCAGCAGTTCATTGCGCAGCCAGGGGTGCAGGTAATGATGTCAGTGAAAAGAAGGTGCACAGATTACTGTAACTCTTGTGATCTGGCTAGCTTAAAAAAAGGCGAATATTCTTGCTGTGAAAATGCTACATCCTCGTGAACAGTCTGTGAAAGGCCAATGCTCAGACACTGTCCTTGTGGAAGTGAGAGCCTCCAGGCAAGGTTTCCCAGCCCTGTGAGCACTGAGCTTTGCATGGCGGCAGCTAGCCATGTCCTGCAGCATGCTCACAGAACCAGCGTCTGCAGTGCTGTGAAATGCATCCCAGAGAGCACTGACTGTGGCTGGTGGGGGACAGGGTGTGTGGCTCCTCTTCTTGAAATAAGAGGTAGCTGATTTGCCCACAAATGCTAAGTCAGGAGGGGAAGAGTTGATTTAGAGCTGTAAATCATAATGAGCTAGGTGATGAAGACTGCCTGAAGTGACTTCTCCCTTGGCACAACTCCCGTGTATGCAGTGTGGATGTACTGCCCAGCGTAAAGTGCCTTATAAATCAGGTCAAGTCCTGCTCAGCCTCACTTTGAACTCCTTGTCATGTAGAGTGGAGGGTGGCTGGACTAAGGAACTGGCACACTGTTGCTGTGCTGTGTGCTGTGGTTAAGTTTTCTGTGTTGTTGAAACAGGAATCCCAGTTATTTTGATTGAAATCTCAAAGTTTTTTTTCTAAATAAAATGTTCTCTAATAGGTTTTTTTGTTGCTGCTATTCCAATAGCCAATATGTTGCCAAAATTCCTAGGTTATTTTGTTGCTGCTAGAACAAATGAGGATGTGTTCTTCTTCCCTGCAGAATTTCCTTTCCAAGCAGTGGTATGGAGAGATTTCAAGAGATACTAAGAATTGGAAGATTATACTGTGTCTGTTCTTTTTCCCTTTAATAGGCTGTGGTTTCATCTCATTCAGGTAATCAACTGGCTTCTCATTAGCATAAGTACAGCAAGTCAATTAATTGTAGAATCATGGGGCAATTCAGGCTGGAAGGGACCTCTGGAGATCATCCAGTCCAACCCCCTGCTCTCGAAGCAGGGTCAGCTAGAGCAGATTGCCCAGGACCGTCCAGTTGGGTTTTGAGTATCTCCAAGGATGGAGGCTCCACGGCCACTCTAGGAACCTGTTCCAGTGTTCAATCACTCTCAAATAAAGATATTTAACAGCTGAATGAGCTTTTGACAGATCCTGTCCTCACTCTGATCTGGAGTTAAGATGTGCCAATTTACCTGTGTTCCTGAAGTCAGTGGATGCAGAAGGGCATTACCTTTAAAGTAATGTCCTGTATTAGACTTTGCACCTTTCTAATTTTCACTTTGACAAATAGCACAAATGTTTCCAGGCATAAAAGCTATGCTTTGAGACCTTTTCCCTCTCTTAATTCCTCAGGAAGAAGCCTGTGGAGAAGAGTAAGAAACTCTTCTTGTATTATGTGTCTTTCTTCACCTCCCCCTTCGTGGTCTTCTCCTGGAATGTCATCTTCTACATCGCTTTCCTGTTGCTCTTTGCCTATGTATTGCTTATGGATTTCCAGAAGGAACCTACCGTCCTGGAGATGATCCTTTACGTGCTGGTCTTCATTCTGCTTTGTGATGAAGTGAGACAAGTAGGCAGCGCTTGCAAACCAAAAATGTTTAGTGCTAGGTTAAAAGCCTTGTGGTTTTTCCCCTCTTAGTAGCATAAGGCAGTGCAGGCTGCTTTTAAGTTACAGGAGAACCACATCTTGGTAGATATGTTCAGGCAAATCAAGGCACAATGGATATTTTAAAATTTTGCTTTCCCCTGTGTTCAATTCCTACTTATACCCCAATAAGTTGAGAATAGGAGGTTAGATTTAACACATTTATCTGGATGCATACCTCTAGATCAAATTACTCCTGCCTCTCTTCTCCACGTCCCACCCCTTTTTTTTCTTTTTTGACCAATAAGCAACATACCATTATGTATTTCTGGTTATCTTTTAATCACAGATACAGTTTTTGCTAGTTTCACCTAGTCCCAAGGACCAGCTTTGGACAGCCTGCACTGCTTGTGCTAGTGTGGTGTGGGAACAGCGTGTGGGAGTGCCTTTATAGCCAGCCACATAGTTGATATTCTTCTCACTTCATATGTAAGGGGACATATGAAATACGTTGGTTTTCAGGCAAGCTGGTCTCTACCAGTCAGTGTCAGAATAGTGGGAAGATGCTGGGGAAATTGGAAGAGAAATGGGTGTGTGGTTTCAGTGCAGTGCTGCTTTCTGATTGTCCTGTAAGGCATTAGTCTCCACATGAGTGAGTGTGGGTGATCTGCTGGATCAGACCACCCTGCAACAACATTTCTTACATGAGCTCAAATGACATGGCTGAGCGTTGATGTTACTGTGCTTAACTTGCTGTGTGGTCTTTTTCCTTTCTAATAGTCAAGGTGGTACCCTCTTTAAGGCAACTTTACTTGCTAAGGAAAATGGGGGAAAGGTAAAAGGCTGTTGCAATGAAAACACTAATGGAGTGTTTGTTTCTGCTGATTTAGGTTCTGGTGTCTCTGGACCTGTCGTTGCACTTCCTGTGTACCCAGCAAAAGTCCTGGGGAAAGCCTTAGGGATAGAAACCTTTTTTCCTACCAATGTCACTATTTCTCACTACCCCGAGCAGGTAGAACAGTGTCAGATCCCAGTAATCCCATTAATAGCTGGTGGCCAGGCTGTGCCAGTTTGATTGTGGGAGTGGAGGCAGCTAAAACAGAGACTTTATTGAAGATTTAAAATTATCTTAAGCCAGCGTCCTGGCTGCAAACCTATTTCGCTAAGGAGCAGAATGCAGAGCAGTGTCCCAGTCCTCTAAGCTTCTCAGGAAACTTTCTCCCTGGCTTCCTCCGAGATAGACTGGGTGTGCATTGGTCTAACTCTGCAGTCAAAATAGTATCTGTGTCCTTAATATTAAAAAAAAAGAGGGATGTCTCAGATTTTGTTTTCACATCAAAGGAAAAGTAAGAGTAACGTTGCCTGGGGTCCCACTGTAGCTGCTGCTGTCAGATAACTAGTTTTGGGGAGAAATCAGCCCTCTGATTAGAGTGGTGTGTCTGTGGAAATGACAGCTACTAGAAATTGTTCCAAATCTAAAGCAGATTGTTTCACTGTTGAGGAGAACTGAACTGTATCTGAACCATGAACCACTGGCTCAGGCCTGTTTTCACTTCAGATGGTCCTAGAGATTTTTAACTAGCTGGAGCTACTTTCTGATATCCCATTTAGAGCTGTCATGGCAATAGTGAAATCGGAGATGCCTTTTTCCTGCTATCTGCTTAGCCACATGGATGTAGCCTCCAGCCAGGTGAGTGGGTAGACTTGTGGGGTGTGCAGGAAAACCCCCTTTTCTCAGAGAAGGAATCTGGACAGAACCGTGCACATTAACTCTTAGCCGTGGGAACTACTTGATATTTGAAGGACTAAACTGCACTGCTCTCTCGGTTGTTCTCACCTGTTTGCATGCATCTGCCTCTGTTTTCTCCCTTTCTGCTTTAGACCAAAACCTGTTTCCTTTCCTCCATCCACAATTGTGCCCTTAATAGAAGAGGCATCAGGCTTAGACCTGCTGCATTAATACAGCTGTAGTGCAGTGATATGCTTATTGCTTTATGAAAGACATTTGAACCCGATATATCTGGTTGTTCACATAAAACAACAATTCACTGTCATGTATAGCAAGACAACTTATGTTTGATTTAGGGAGTTACTAGACAGAAACAACCCAATGTCATGGGTGTCAAGACATGTTGTCTCCACTCAGTGCTCAGCCTTTGGAACCTCAAGAAAGGTGTGTGTGGGTCCCAAGATGCTGAAATAATGTCTCATAATACCTTGAGCCTGACACCTTGGTAGCTGCCAGACCTGTCCATCATGTGAAGAAAATGCAACAATTGTGCCACTAGAATGGCAAAGTGGGGCTCTCTACTCATAGCTGCTTCTGCTTTTAGAAGAAAACTCCCCTCAGTTTCCCCTAAAAGTACTGAGAGCAGAACTGCCTTCCTTCAATATGCCAGTTACAGAGAGATTCACTGATCAGTACGCTACTAAGCTTCGGTTATTTCAAAGAAAATTAAAAAGAATTATGATCAGGGACTTGGTCTATTTCTTCAGGCCTGGTGGAGGTTTCTCCGGGTTAAGTTACTTGTCCTAATGAGTCACCTCTGACTTGTATCCAGAAGCTGGTTCTTGCGCAAACTCTGGATCCAGGGTGCAGTACCAGTCAGTCTGGGAATGGGCAGAGATTCTCACTAGACTTGTAATTCAGAAATAAAGAGCCAGGTAATTAAAAGAATAAATTAAATTTGCATCTTCAATCAAAAGCATGTGTGGTGGTTACTTTCTGCTGTTTTTCCTTTCCAGTGGTACATGAATGGCAGTAAGTATTTCTCAGATCTGTGGAATGTTATGGATACACTGGCAATCTTCTACTTCATAGCAGGGATTGTGTTCAGGTGAGTAGTATCTTTTCTTGTGGCCATGTTAGGGCTTTTCTTCCTTTCTGGGTTTTGACTACAACATGTAATGAGAGTTTGGGAAACGACATGTTCGTGAAACTCCATGTTCTTTATGAAGGTCCTGATACTGCCAAGTCTTGACACTCAATCTTTAAAAGCAAATAAAGAAATAAAATAAAGTGATTTGGGGAATATCTGCATGCAATATTTTCTTTTTTTCGTTTAATGGAAGTTGAGTCTATCCCTGAAATCAAAGGTGGCTTTA